>NC_142407.1:9956817-10322623 GCF_059441095.1 Idiotropiscis lumnitzeri
CTAATGCACAAAATGTACAGTGCACTTGTATTTTTAAAATTGTATATTTCAAGGTTAGCAAAGTTCCAAGTTAAATTGAAATTTTCAAACATATTTTGAATGAGAAGACTTTTTTTCAAGGGTATCGTTGCATTATACTTACACAAGAAAAAAAGTCCCAACATGACTAGTACAATACAATAATTGTTGAAAATGTTTTTTTTTTTAGTTTTTTTTAACTCTTGAATTTTTCGTTTTGTGATTCGTTTCAGGCATTCGGCTTCATGTCGCGTGTGGCGCTGCAGGCCGAGAAGATGAACCATCACCCCGAGTGGTTCAACACTTACAACAAGGTGGACAGCAACAACCACCGCCCACACACGTTTTCCGTCATGGCGTCATGAAAGGGCCACACAAATTCGTCACACTCAAAAATATAAAACCACACTACGAGTTGCAAGTTTATTTCATTGCAAATATACTTTGTTGATTGAACATATTTTTTTCATTTAAACAATCCAAATATAATTACTCGAAACTCTCTGACAATGAAGCCAATTTTATTTCAATTTATTTTTTTGTGATTTAATTTAATTTTTTTTAAATTTTTTTTTTTTAATGTAATTAAAAACCCGACAAGCCATTTCTGAATGAAGCAAATTCACAACAATGGAACTATCTGACATTTTATGCATTTATTATCTGATTTGTTTTCATTAATTGGTAATTATTTTATTTAAAAATACATAGTTCATTCTTAAATCAGAAACAGGAAGTCAAAAAGTATGTTAACAATATTAGTAAACCTTGAAGACATATGAAAAGACGTAAGAAGACCGAAGAGCATAAAAGTATATGATACATTTGCTAAAGTGAGAAATAAAATGCCAAATGAAGTCTTTGTAGATGCTGTTGCTGGCCAATGAAATCTTTCTGTGTGTGTGTGTGTGTGCGTGTGTGTGTGTCTGTGTGTCAGGTGCACATCACGTTGACCACGCACGACTGCGGCGGGCTGTCCAAGCGAGACGTCAAGATGGCCAAGTTTATTGACAAGGTTGCTCTTTCCATGTAATTTAACAAAGAATATAAAAATATATTTTTAAAAATAATATTTTTATCATGATTATTCTTATCACCGTTGGCGTTGACATGCTAGCTGGTGGTTGCAGACGCATTACCATCCATCTGTGATAGTTTTCAGTCATTTGTGGCTTTTTCTTTTTTTTTTTATTTGTGTATTTTTAATACAGATTATTAGCCAATCAGAATTGGCCTTTCTTTTACTGGATTAAAATTGATGCAAGTTCAGACGTGTGTATAATCTTTGGCCGATTCAAGCGACTATGCGGACAAACGCCTCAGCCTGCATTTTTCCAGGGTTTGTTTGCGGGTTTAGTGTAGAAGGGGGGGGGGGCAGGCTGATTTGATTTGCGCTTTATTGTCTCTCGGCCCTGTTTGAGTCAAGAAGATGGGCCAATAAAAATAGAAGAAGCCACATCAACAATTGTCGTCTCCAGAGAGAGCTCCTCCAGAAAATGCAACTCAACTTTTATTTATGGAGCACTTTTAGAACTTCCAAAGCTGCATAGAAAGTGCTAGAGTTCACGCCTATGAAAACGAAGGTGGTTCATAAATTCAAGTAATGACATCACTCGGAGGGGAAAAAAAAACTGAAAAGTCTCAGCTGACTTTTTTTTTATTCATTTTTATTTATTTTTTTTAAATATAGATTCTTAAGAAGATTAACAGTCCAGAGTTTCTACACTGATTTTGTTTTTTGACCAACGTGAAAACCAGACAGATGAGAAATTAGAAGACTGCGACAAGTTTGGGGGGAGGACCCAAAACATGAATTTGATTTTAAAAATTGTATTTTCCTTTGAAGGTCTGTCATTATTTTTTTTTCTGTGTGGTGTTCTTTGAAATATTGATCTCCTTAAAATTTTAATGTCACGTTATGTCTTCATTTGACTGAATCTATGTGTATTTTTCTCACTCAGGAGGCCCATAATACTTTTTGAGTCAGTTTTTATTTTTTGACCAATTACTTTGAATATAATTGCATGTTGTGTCATTTGTACATTAACGTGCTCTTTATTTAAGTGTGTTTTTGTTTCATTTATGGACTCAGTGGCGCGCCAGGGTCTCTGTGGCCGACCAGCATTGGCGAATTGTGGACACTCTGTGTGCACATCAACCGTTTATTCAGCCACACACACGCACATGCACACACAAAGAGACAGTTGCACGGGGTTGCTGCCCGACTAGTCGGCTCATCCTAATCCCAAAATGAGTGCGCAACCATGGGGCGGCTGTGTGTGTATTTCATATCCCCCAGCACAAGCTTGTAACATCATACTCGATGATTGGACTTAAGTTGGACTTTTGTTGTCAGGTTGTGCATCTATTGCATCCAGATTCCACTTTGCAATATTTCGTACGAAATCTTCAGGCCCATAAAGGAGCTGCAGCAGCATTTTGCAGGCCGTCTAGTGCAAAGCAAAAGGTGGCGCTATAATTCATGGTCATCATGCCCATTTCAACAACTGAGAAGCCAAAAGAAAGTCATCTCTGGAAAAGGCACAAATGTAGCAAATTTACTTTATTGTATTTGATTGAATTGTACGCAGTTTTATGATCTTAAATTATGTTATCATAATTTATGTAATCCCGTTATCTTTTATTTTTGTTTTATATAGCTAAAGATATTAAACATTTTATTTTCCATATATATATATTTAAATATATATATATAAATATAAATTATTTTATGTGTTTGTTCGCCTGAAACATATTAATGGTATTTCAACTCCTTACAATGGAGATAGTGGATTATGTGTAAATTGAGTTATGAGCCAACTGAGTCCTGATTTAAACTTGCAAATCACGGTAAAACGTCACACTTGAAAATAAAGAAGAAAGAAAGAAAAATTTTCCATTGTTACCTTTCCAAAAGCGAGCGACATTTTGCTGTGCGGGGACTCCCCACTGTGAGCTTTTCAGAATTTGCGGTCATGTGACCCCCATTGAACCGCCCTGTCCTCCTCTCCATTGGTTGCGACAAGAAGCCTCCGAAGCCTGCTTGTACCTTTTGCCAGTAGAAACGAGCAAAGGTAAGACAGCTTGCTCACCCTTTTCCAAATTGTTTTTTTTTTAAACTGACCTGTGCTTAGAGTTGGTGAGGCTGTGTTAGCAGTTAGTTTAGCATTTTTAGGGGAAGGCGGACAGTTTGCTTCCCCACATGGCTCCAGTGGGCAACCTTCCATCTTCATTTTTATTGTATGAAAGAAAGTATTTCATGCTGTATTCTATTCACGTATACTTGACTGCATTCAAATTGTGACTATCATACACGTCACGACATTCTAGCTTGCTCTATCAAAAAAGTGCGTTCACGAGGCCACTGATAATGCAAACTGAGGTAAAGAATCCTGAGCTGTGTTTTCAACTAAAATGATTTCAATAATATTCTTAGAGAAATTACTGATGACCGTTTTAGTATATGGAATGTAATCTCGAGCTGTTGCTTGTTTTAGATTTTTTTTTTAAAATGCGCGCATGAACCCCTGTGGCGACTGGTTGTGGGATTCTGACATTTAGCTATGCTAAAGTTTTATTAAGTGTCAAGAGGAGGCTGGCAGCCAGGCATGGATGTCCCCCCTCCGTGGCCAACGGCCGCTGCTGTGCTGTTAAAAGTAACGGCACTGCTCAAGGCAGCAATTAGCTTTGGACTTTTTTTTTTACGTTTCGTGTCGCGCTGCGTCGCTGCTTATAGAGGCTTTTGAAAAGCAACATGCGGACAAATTTTTTTTTTTAAAAAGTTTGAACCTCGGTTCTGTTGGGCCTTGGGAGGCGAGCCTTAAGCTTTTCTGGGCTGTGCTGACGTCTCAGTTAGAGAAACATAATCACTATAATAGTCATCGTCAAACTCCTACAATCGCAGCGTTTGATTAAAGGCTCATTTTTGCACTAAATGAGACGTTTGGACCCAGCAGAACCAGCCAGTACTCGTGTGTGTGCGTGTTCCGGTTGTGACATCAGCAGAACAGAAAGCAAGTTGCTGTTGTCTTTTTACGAAGCGCCTTACCGCCCAACAGGTGCCCGCTCCTCTCTGTAGTTGAGTCATTAAAGGCCCTTGTGCATGTTTATGTTTTGTGAGATAAGCCAACATTGACTTTGGGGAAGTCAAAATGAGAATAATTGTGTAGAATACACCAAGTCATTGTGTTCTATTATTGAGCTTTTGCTTCTTTTCCATCTTTGTCCTAAATGGTTGTAAGGGTGGCACGGTGGACGACTGGTTAGCACAATGGCCTCACAGCACAGAGGTCCAGGGTTTGATTGTGGTTCAGGCCTTCCTGTGTGGAGTTTGCAGCAGGTTCTCCCTGTGCCTGGGTTTCCGTTGGGTACTCTGGTTTATTCCCACATTCCAAAAACATGCATGGTAGGTTGACTGGACACCCTGAAATACCCTAAGAGTGAGTGTTCGTCTTTGCCCTTCAATGAGCTGGCAACCACTTCAGGGTGTACCCTGCCTACTTCCCGGAGACAGCTGGGATAGGCTCCGCGACCCTCGTGAGGAGAAGCGGTTCAAATAATGGTTGGTTGGATGCATATTGTCGTCAGTGACGCTGGCAGGGTGTGCGCGTGTCCGTTGTCCTTGTGGTGCTTTCACAAAGCTCTTTTTTTTTCTTTTCTGTTGTTTTCTCAAGCTGCGAGAAGCCACGCCCTCTGCTTCTGTCTCCGTTGGATGGTTCCGAGTGAGTCGTGCTCCGGTTCCCAAGATGCAGCATCAACAATAAGCCGCTGCCCCAACCGACGCCCTCCTCCCTCCGCGTGCACCATCACCGCGCCCAGGTGAAGAATGTGACGCAAGCCGGATGCTTTTTCACTGTTGGGACTTGTTGGGAAGCGGCCTTTTTTTGTTTTGCAAACAATCACGTTTGACACACGACCAAAAATAAATAAATAAATGTACATTCACCGACACCTGTAGTGCAGACACTGAATGTTAATGTTGTCTGATTTCATAAATATTTTCTGTTAAACTACTTACGTCAAATGAATTTCGTATTTACATTTACAAAAAATAACGCCGATGTCATGAGAATTTGAAGTTGTCACGTGTCGTGTTAGGAGACAGAAGTGGCACATGTAATCAAATATTGAGCTTTATATTTATATCATAAACCCTCTAATGACTATCAAATAGTTTTTTTTTATTGTTCTGATTCTTATTATGGGTGACTTGTGTTATCAGCTAAAACACACAATCAATATCAGTCGAGCGCTGATAGGATTGCAACGGCTCATTGATTAGATTAGGCTACTTCAAGAGCATCTCGGAAATTGCAAATTTTTGCATGTTTTCCTTCTGTTTTACTTTTTTTATGGTAAAATGACAAGCGATCCTATTTAATGGAAATGTGATGTACAATACTATAAATGAAATTAATGTCCGACCTGGACGAAAATCTTACACGTACTTCCTGTTTTCGTTGCACTTTATTCAAGCAGAACACAACAACCGTTTCTTTTTTATCAGAGACATTTTAGCGGCTTGTGCACATATCGTACATAATCGCACGAAAAAAAAATCCCCGCCTTTTACAAACACTTTGGACGAAACAAATCACGCACACGCACACACACAAACAAGCTTGTCAATCTTTTTTTTTCATTGAAATTGGAGCATTTCTTTTGAATTCCCCTAAAGACAGCAAGCAAGCATGAAGAAAGAGAAAACGGCAACTATTATACATGTTCAGTTTGAATATATTTACACGTGGTGTCTGTACAGCGTAATAAGTGTCCGAGTCACTTCTGGTGACGTCACGCGTGGTTGCGCAACGGCGGCTTGACGGGGTCAGCTGTTGTACTGGCAGGCGTTAAGGCCCGAGGGGGGGCTCTGCAGGCCCCCATAACCGAAAGTGGGGTGGTGCTGCTTGGACTTGAGTCTGAGCGTGGCCAGGCCCGGATTTTCCCGGTACACGCCATAGGGCGAACCGGCCGCCGCCGCCGCCGCCGCGGCATACGGGCAAGCCGGCGACGACATGCCGGCGGCGTTCAGGCCGGGCGGGTTGAGGTTGCCGATGTTGTTCAGGCTCGGTGGCGGGGGTGCGCCCATACTGGACATGGCGGCCGCTTGCACGCTCATGCTGGAGATGGGCGCCGGCGATGACGAGAACATGCTGGACACGGACTGCGACGTAAGCGGGCTCATGGAATTGAAGAAGGGGAAGTTCTTGGGGCCGTGCAGACTCTTGTTGGGCCAGTTGTTGTAGGTGTAGGCCGCCGCCGCCGCCGCCGGGTACATGTCGTCGTAGGGTTGCATGAGGCCGCTGAACTGCGGGAGGTAGGCGTTCTTGCACAGGTCCATCTGCTGGTTGCGCTCGCGCTTCCGCCACTTAGCGCGGCGGTTCTTGAACCACACCTGCAAGCAGCCACAGTGTCACTCACGCGCACAGCCGCAAGAAACTGATCCGCATGCCTGCCTTATTATTAGGGACACGTGCGCCCTTCAAAATGCGTACAAAGCTCCAAAATGGCTCATTGGGGCACTTTAATATATAGGTACACTTGCAAAGCCATGCTGCACTTGAGGCCTACTCTCCTACAAAATAGAAAATAAAAAATAAAATAAACGGATGTCCCAAAGTTTTTATAGTACGCACATGTGCCAATATATGTGCTAATTAAAAAAAATCAAACCACATGCACACCACCAAAAATCATTATGCGACCCTTAAAAAAATGCATGTTCCAAATGTGCTTTTCAATGTATTTGGTACTCCATTAATGCACGCGCTATAGCGCTGACTTCAATGTCATGAATTAAAACCGAAATGTCTAATTATGCATCCAATAAAATAATTTAAAAACATCATATTTTAAAACGTTCATTTCATTTTATCACGTACACCTGCAAACACACTGATCGGTTTCAAAATATGTAAGCCCGAACCTAAAATGAATTATTTATGCCAACTTCAAATTTTGCATGACTCCAAATGTCTTTGTCACTTGATTAGGTAAGTATATAGTATATATATATATATATAGAGTATAATATAATATAATACTTAAATAAATCATATATAATGATAATATTCAATTGCTTCTCGGTGTTGCTAATATTTTGGCTCTGCGTGCGGCCAAATCGACAAATTAAAAAATGACAGTAATCAACGTCCTCTAAATTGTCCAAGCTGACAAAATGTGCTCCCCTCAAAACGTCACCGATTGAAATGTGGAGGCGACAGTTCAACACAAATGACTTGCCTGCACATTAAGCCGCTCCTAAAACCGACTGCCAATCAATTCCAAATAGGATAAATTATTTTGCCTCACTTTGACGTTGTGTGATTGAAATGCAGCTGGGTACTTTTTGTAACCTTTTATTTTTCACTGCATATATAAATCAGCAAGCCAACGTGAGTGTGTGATCGCATCAAGCAATTCATTAGCGCGCCAAAACACAATTTATTTATAAGTCGTTTTTGTCTCTGCCTGAAAAAAAAATCAGTTTCAGGAAAGATTTTCTATTGGTATTTCTTTCAACTATGTTTGTAGGTCGTTTTCAAACTCGAAACACAATGCGTTTGTCCGGTCCAGCTGTTGTCAACTAAAAGGTGTTGTTGGGACTTTTGGGATTTAAAAAACGGCAAAAAGTTCATCTTGGATGACCTTGGATGATTCAATGAAACAATTAAGCGGAGGTCTGCTGCTTAAAATAGAAATGGAAAATATCGGCATTTGTCATTTTTGCGCAACCTGCTCGCCTTATGCCGACGTCATCAAAAACACACTCGACCCACCTTTCCACGTTTAAATACGCGGCCCAACTTGTACCTAATAAAGTGACCGCGCAGTGTTGGCACATAAGCACATTGCCTTTTGAATTTCTATCTCTGCACGCCTGTTTTTTTCCCATTCGTGTGCACGCAGGTGTGTGTGTGTGTATGTGTGTGCTAAAAAATATAAAAGCTTTTTTATTGTTTGGTGAGCGACTCGTGTCAAACGTTCGCTAATTCGAACAGCTGCAGGTAGGAATTTCATTTCGTAATATTATTGCCACTTAGAAAATAGTGCTGCCAAAAGTGCATTCAAATGACTTAGAGTAACTTTTTAAACTTTTTTTAATTATTATTTCTTTTTTAAAACGTCCACATCGAGACTGCAAAATATGTCAAGTTAATTCTATATTTCGCGAGTATTTGTTTTTGATAATTGCATTTGTTGGGTTAGGTGTGCTTTGGTTAGCGTTCCAAATTTTGTTGACTATACGCTTATCAATATTCCTGCCCTGACAGACGTCTTTGTGAACGTTTACCCACATTTGTACGCACCCTCCCCCCAAAAAATGTGACGTATTGCAATATCTTGTATACAATACATGTTGCGTGAAATCCTCTTCCAATAAAAGATTTCTCCCGAATGCAACATTTTCATTTCTTAATCGCACTTTTACGCACGGCCTTAACCCGACGATTAACTTTAGCAAAATATATTTTTTAAATCGACTAACAGGTTCAGGGTTAGCACGAATCCAGTTTTTGTACGTTCAGTAAATATTCATTCCAAAATTGTCATTTCAATGAAAACTTTTGTACAAATGCACCTGAAAGGGCACACGTGACAACATCCATACATTAAACTGTGCAATAAATGTTGGAGCGCACTTTTAGGCATGGCCTCAACGATTGTAGAGAAAAAGCACGTTTTTTTTAAATCTAGTCACAGCTTTAGGGTTAGCATGAATGCTGTTCCTGTATATTCAGTGAATATTCATCCTAAAACTTTCCCCTTCAAAGTGTCGTTTCAAAGCACACTTTTGTACAAATGCAACTAAAAGGAACGTTACGCAATTCCTCCCTCAAATAACACCCTTGACAATATTCTCCAGACCCCAAAAGCAGCAGCAGCTGCGTCAAAAAACTAAGTAGTAGTTCCCGTGTGTTGTGCACGAGTCGCTGCTGGTGTCGTGCGTGGCTCACGAGCGGCAAGTGAACTGACCCTGACTCTGGCCTCGGTGAGATTGGTCCACACGGCGATCTCCTCCCGTGTGCTCATGTCCGGGTAGCGGTTGCGCTGGAAGGTGGCCTCGAGCTCCTGCAGCTGCTGGCTGGTGAAGTGCGTGCGTTGCCGCCGCTGCTTTTTCTTCTTGGGGTCGTCAGCGCCCGTCAGCGGCTCGTCGCTGACGCCGACGACGCGCAGCTCGCCGCCGGCGCGCTCCTTCTCCGCTGCACGCCCGACAGCAAAAACAAACACACACACACGCACACACACACACACACACAAGCGTCACCTTCCCAAACGGCGTAAAATGCGCGTGCACGAAGGCGAATCCCGCTCAGTCGGCAACATCGACATGTTGCATTTGTTGTTGTTGCGCTTATCTTGCAACTGTCTCTTGGAGTCCTGACAAGAAGGCCTCCTTAAACGCGAGTGTTAACACATGCAAAGGTTAAGCCACCAATGCCTCCTCCCCAAAAAAAGAGTCAATTGTCCTCCTTAAATTGCAAATCAAAAGTTCAAATGTATAAGTTAGTGTAGAAGTATTTTCTAATAGGTGAGTCTTGCAAAGGTCAGTCCCATACTCAATTAGAAGAAATACAAAAATATGTATTCACTTAAAAAAATAATAAGTCGAGTTTTTAGCTGGAGAAAAAAATATATATTTATTTTTTAATGCTGTTTGTGGTTGTTTTGGAAAAAAATGTCTCCACGTTTTCTGTCGGGTCAACCTGCACGTGCAAAGCACTTCTTCTTCCCAGTTCAAGGATACTGTTCCGCACTCCTCTTTCCAATAATAAATGTCATTATAATTGCGTTGAAATATTCCATCGCAGGGAGTTTTGAACTAGATTTATTTTGTAGGTTGCTGTAGAAAACTAAACTCCCTAAAACGTCTAGTCATCTGACTGTTTTTTGTTACATGCATGAGTCAATTTATTCCTCACTGCTCTTAAGGATAAAAAGTTCATTTTCGTATCTTGTCAATAAAGTGTTTTTAATTAATTTCATTTTTACTGCAAAACCGACATTAAAACTACAATCACCGTCGTTTTGTGGGAGGAACTTCATAAATCGATTAATTTTTGCTCATGCAAGAATTTAACGCCACATCCAATTCATGTGCATTCATGTTTTGTAAATACTTGCGTTATTTCTTATTTTTAAGTTGGGTAGAAAATAAAAACCACATGTCCACTGAACGCCTCCTGCACTGTAAATCCGACAGATTATTTGCTCCGTCAAAATTTGTCATCAAACAGTGCAAATGTGTTATGAAGTCAAAGAAAGCATGTTTTTCAGCTTTTACGCACGACAAAAAAAACATCCAACATGAACCCCACCTCCTCTTGGATGGATATTTAAATATCCGTCATAACATTTTTCTCATTTTCGCAACGGTGCAAAACTGCATTTAAATGTCTTTCAAACACAATTCCCCAAAATGTTTTTTTTGTGAGACAGCCATCATGCAGCGCCATGCTAAATATTTAACCCCCCCCCCCAAAAATAATAAAATAAAATAAAAATAAAATAACAATATGACGAAATTTCTGGGCATATTTTTAACAAAACTCTGACATAAAACGTCTACACAGGAACAGTTTTGAATAATTTTTTTTATGTCGTCCGAAAAATGTCCCCAAAATTGTCATGTCACTATCATCTACTTTTTAAAAAATGTTTTTACGATTTGTAACAGGATAATTAGTATCACCGGTTTTAGTCAGTAGTCCTAAAAACGTGCCCAATGACATTGACAACTATTAGGCACGCAAAATGCCCCCCAACCGCACTCGTGTACCTGCCAACTCGGCGTCCGAAGACTCGCTGCTCGAGTGATCTAAAGTTCCCCCGCGAGCGCTCGTGTTGATATTGGAGCTTCTGGGCTGCAAGTGGAACGCGGGGCCCACGTCGCGTGACGCCCGGGGGGGAGGAGGAGGAGGAGGAAGAGGAGGTGGGTTCGGGTTGGCGTGGGTCCGAGTCGCTGCCGCCGCCGCTGCGGCTTCGGAGAGTCTCTCCAAATTCATTGCACCTTGGAGGAGATCACAAGCAAGGAGGGATGCAGACGAGTCAGTCCCGCGATGCAGATGCATGCGCCGCGCGTGGAGCCGACGAAGGGAGGCGCAGAAGAGTCCACGCCGAAGGGGACACGCGTGGCGACATGGGAGGGAAGAAGAAACCAAGGCCTCCACTAGAGTCCTAAAAAAAAACAACAAAAAGAAATGGGCGACTGGGAGCAGTTCTCGGTTCTCAGCAGCTCCGTCCACGCGAGTCGTGACCACAATGAAGGAGAAGAAGGTCGAGCTCCGTTTGCGTGGGACCCAATTCACGCTGCCCCGCCCACGCTTGAGCCTGCCCCGAGTGTGACGTCACCAGACTAGACCTAAAAGTGTGCAACGCGAAAATCAACTTTTTTTTTTTTAAGTGGCGGGGAACACAAACACTCCCACGCACAGTCTCGGAGAAAAATGTGAATTCACCCACAAAATCCACATGAAAAACGCTGTCATTCCTATGCAATGCGAGTTTTTTTAAGTTTAGTTAAGTGGAGGCATGTTTGTAATGTGTGCAGAGCAAGAGCGCAGCCACGCATGCAGCCACGCCACGCCACACAACACCGTTGTATATAAGCGTGTATGTGCTGAGCTGAGCAAACATTTGCCCTCCAAACGGGCCTGCCCGGTTGCTATTTCTCTTTTCAGTCGATATAGAAAACGCAACATATTAGCTGCGTGCGTGCACGAGCATGGGCGCGTGCGTGGGTGTTTGCCTGCGTGTGTTATCGCCTCCCCCGTTGACCTTATTGTCTAACAAGTAAACATTCAGCACCAATAAATGCCAGCAGGGTCAAGGCTGGATTTTCTCCCAATTTTATTCAGCCGTCCTTGAATGTGTCACTTGCCTCCTTTCCAAAAATTGTTAATTTTTGTATCAGAGTCATGCTAGCTCGTCTCAAAACATTTGTTCAGAATTTACACGGGGGTGCCCAAATGTCCTCATTGCAACACTTGCCTCACTGACCTTTTTGTTTATTTGAGGAAAAATCAGTTAATTGTTGGAATTTGTATCAATTCTATAATACATAGCCTTTATTTTAATGTTCATTTAAGTGTTATACGCTTTTATTTTTCACGTTTATATTTCAATGCCAAAGGTCCGGTTTTTACAAAAGCATCACTCGCCTCACTCATATAGTCATTATTTTTCGTAATAAAAAAAATCTAACCATCATTGACTGCAGCGCTTCCAATTATCTTGACGGGAAGATGAGCACAAAGTGTTTATTTTTTGACTCACCCTTACTCGTAATCTGGGCGCGCTTGAACGCAATGTTAACGTGTGCCAATCATGGCCCCAGTTGGAGAGTACATGTCCGATTTTATCCCACTGTACATGAATGCAGCCCCTTAGCCTCCCCTTGAATGACAACACGTGGTACTGTTGATGTATGAATTAGCATGTGACGTCAAGATTTCACGTCTGAGTGCCCAGTTTAATCGAGCGGTCTTTGAACGCAGCTCTTCAGATGTTATTTTTACAACTTTTTTTATGACTGTGTTGAACTCGTTGTGACCTGCTGTTTGTACAAGTAAATCTCCGGCTTGAGCTTGCATATATCCCGTTTTATTGAACGGTCACTGAATACATCATTTCCATGGCCGGTTGTCCGTTTGATAGACACTTTCCGTTTTGACCATTTTTATCGGGTCGTCTTTGAATGCATCGCTTCAGATGGGGTCTTTATTTTTTCTATACTACTTTTTTATGACTACCTTAACTATTTTTGTTACCTTCTGCTTTTTTTGTTTTGTTTCCCTCTCCCCGCGACACTCGTGGAGAGATGCGTTTCAGATAATGGATGGATGGATGGATGGATGGATATTTTTGCTCAAAGTTTGAATGGGGGAATTCCAGCTTTGACAAAGGATATATCCGATTTTATCGAACGGTCATTGACACAACATAGTCGTCAGACTCCCGTTTGCGTACAGTATTTTTTTCGGCTGACGTTGCAGTTGGCAATATGTAGGTCATTGAATGTACCGACTGACTGTTTTTTATAACATTGAACTCACCGTGACTTGTGGCTATAAAAAAGTAATTCCACCTTCGATGTTATGTATTTCAGAGTTTAATGAGCGGTCTATGAATGCAAGATTTGCACGTGGCTTCGTCGGTGAACGCACCAACGGCCATCTGTTGTTGCATAGCAACAAGAGGCCTGATTTATGAATGCTTTGTCTTTATACCAATATGAGCCAAACGTCCCTATAATTTCATCTCTCTTTTAGTCTGGTGTAGATTAGCAGTCGTAAATGTTTATACTTTACTAATGATGTGAAATTAGAAACTTTTTCTTGTAATACCCCACATTTCGTAATACAACTTGTCATGATTTTAAGAACGAATTCGGCCTACTGTGCTCGTGTATTTGAATATTAAATATTTGTACTGCAAGAGACAATTATTTTTGGGGCTAATTCTTGTTATAAAATGTTGTAGAGTATCACTGCACTTTTCCAAATATGCACGCCCTTCTTAGTTTGAATGTGATACACAACTTGTTCATTTTTACACAACAGCCTTTGAACGCACCAATATGACACTTCACTGCACTATTGCGGACTATTGCGTGTGCGCGTGCGTGCCGCTCGCGCATATGTCTCAGTTCAGCGTGCATCGACTGGGGTTGTCGTCGGCGCCACGACTCCTCTTGTAAGGGTTTTTTTAAAACGAGATCCCATGCAGTCGAACCAGAAAAGTCCCCCGAAGGACCTTCAACACACACAAAAAACAACCCTTGCTTTTCCGTTGCCCACGATTAAATTGTGAATTGTGCGAATCTGACACATATCATTTGATAATTCTTGAAGAAACGGTTTACAACATTTTAATCGTGTGCAACCGATAAACATGTTCGAATTAAGTAAATCCAACTGATTATTTTTTTAGGAATGCAGCACCAACAACAATCACTGCGTAAAAATGACGCAGCGGGTCTCAAAAGCGACAACCAGAGTGTTTTTTCCCCCTGAATATGTAGTTTTTATAATCTGCATTAATTGTTATAATAAGGCGCATCTGAACTCTGCAATTCAAAACGCTGCGTGAAACGTCACCAGCCACGCGTAAAGCGCAATTATTCACGGCTCAATCTACCGTAAACTTCCGATTTCAGGTTAGATTGAGCCTTTTTTTCCCCAACTTGGATGCACCCTAGCGCAACAGATGACGCCTTTTAGGGCTTCCACCTAATGACTCGCCTAATTAAGCCTCCTTGAGGGAATCCTACAGGGTTGACATGACTTGTTTCGCCTCCCGCGGTCATTGCAGGCAGTTAAATGGACGCTAATGTCAACAGTCAGGTTATTGCAGTCCTCGCACTTCGCGTGTGATGGATGGCTTCAAAAAGTCTTTGCATCCGCCACCGGCACCGGTGGGTTAAAGGTCGCCGCTGCGTACATTTTCCCTGCAGGCGCAGAAGTGCAAATAAGCGAAAAGGCCGCGTGCGCTTGTTGTTAAAAAAGAAAAAACTTCCAAACAGGGGCGAGAATCACTTCTTGGAAAGTGGAGCCCGCTTTGCGAGTAACAGGAGAAGGACACAGATGATTATTACCTTGGTGATAGTTTTTTGTTTCTTTTTTATCCAAACGACAACCTGACTGCGTTTTCGGTTGGTGAAAAGAAAAACTCTAACTGAGCGCAAAACGAAGGGGAAAATGACAAAAAACGTTGACTGTCTTTTCTATTTCAGTTAGTATTTGTTTGAATACTATGTTGGCGTTCCGACACATTTAAAAGCATACAATGAAATAAACGACGTTGTTTATGGGAAGATTATTCGATTATTTTTTTAATTGGAAGTTCGCATTGCGATCAAAATCCATATTTGTGCACGTACAAAATCATACTGGACATCTAGTTAGTTGCCTTCGTCGTTTCTCTTTTTTTGTTTCTGAAATAATTTTCTGAATTGAAACGCAAACTGAGCCAGCCAGTTTGTTGTCATTCAAAGTGTGACAAATGCGTTTTGATGAGAGTAGTGAAAAGAAAACTTTGGCTCGTCTTCTCGTCACATTTGCGCGCGTGTCAGCATCCCAATTGTCCTTCGAAAGCTGCTGACGAGGCGTGCAACTGCATCTCATTGAAATCGTCAAGAAAGCACTCATGTACCTGCGCCCACGCTTGGGATGACATTCACTTCCATAATCCAGTTGCTTGGAAAACAAAAAGAAAGAAAGAAAGAAGAAGAAAAACGCCTAGCAAACAAGGGAATAATACCAAAATCCGTCTGTTTAATTTCCCCCTTGGGTTTAAATTGAGTCTGCACAAATCGCGCCGAAATGTTAGAAAGATATTGTCAAAGGATCTTGTAGAGGGTATGAGATGATTTTTTTTGTTTAGAACAAAGAACAATAAATTGCCATAAATTCGCACGGTGTTTTGCACGAGTAAATAAATACTGTATTTTCATTGTCAGACTACAGACAAGCACGCATACGCATGAGAGTTTTAGTCCGTGTCAAAGATTTTTTTATGTTTAATAGGTTCCACTCTACCGCCCTTGGGACGCCCCGAACCGCCAATAATGAAATATACATTAAAATATATAAAATATTTAATCCTGATTAAAATGGAGGCTAAAAAGTGCGTGTTAATATGTTTGGTCCTTACCGGTTGCGTGCCTCCCAGCAGAAGAGTCCCCCACCCACACACACACACACACACACACACAAAAAATTAATAATAATCAAAAGAAGTATTTGGAAGCTCAGCCTTCCCCCATGCGCGTCAAATCCACTCGCTGGTGCGTTCACGTGCTTCGACTTGTTTGCTTTGGAGCGTGTGCGGCGGCTGGTTGCTTTTCTTGGGGCTGCGCGCACTCGCCGTGCAGTGACGTCACAGCCCCCCCCCTCCATACACATCCCGGAGCCCCATTCACTCCATCATCATCCTTTCCTCATCGAGATTTTCTCCACATTCATTCAATGGAATCATTTCCCCTTGCTTTTCTTAGACGAGGAATTCTAAGGACAAGCAACTTTGAAAATGGTCTTGCATGCAAGGTTGTGATTTATTTGTGTTCATTTTCCAGCTTTTAATCACCATCATCTTTAATTCTGCAACGTTTTCGTATACTGAGCACAATTAAATTTTTTCCCATACAAGTGAGCCCAATCATTTGTTTTGCATTATAATGTACAGTCTGGGTTTATTCCCTACCATCATAAAAACAACAAAAAGCATAACCAGAAATAGTGCAACAATAATTGATAACAATCTTATCAATGAATTTGTGACAAAAATTGTGGATTACGCCTAACTGACATACAGTAAGTGACCATCTCCCGGTATTTGCCATTGTTTCCAAATTTATTATAATAATATAATAGACTAAATTATTTTCAAAATATTTCCCTCACGGATAATTTATTAAATAATAATCCCATTTAGGTTAAATCAGCCATTCTTGGAAGAAACAAAGAAAGTCGTTGTGGTAAACAAGCACTCATCAGCAGTGTGAATAAATACAGGAAATTAATCCTGTTAGGCATGAAGACCTCACTCAAGGATCCAAGTCTCCTCTTGGAAATTTATTTTAAAAAAAAGTTCACTTTTCAAGTAACATTTTGGTTCGAGACCTGAAAAGAAAAATGTCAGCAAATTTTTTGATTCATTAAAATGACCAAAAATAAGGGTTCCCTATTGGTCAGTCCAGGCTGAGTGCGCTGTTTGCTAAGGAAAGCGTGTACGCGTGTGTGCGTGCGTGTGTGCGTGCGTGTGTGTGTGTTGAATTTTGTTGTGGGCAGTGATGTTGCGATATGGTAACAAATGGCAACAGGAGAGTCTCTTATCCGAGAGGAGAATGTGGGCTGTTGTGAATATTAGTGTAAGCAACTCTGAAATCCACGTCATATTAAACGCATAGGTCGTAGCGAAACATACTCACTGAGCAGTGACAACGATTGCGATTCTAACAAATAACAATGGTGGAGGAGACTCTTGTATGCAGGAACATTTTATTTGAGAGGAGACTGCGGACACTGCTAGCCCAGTGGAGAGTTTGTATTGCATATTAATACGTGTCTTTATATTTGTCATTCATAGACTTGGAAAACCACGGCGATTTGCTAACAACCAAGCAAAATGGAGGAGAGCAAGGATGGAGCAGTGACTCATTCTATCCAAGCGGAGACAGCGGACCATTGCAGCCAAGTGGAGACTGTGGAGAATCACAGTATGAGTTAACACCACAATGAATGAATCAGCGGTAGCAAGATGCTTACGAATACGATCTTAATGTGATATATTTTATCGAGGAAGGGACAGGGCTCTTACAGCCAATTGGAGAGTGAAGAGGCGAATACTTCATGCTAACGTTAACGTGTAATTATTTTTGTCCTTTCTAAACGTGTAGCCAATGTCAACCAACTAGATAATTCTAAATATTAAAAACAAAGCACAATCATCTGAAAAATCTACATAGGGACAGCAGAGCCTAAGAATCCAGGTTTTGGACTCAAAAGGTTTCACCTCTTGTATTGTGAGCACCATCGCGCCATCTTCTCGTTTCGCCGCCTCCAACCGCGTAACAAAAGATTTAACGTCGGCATATCCGCGAGTTTGTTTTGCATTTAGCAACAAATTCCCAATTGGATTAAAAACTGCTTTTTTTTCTTTTCCTGTCTTTCGTTGGGCTCATCCTCCCCTTTCCACCATCAAAATTCTTCAGATCATATCTTGATGAATTGTTTTTCAACATCTGGACACTGCTGGACTCAACAGCAGCAGAAGCAGGACGAGCCTCAGTGAGATTTACGGCGCCGCTTCACGGGATCGTGTTGCGCGCCGCCGGCCCTTCAAAATAATCCCCCCGTTTCTATTCACGCGGTCCAAAAAAAATCTGATGTCGTTTTGAAAAATCAATTGAAAAATAAGGTCACTCAAAAGTCCCGTTATCTACTATCGCATTAGCATTAGCTTTAATCTCACCTGACTTTGCAACTTAGTTTCGCATTAGCGCTTATATTCAAATCAACATGCTAACAAACCATCTTTTTAATAGTGGTTCTGTTTAGCATCAGCTCGTGTTGCTTAGCAGCACAGCTACCTTTTTTTTTTTTAACTAGAAGCCTCGTTTAGCATTATCTTATCTTGATTAGCATTACATTGACATCCAAGTCCACATGCTAAGAAACCCTGTTTATTAACAGCCTTGCTTAAAATGAACTTGTGTTTTTAGCATCCGAGACACATGACAAACCATTTTTTTACGAGCAGCCAATGACAAATCACAAGTTCATTATTAGCATCATTTATTATTTACTGTTGTTGTTTAGCATTAGAGCAACACAACAAAGGCCATTTTTTTCTAGCAGCCTTGTTTAGCATTAGCATTCGATGTGCTGATCTACTCCTTTCCCTAATTTTTGCTCTGAAAGCAGTCCAATTTTCCATCCTTTGCGTTGCATTACATTGCATTCCGTCTCCCCGTTCTCCACTAACTTGAGAAGTGCAACTCAGAGAATCTCCCTTCAAGAGGGCCTCATAAAACGACTCGTGATTACCACACAGACTCTTTACCACAACGTTTGCGGTGTGGAGGAATCCACTCAGCACATTTTTCAACCATTGCAACACCAACGATTGTCTTATTGTGCAGCAGCCCTCTTTGCGGCGCGTGTTGCAGGATTGCACCGTGTCGGCCATCTTTGTGGAACATGTGACTCCCAATGCGCCATGTTTGTGGAGTGTGTTGCAGCAGCGTCAGTCATAGCAGCTGATTTCCAAAGAATTGTTCTAATTGGTGGATTGTGGCATTTTTGAAATGCGCAGGTGTACCTAATGTTGTGGTACGACGGAATGCACGTGGAAGCCATCTATGCGGTTGGAAAGAAGGCAAGCATCCGAGTCAACCCGCCCCGCAGCTCCCTTTTGTCTTCTGACACCAAGATTCATCGGGCAAACATCAGTGTTGCCGCTAACGAGGGAAACTCGCCTCCATGTGTGGGAAGTGGGTCACAATGTCGGCCATCTTTGAAGACGGTGTCGGCCATCTTTGTCGAGTCTTTTGCAGTTGGGCTTTTCTGTGTTTTTTTTCTTAACAGCGGAACTTCAGCCGCTGTTAAAAGGAGGTCAAGCGCATAATTCACATTTGCCTTTTCTGGTTTGATTTAATCTGGGAAGTTGCTGGACAAAGTCATTGACTGGACCCGCCCGTCATTTATTTCTGCGCTCGCACGCACGCGTCTTCCCCACATCCTCCCTTAGAAGCAAGGTGATGGATGTGTTTTTCAGAAGTCGACGAGCTCTTCTTCTTGTTCTTGTGGTGAGCGGAGGGAGGAGGGAAGAGGACAACACCGGCCGCACAATTTACGGCTCTTCTCTGGAAATTCCAGGCGCTCCAGGTATGGAGGACGCCGAGTGGGAATAGCGGCCTGGCACTTTTATCTCTGTGCTCAGATAAAAAACGAAAAGCACCAGAGTCAGAGTTGCACGCCACTGGGGGCCTGCTTTACACTTTAGAGCACTTTGCGGCCAAATAACTAACGGCACAGTTGCCTATTCCAAATTTCAACATTTCTGGAAAATAGTAAAAAAAAAAAAAAAAAACAATTATTCTAGCGTGCACATTTGAAAAATATTGATATTCTATATCTTAAAGTTGTGCTGTGAGGCAACAATCCAATTAACGTTACCTCCAAATTCTGTCTACTTGGCATTTTGTGGGTGAAAAATAATTCAAAACAAATTAATTAAGTTTCCTTCAATATTAAGAAGGGACTATTTTTTTTTTTAATAGGCCAGTGTTGTCAGTGAAAATCCAAATGTTGCTATGGCAACATCTATGAATGACAGACACCAGGGTGCCCCCAAATGCCTCAAATCTCTCCTCTGCTGCTCATAAACAATTCCAAATGAAAAAAAATTGTAAAATCTGACAATGTCATTTCAACAGTCTCCTTTTTGGTGATTTTCCCACACGGTGACGCCGAGCCAGGCACGCAGACGCACGCAGGTATGCATTAACAGTAGGTGTATCTGACACACACGCACGCATCCCGGGCCTATAAAGAGAAGGGAGGAGGAGGAGGATGAGCTACTGCGACTCTGGTTATCTTCATCCGAGTTAAGAGAGTTTTCCCACAGTAGCTCCCGCATGCACGTGATGCGCTTTGACTCGCAACTTGCTCATTCTCTCGAGCGCACTCACGTCAGAATTTGAACACGTGTATGAAGAAAAAAAACAGAAAACTATTTTCTGACTTTTACGGTCGCTCAGGCCTTTTTCGGGGTGACATCCAAGTAAGGAACTGTTTTGTGTTTTGGTGGCTTTTTTTTTTTTTTATTCTCCTTTCTTCCACCTTGAGGTGTTTTTTTCGTGGAAACGGAATTATTGGTGAAAAAATTGATGGAGAAATTAAACAATGGTGCCAGTTTTCCAATTTTTCCTTGTTTAGTTACGGACAGTGGCGTGCAGAAGGAGGGGCAGACGGGGCACCAACGATGGTTTCTGAAGACCAAAAAGCGCATCGAAAGGCCGATATCGACAGCGAATCTCATGAATGTTCTAATGTTAGTCCGTTAAAAAAATTTAACTTTGGTATTTTGGGAGATTTTACGACACTCATTGTGACCCTTGAACTTGAAACGTACCCCGTCTCAAAATGTAATACTGAAACTAAACTAAAACGCTTTTGATAAATGCAAATAAAAACAAACAAACCTGCTGTAAAAAAAAAAAAAAAATGAAAATGACCTAAATATGATTACAAATAAAAAAAAAAATAAAAACAACAAACTATTCTGACGACTTTAACGCTGACACGGACTCGTACGTCACCTGAGCACTTGCATTGTCCACTCCGTGAATTAGTCACACGCGTTTGCGTTTGTACACAAACCCGCCCAGCAACAAACACTGGCCCACGTTCATACAAAACGCTAACATACGTATGCAACACACACACACACACACACACACATTTGCGTCAGGATGTTCGAGCATACGTGCGTGAAGACAAACACGCGTACGTCTCCGTCTCCACTGGTGGTCCGAGGAGCTCGGGCTGCGCCTCCTTGCTGCTTTGTCTCCCGTGGGAGGCCTGCACAAAAGCTGACAGGTAAACAAGGCCGTCGTGTTTGGGCAGACCTACCTGAGAAAAGCTCTCAGCCTTGCCCGACACACCCTCCCTCATCTCCCCCCCCCCACTTGACAGAAAAAAAAAAAAAAACACCCACCCATGACCTTTTCCCTCAGCTTTCCGAAACAGCTCCCTCCCGAAAGCCAGATGGAGAACGTGCGCCACATACCAGCAACGCCGTCTCGCGGTGATTCACATCAAATCAGTTGATTTTCGCGGTAAGAAATAAAATACAAAAATGTGTTATTACCACACTCGCGGGGAAAAAAAAAATTCACCATCAAGTTTTAACCGAATACGTTTACATTTCAGGTGATGCTAAGTTTCACATTTTAATGTGAACATTTTCTTGCTTACATGTTTCAATGTAAGACTGGTTAGCACGATGACCTCACAGTTCAGAGGTACAGGATTCGATTCCAGCTCGGGCCTTCCCGTATGCATTTTGCATGTCCCCCCCCCCCCCCCCGTGCCTGCGTGGTTTTCTCCAGGTACTCCGGTTTCCTCCCCCATTCCAAAAACATGCATGGTAGGTTCATTGAACACTAAATTGTCTCTAGGTGTGATCGTTCGTTGTGCCCTGCGATTGGCTGGCAACCAGTCCAGGGTGTACGCTGCCTCCTGCCCGAAGACGGCTGGGACAGGCTCCAGCATGCCCTTGTGATTGTTAGCCGCTCAGATGGATGGATGGATGGATTGAGTTTTGTATCCATTTTAAACGAGTGAATAATCGATCCATTCATTCCAAAATGGTTCCGATGTGTCGGCCAATGCGCGTTTTCTCGAATGGTTTTGGCGGGGAGTGAATGGGGTCCTCTGGGGAGGCTTTGATGTGCCTCAAGTGCGTGGCTATTAAAATGATGACATCATAATGCCTGAATGTATATCTTATAAAAGTATGTTGACTTATCTCATTTATTTTATTTTGGAGGGGCGGGGGGGGGTCTTCAAGGTGTTTCTCCGCTGACCTTTGCTGTCTTTTAATTGGGGAGTGTCCAGTAATGCTGTGTGAGCACGCATGTGTGTCAGGCTGAGCTCTTGTTGAGATTGGAGTGGCCCTAGGGGTCAAAAGTCAGATAAACACAGCTGGTGCTCTCCTCCTGCTTGACTTAGAAAATCAATGTTCTTGCTCTCCTATTTTGTTGTCTTCGTTTCTATTTTGTGTTGTGACTTTCGCCAAATATGTCGCGTCGAGCTGATTGGTCACTGTCTGTATTAGCCGTCATAGGCAACAACAAAAATTTGACAAACAAGCCGTGACAATGCTCATACGAAGCTTTTAACTTGATTATGATGCCAGTATCGAGCACAATGGCGCATCTCATAAAAAATGACGCCCATTAAATGTCACTGACGCCTTGCTGTTGTGTCGTCAGTGAATGCCGCTGAGTCACCTCGCCAAACGTAAAAGCGAACCTCTGAAGGCGCCCCCGCTGGCTCGGCAGGCTGCGCCAGCTCGTATTTGGCCGCATGCGAGAAAATTGAGAGCGGCCGTGCGGCGGGCGTGCCTGCGTTGATTCATTGAGAATGCGCTCACACAAAAAAAAGTTGCTACCACTTTAATTGCTGCCATTATGGAGAAGGCGTTAACGCGCTTGTAAGGTCACGCTAAATATGTTGCACCGTATCAATTACTGTCGCCAACTACACTCAACAAAATCTTTAAAATCTCCACGGAATTACTGCACACCCTCGTGCTCACCACAACCTCGTAAAAAAAATAAATAATTTAGAGTGACTCAAACGTCAACAACTTTTTTAATGTAGTAGTGCTAAAAAAATGAGAAAAAACATTTACTGCACTTTTTTTTCTTTACTTTCTTCCCCAAATTTTTCCTCTTGACCGTCTAAAAAAAACAACCACAGAAAAATACAGCTTGATTTTTGTAATCAAAAGATAAAAAAGATGATATTGTCACAATACGACAGCTTCTTATAAAAAATATTTTGATTTTGAAGCGAGAGAGAGCGATCAATATTTTTTGGGATAATTGATTAATTATTTAATAAACTTTTAGATTTTAAAGTTCCTCAGATTTTCTTTTTGTCAACAGTAAATGTTGGATTTCTGTAGTCCTCCTTTATAGGAGACTGTTTTGAATCTAAATTAAATGTATAATATTTACTTTTACTTTGGAGAATAATAATCAACGTTTTTGCCTATTTTCCGACATGTTTAGTTGCACACCCATACAGTGTGTAATCCAATCTAAAAAAAAAAGATATTCTGGTTTCACTGTTTCCAAAAATCGCCAATCCATTTTATAATCTCGCGCCCCCTAGAGGGCAGCGGCGTACCTGCAGGAATCAGGAGCGATGAATGCACACATTTGTAACCTGACAACCTCAAAGCGACTTTAAAATCGAGTCGCGTTTGAATTATTTACACCTGAAGGCATCACGCATTCAACTTGTGTGATGTCATCGTTAATCCGGATTTCAGAGGAAATCCACCCAAGCAGTTTGGTCAGGAAGAACATTTGTGAAAAGGCAAGCAATGTTGCGCCGAATAAAATATGGGTAGACGGGCAAAAGTGAGGATTTAGTGTGAATTTAGCGTGACTCCCTAAGATGGCGGCTGAGATCTTGATGCTCCTCATTTGGTCCGCTCGGAGCCGCGCTGGTCAGCAGGTGTGGCAGAAGAGCGGCCGGGATGTTCAAGTTGGGATCGTGTGGGATTTGGCCGGCCCCTCGAGATGCCGCGCTGAGATTTGCCGGCCTGGAACACCCGCCCACGTTTCCGTTTTTGAAAGTCAACAAGCGGTGGCACCATTTTGCTTCTTGACGCCGACGCACAATCCTGCTGCTCCAATGCCGATATTGACACGACTGCCTAACAATGCCCGGCGCTACATTCTGCAAAATTAAATTGCCGGCTTCATTGTAGAGTTGCAAAATCGCAGGAATTTCCCCCATTTTCCAGGAATTGCCACTGGTGGAATTTTGCCCTGAATGGCGGCTTTGAAGCCAAATGTCCCACTTCCTGTTCAATTTTGGGCTTGGTTCCTTGAGTCTTTTTTGTCGGGTCTGTCATGATAGACATGTTCAGTCAATTTGGTGTCACTTGGTCAACCTGGGGCTACATTTTTCCAATTTTCCCGTGATAGCTATCAAGAGATTCACCCAAAATGGCGACTTTGAATCCAAATGGCCACCACCTAATTTCCGGTCAACTGGTGAAAGTTGCATCACGGTTAACAGTGGTGCTACTCGGTCCATTTTTCGGGGTGTTTTGTTTAGGACCTCACAAAAAAAAAAAAAAGGGCCATTTGGATGAAAACTATGACAGCCTTGCGTCGAACGTTTGGCCTCACATGCGTGCGTGTGCGCGTGTGTGTGTGTGTGTGTGTGTGTGTGTAAAGCGATGACACCCCTCCTGATTGTGGCAGCACAATCGCGATGTCATAGTGTGAGCGGCGTGCAAAGCTGCAATAATAACAGTTAAGGCCGCGCGACGCGAGACTGACAGACATCAGCGGGTCCCGTCAACGCGCGTCATCTGCTTCACTGGCAGAATTGCAACTCTCTCACGCCAACAGTCCAAACAACGAGGCACACGCACACCCGAGTGCAGCGTGCTCACCATGAAGGTGATACAGCAACATTTTTTGTCTCACGCAGATGCATGCCATCATGTGTGTGGACAAAAACACACCGTTTTTTTTTTATTTTTTATCATTTATACATTTCCTGAATTGTTGATTAATGCAAAACGTTTTTCATTACCAAGCTCAATTTATTTATGATGTATAACCGAAAGGAGCAATACTGCTACTTTTAACCCAACTGCAGCCGCTGTTACCTGTTTGGGGGCGGGGAGGGAGGCAGGGGTGACGAGGGGGCGTCCATGCCTCCTGAGACTTAATAAAACTTTAGCGTCACTAAATGTCAAAAATACAAACAGTCGGGGTTCGTGTGCGCATTCATGTTCTAGTCCGCTTCAGCCTGTGTATGCAGAGACGAGATCGGCACAGTTATTGCGTGTTTGCATGCCGATGTGTCCGAGGCCATCTCAGAAATGGGAGTTGAGGAATCAGGAAAAGTTCAGAGTGCAATAAAGGACATCCACGTATTCCTTTTGGGCACAAAATGACAAAAATGGGGATAGCTCAATCTAGTTGTCAGTGACTCGGTTTTATTGATTTATTTTGGCCAACTCTGACTTTTAAGAAAACACTGAAAGCAGCTCTTATAGGTGAAATCTTGTAAGCTGCGTCTTAGACTTGTAAGTGCGACGGCAAGCAAGATGCTTTGAGCCTTACGAAGAAACCCCTGAGGAGAAATCTGCCCTCAGGCATCTTACAGGATTTCCACTCTGAAAGCTTCGGAGCTACTTTACACCTTCATTGCAGTCCCATTAGGAAAGCGGCGCGGGCGACGAGCCTCCATGAATGTTTCATGAGCGCCGTCGTGACAATCGCACGCACGCGCGCGGCGGCAACTTGTCGGAGGCCGCGAGACGGCGCAATGACGATCCGTATAGGCACGCTCCGGAATAGACCTTGAAAGAGACGCTTTGAAGCCGACCGGGCTTCCGAGAGCATGTCATTGAGCGCACTTAAGTGGACAAATTCTCGCCGCGCGCCAACATTTCATGGCGGATCGTGTATCCCGGCCGCCGTCAGAATGTGAATAAACACAGCTAAACTGGGATAATTTCAGGTTCCGCGGGCGTCGGGCGTGACCGCAAACGTCGCCCAGGAGGGGCGCTGCCGGTGCACCGTCCATCGCTTTGCATCTTCGTCACTGATGGGTGGAGATGGGGGGGGGGGGCGGCGGTGAAGAACGTCGGGCTTTTCCCACTGGCAGCTGAAAAAGCACATCAGCCGCACACAAGATGCATTAAGGGGCTGCAGGCGGCTGCGTTCAAGGGGCCGCGAAGCTTGTGCGCAATCATTAAAACTTGATTGGATGCTGCAACTCAGAAAGGCGGGCTAGCAAATTCTTAATTGGCGGAAAAAAATGCACCCTTAGAGTCACAAAGACCAACAAATATCACCATTATTAGAATAAAAATTAATGTGAGATTTATCACGTTAAACAGAACCGATTATCACGTTAAAATGTAATACTTGTCAACTCATAATTTTGCGGTGAGCATTTTTTTTTTCTTGGAAATCTACTCTAAATATCAGTACAATTTTTACACAGAAAAAATACTTTAAAAATCCTTAGTTTTTTTTCAGTAAAAGACTTTTTAATAAAAATTACCCCAAAAAATACAAAATACTTCAAAATACAACTACTTTAGTATAACAGAACTTTTTTCTTGAAAAAAAATCCCACTTTTCTAGTCTTGAAAATTTTAACTTTTTTTGAACAAATAAGACTTTATTCTTGTAGTATTGTTTTGATACGTTCTTAAAAATCCAACTTTTGTCATTTTAAAAATCTTATCCGATAAACAAGCAGCAGAGCAGTTTTATCAGAATCTTAAAGGTGCATTCTAGCGCCGGCACGGACAGTAGCCTGTCAAGTGTTGGCAGGCGCCATCTGCACTTCATCATGCAGACAGATCCTTGTAATAACCCGTCTCCAATATCAGCCCTTTTCTATTTTTTTTCACCCCCCCCCCCCAACCACGAGGCGAGCCGTTGTAGTGCGGCCATGCAGCTTAAAAAACCGTCTCTTGCGGTCGGCGCTAACACAAGTCGCGCTGGAACCGAGCCACCGAAGTGCCTGTAATACAATTTTCGAAGCGGCCCTGTAGTTGCTCCAAATGGAGGCCATTACGCATGGAAAACAAAAAAACAAAAAGAAGAAGCGATGCCGCCCGTGCAATACGATCTGAGCTTTTGAGTCACGCTTGCGGTATGTAGGCCAGCCGTCAATGCTAAAATGGCGCTTACCTTTCCGTCTTCGCTTGCACTCTGTCATCGCGCGCAGGATTCGCTCCTTCTAGTTTACATGCAGTAAATACAATGTGGGTAAAAAAAAAAAAGTGGAATTTTCAACAGGGACAAACTTAGACTGACTTTCAAAAACTTCTCTCCTCGAAAGAGGCAATTCATCTTAAAAACGGATAAAACTTTTTTTTCATCAACTCTTTTTCAGCCATTGGATTGAAATTTTCCTCAAATATTGACTTTTCCCTTTTCAAAATATAGACTTTTTTCCCCTCAAAAAATACTTGAGTATGAGTATGAGCGCCGATGGTTGTTCGTCTTTGCGTGCCCTGCGATTGGCCGAAAACAGTTGGCATGCGCTCCAGCACCTTCGTGACCCTCGTGAAGAGAAGCGGCCCGCATAATGGATGGATGAATGTTTCTAACGTCTTCGGTGACGCCGCTGTTGCGTGGCTCTTCTTCGCTTTTCGCGTCTCGTCACGCAGCGAACGCTGCCCTCTGCTGGTCGGAGTTAGACACGACGACACCCTCACTCATTGGCTTTTTTTAAATTTCCTGCCATCGACAAAACAATACGACTTTATTTATTTATCTGCGCACACATTGATGTTGTTCACCGTGTAGACAAAGAAGAGGATCTTGTGCGTGAAATCCAATTTTGTAAACCACTCTAATGATCGACCAGTCGGCCAATGGCGGCGGCACACAAAGTCAGCCATTTCATACGCCATAGAAAAACTTCTGGAAGAGGAAGCAGCCACCCAAACCGACTTTCAGGTCATTGTGATTCTCTTCGTTTCAGTCTGGTGACACTTTTGGCATTTTTAGATAGTTTGAAAACTTCCCACCTCCTCTAATTGACTTCTCCCGCCGATACGATGCCCAACCACAATGTCGGCATAATAGCCGGCGGGAGAGGTGCCTTTGGGCGCCCCCGAGCCTCCTCGCTCGGTGCCGCTACCGCGGCCTGATTAAACGGCAGCGAGGGCCAACGCTTGACCCAAACTCTGCGTGGCTTTTTAGTTGGGCCGGGCTAGCGCATTTGCCCGTGTCTGCGGGGGATTTGCGATGCATATACATGAGCGTGGCGGCGCAGGGTAAGTGGGGTGGCGGAGGCGGCTCGGGGAGGGTCAGGAGGAAGCCAATTTAGGTCTGCCGGGAGGACAAAGGAGAAGAATGGAGATGCCGTCCAGGGGCAAGGTGCGAGCCTTAATGGAGCTCGCCGCTAACAAGCCCCATCT
Organism: Idiotropiscis lumnitzeri; assembly: GCF_059441095.1. Taxonomy (NCBI): domain Eukaryota; kingdom Metazoa; phylum Chordata; class Actinopteri; order Syngnathiformes; family Syngnathidae; genus Idiotropiscis; species Idiotropiscis lumnitzeri. The sequence goes on from NC_142407.1 coordinate 9,985,048, forward strand.
TTGGGATTTAGCGCTGATGTCACTGCGCCTCCGCCGCCCTGCATAATTACCTGCGCCGCGCTCGCTTCCCGCCTCGTCTTCTTCGCAAACCAATTTGGAGCCAGCGACCGTTTCGCCCTCGCTCGGCAAATGATGCCGAGCAGAAACTTGACAGCTTTTCAGGTTGTCTTTTTTTTTTTTGTCTGGCAGGTGCTTTGTTGGCAAAATCTTCCGTGCGTGGCGGGTTTTCATTTGTTTGTGAGTGCAGCAGGCCAGAGAGGGAAAGCGGCCGCACCAGGAAAAGAAAACTTCAATATCACGTCATGTCGCGTGATGAATTTCAGGTTTTAACATAAAATGTTTTACTTAAAAATTTGCCGCAAAATTAAATTAAAAAAAAATAATGCAATCATTTGTTATGTTAAATTGCTCCCGATATAACATGATATTGTGTAATCACAACCATTGCAATGAGGATCTGACGGACACGCTGAAGATTTTGTCGACAAAGAAACTGCCGGAAATACGCTTCTTTATTCCAGAAGAATCCAGACTGGTTTTTGTTTTTGTAAATTTCTGCAGAGCAGTGCTTTGGGACTGCGGGGTTAAAGGTCAGACAGCTGACCTCAGGCGCAGTATACCTGCGAGTCGCCACGGGAAATACTTTGAGGTCGCAGTAAAGTGAACAGAAATGTCTTGTAAATTTGACAAACCGCAGGGATGCGTGTCGTTAAGTTTCTCGGCATTTGAATTCCCCAGAACTCAATTTGATCACCATGGAAGTATGCAATTTGTCGAAAATTCAACATTCAGCTGCAAAAGGTCACTTCCGGGTCATCAACACCTTACAATGGGCGACTGCTCGATTGATTGCTTTGGTCTTGTGGCTCGCAATTGACGTTTTTTACGCAACCGAATGATGAATTTCCGAAGATGTTCATCCTCCAATTTTGGGTTCAGTCCTTTTCTTTGAGTCATTTGAGCAGGCAGCATATGTGTCCTGTCGTATTTTTTGTCCGTCTTCTATTGATGCCAGCACAGCGCCACACTTTGTCTTCAATTATTCGTCCAAACGTCAACTGTTTTCTGCAGAAGAACATTGCGTGACTCCAAGACTAACGAAGCTTCTTTCTTTGCTACTAGCCTAGCCTAGCCTAGCCGAGCGAAACAACTCCCCTTATGTGATCCAGCCTGTCCAGACAAAAAAAAAAAATAAATTCTCATGCGGGAACTCATCTTTGACCCCATAAAACTCCAAGAATGGACGCTCTCCTTCGCCGCTTGCTCATTCAGCGGATGCGCCGTAAACTGCCAGCGCATTCCCGCTGTCAATCAAAGCGCGACGGGAGATGAGTGTCTCTGTCCAACGCCCCATTGTAAACGGCATTTTTTTTTTTTTTATTATTTATTTATTTTTGACATCTGTGTTAAACAAGGTGTCAAATAAATCCGCGGCCCGTGCGGGGCTTAGCGCGACTACCTGGGGAAATCACGGAGCTGCGCGAGTGCATGTGTCATACATATCCATGATGTCACCTCCAACTACACACCGTCTGTGCGCCTCCGCCGCGTTTTGCCGTTCGGTCGACTCGTGGGGGTAATTGACAGGTTCGCAGCTCCCTGGCCCTGGCCGCTCTCATGGGGGGCACTTAGAAGCCGGCGCACCCCTCTTCCCTCGTTCCTCTGTGCGGTGCAGCGCAGCGCCACTGGCGCAGAATGTATAAAAGCTTCTTGGGCGTACACGGGGATTAACAGGTGTGGGAAGAGGCGGCAGGGCAAATGAAGCACACGCGGGGGAAGTTATTCAGTTATTTAGTTTAAGAGGTGTGCTACACATGCCGCATAATTGTGGCGGGGCTGCGCACCATCAAATGTGATCTCATCATAAGTCATAATAATCAGAGTTTTGCTTAAATAATATTGATCATAATATGATGATAATATTCCCCTTTCCCTGCGGATGCAAGGCTTCATTCGACCTCAGAGCTGCCCTGGTCAAGAAAGTGAGGATGAATGTTGATCCAAATCAAACATACGGCATTTCTCATGGTCCTTATTTGGCATTTATGTATAACGTCAAATAATCTTTCTATAAGGTAGTCAAATAAAACCACAACAATTCAACTGAATTTTTTGACAGTCATGTCATTTGTTTTTTTCTTCCCTCAACCCAGCACAATTTAGTAGTATTTATTGGAAATTTTATTTTTGGGTTGCTGGTAGTAATAGTTGTGTTTGGGGGCTCATCAAAAGTGCATATATTAAAAAGAAGAGCTTTTGGGTTCTTCAGAGAAATTTAGTTGAAATTTCTACAAACCATTTTGGGGGATAATTGAATGTCAAATACTATTTGAGTGTTTTGCTCCCCCCTGCAGCATCTATAGTGGGGATTTCCACAAAACATGAATGCAGTCTAATAAGTGAAAACCTCACATGATCTTTACTTATAGTGTTACTCGTGAAATCCAGACTTGACTTTTTGGGGCATCATTGAAAGGAATAATTAAAAATGACAATTTGAAGGGTTGTATACTCCAGCAAATTTCGTAGAAATTAGTTTGAAAGTCTGTGGAGTGTAATGAGTCAAAAATTGACATTGTAGGTTTCTTGAGATTGGTAGATTTGGTCAAACTGAAGAATTATTTATAAATGACAGAAAAAAACTAGAATTTTTCCATGTCAGTAAAATTTTCTGAGCATTTTTAAAATTACTTCTATAACACAAATTATGTAAAAAAATCCCCCCCAAAAATCACTATTTTTATTATAAAAATGCAAAAACAAATATCAGAAATCAGAAATATCATCATTGTAATCCTTTTCTGTTGTCTGAGGGAAAAAAAATAAAATATTTATTTTAAAGTCAGAAAAAATGCTATTCTAAAATGACATTGCTATTATTTTTCATTGGGTAAAAAAAAAATTGAAAAGTCACCTCCCAACTCTGATTTTTGAGAAGCTGTCAAACAAAATTTGCTAAGAATATTCATTGAACACGGAAATTGACATGTCAGCTCATGTTTGTATTTGTTGTGCTTTTGTCCATTTTTGATGCCCTTCATTTTGTTTGCCGTCCACTGATTGATGTGACAGCTGACGATCGTCGAAGCCTTGCTGGAGAGCTGAAAGACTTTCTTTTGATTTATGGCTTGTGAAAAAATCGGGCCATTTCCTCAAATGAATGCGCAATTGTTGAATATGAAATCTTTCAGGGCACAGCTCAACTCAGCCGAGTCATCGTTAATAATCCCATTGTTGTGTCCGTCAAGTCCGCATCAGCCGGCGTTTGTGTTTTGCCAGTCGCTCGAGGAAAGGCGTTGTTGTTTTCTTGCGCCTCCGCCGCACGCACACGCACAACAGCAAACAGTGCAGAGTCAACATCGCAACGAAAACACGGCCTGACGAAACCTCACATGACCCGCCGACATCGTCACGGTCACGATGGACGCGAACCAACCGAGCGTGGGAGAAGACACGGAAGGCTTTTCGCTTCTTCCTTTTGGGCTTGTCAAGCGTAACGTGACACAAATGAGTCAAGATCATCATTGTTGTCCTTCCCCGTCTTTTAGAATGCATATAATAGATGCGTGCCTTTAAGAGGCGGGGCCTAGTGGGGCGGGGCATGATGTCTGGGAGTCTGTGTGTAATTGTCCGGGCGTCATTTTTTTAATTGCTTTTAGTCATTTCTCCGCAGTGCCCGCCCACCCATCAAGTGCGAACGTAACCTTTTTCTCCGACCATGACATGATGGGTGGGAGAGAATCCAGAGTCACTTTCAAGCGCCTAATGTTGTCATAGCAAAGTATCATGACAGCTAATTGATTTCTTAATTGCTTTTACAGACGACTTTCAGGCAATGGCCGAACTGTCTGAAACGTTGTCCTGCACGGATCGGAATGGAAAGACAAAAATTCTCAAGAGGGTTGAGAATCAACCGTCATTTTATGCAAATGGCTCATTTGTTGCTGGAAGCCAAACTGGACGTTGCAACAAACACATCAGTTCTGTCGTTGGTCTATTTCCCTTTTTTTGTGGCACCTCGTCACCGTCTCCGTTTTGATTAACGATCCGTTAATGTGGCAGATTATAACACTGCCCGTTGAGCTGACTCTTTGTTGCTACTGGAAGAACAATGGGATGTGAGCCCATGAAGCAGTTTACTCTTGCTTAAGCCAGATCCAAAAATCCAGACCCAGAGCAGTGTGCGCACATGTCCAAAGCCACAATCAGCAAAGCAAAACAAACACAAACACTTGAGCAATTTGTAACGCTTGCACGTTCAAAGAAGACGAGCCACAGGATCAAGCTAACGCTTTGTCATCTGCATCCGCACGGGCTTTGTTTAGCTTCCTCCAGTCCACAAGGTGGTCGGACGTCAGCGGAGTTTGCCCCAAGAACTCGTGCTCCCCGGCGGTTTGGTGACAACGCAGCCGGGTTCTGTTGTGCGTCTCGGTTCGCGAGGTAAACAATGCGTGGCAGCTGCGGCCGAACGAGGCTTTGGGGCCAAACCGCTTTAGGGCGTACGTGGAGTGAACATACGTGAACATACAGCATCATGGAGTGGATTTGGAGATTTTGTTGCTCCAAAAAACTGAACGATAATCATAACACAAGCTTGAATGCAACGATGATGCGCTCTAATGGTATTGGAGCAATATGTCGGCCATGTTTGTTGAGTTTGTGGGAACATATTGGCCTTATTGCTGGAATATGATGTTGCTTGGCGGCCATTTTTGTGGAATGTGTTGCCGCAGGTCGGCCATGTTTGTGGAATTTTGCACAGGTTGGAAAAGTTTTTTGTTTTTTTTATTTAATTAATTTGCACACTTCATTAGGTTCACCTTCACACAAGAATTGTGTGCACATAACCCGGCGTTTGATTGACACTCAACGAGGTATTTGTCTTATTGTCCTTGTCGGTGCAGCGCATCAGAAAGTGAGCGCTTTCTAATATTTTGACTCTGGCCTTGAATGCGTGAGCGGTGGAGCAGAAGCCTCTTCGGTTGATGTGGCTCATCGGTGTCGGGAGTTTCACGGGCGGCTTGCCGTCACTCGGCGCCGCCGGAGGGCCCGCTCGGCTTACGGGGCGTTGGCGCGCAAGGCAAAACCAACTGTGCCACATTCCTGTGACGCATCAGCGCTCGAGTAAATCAGACCATCATGGCTTCATTCACAATGTAACGAAAATCAAAGTGATCCCACCGGCAAAGTGGCTGCCGCATGCCAGTGACGCCTCGCCCGCATAATGTAGGCCAGCGCCTCGCGACCATTCACAAACCAATTTGGGAGTCGTAATTGATACTCTTTGTGACATTTTGGTTTTGTTTGGTGATGACTGATTCATGAAATGGTGCGAGACATTGTGCATTGTGGTTATTTTGGGTGCAATTCCACTCTCGACCACTAGAAGGCGGCACAACTCTTTTGCTTGACGTTGTACGTTTGAAAGAAGTATTTCACTTTAGCCTGGTTTTTCGTGACGATTCTTGAAAGTCGAATCCTCTTCAATCCTGCTTTTTACACCTCACGGAGAAACTAAAATTATTTTTCATCTACGTCAAATTAATTTCATACGTGAGCTTTCGGGGTTCATTTTAAATGTCTTGCACTCGACAAACACGGCACATATTAAAAAAATAAATAAATAAAAATGAAACTATAATGAAGCGTTTTCAAAACAATAAAAATGAATAGAAACTGACTTCATTTCAAAAAGTCCAAATGAAATAAAAAGCGACAATAATGCAAAGAAAAATCCCAAACTATGATAGCGCCTACCGAAGAAAATATTTTCTAATAATTCTTGAGGTAAATCGTACAATACTTTGCTGCTTTCCATTTGTCTCGCTGCCTCTCAATCTCATTCATGTGTTTGTGTTATTTTCAAAGGTGTGCTTAGAGGGTGGTGTGCTAGCGAACACCCCCCCCCCACCACCAATTCAGGGGTGATTCTCTGGCATTGTCCGTACGAATGCGCTCGCTTCTCACTTCTCGCCGGGTTTCTGTTGAGACACGACTACGTTATGAAGGTGTGCGTCGCCGGGGTGTTTTTTCCTGCCCGCCGTCGTCATACAGCCGCTCGGTGGGAACCTCGCTTTGCCTTGCCCTGCGGCTAGCTGCTACTTTCTGCATGTGTCACTTTGCTTTCCAGCTGTCAATCAAATGTAAATCCCTTCATAAAAGGAAAGGGATGCGGCTCGGGCCCAGCCCTGTTTTATTTCTTACACCGGAGAGGTAATGCTTTTACTTGCTTTGTTGGGGGGCCCTCAACAAGTCACCAAGCAAGCAAGCGCGTATGGTGAGAATGTATTTTAGGGGATGCAGGAAAAAAAAAAATTTAAAAATTAGGGCAAATTCTTGAGCTTGTACTTTGAGCAACGTCTACTACAGAATTTGTCAATTTGACGACATTTTTTAAGGGTTTGCTGAAAGAAAAATGCCACAGGTGCCGGTTTATTGGTGTCACATAAACAAACTCTTGGAAACGTATTTTTTTTTTCACATTTCTACGCTTTATTTTAAAATATTTAGTAATAATTAATTTTTCAAAAAGTTTCAAATTGTTTCCTTAGCAGTTGAAAATCAGTTTGTGTGCACCACTGCCACCTTCAGGTCCTGAGTGAAAACATTCCGACCACAACTCAAATAAAACGATGCTAGCAAGAGTAAAAGAGTAATTGGCAAACAATTATCCTCATTGGATGGTTTGGCTGTCAAAACATTTTTTTCGGCAATTTTCCTGCCGCAATCAAAAATCAATACTTGATCGTGTTAGCAGAGGGGCGCTAACGTGACGCTAACTCGCCCAGGTAAACATTCCAAGAATTTAACATTCTCTATATTATCATGCGTATAATGTATGGCTGAAAGGTTTGCTATGCGAAGCGTACCAAGTGTGTGCCATAAGATTCTTGTTGCCTTGGCAACTGGATACACATACTACCTGCATATTGTTAAAGGGAGAGGCTCGAGGCAGACAAGTTAATCCTCTCCAGGAAACCAATTACTCTATAGACTCACCTGTCTCTTGCTGGCCCCGCCCACATTACGAGATCACTCCGCCTGGCGTCCATGTTGTCCGCGAGACATGTGGAAGAACGTTTTTATTCGTCACATAAACGTTGGACGAACATGACACTTAACTAAGCCGATATGAGATTTATAATCTTGTCTTGGAAGATGAGAAGATATTTGGGATGTGTTCAGGCGTATCGAAGCCTTTAATGAGCGGATGCACACTCATCCTGACTCACACACTCACACAGAGATCACAAAAAAAGGGGAAAAAAATGGACAGCAATCTAAATTCAGGCTTGGACATACAGCACACACGTGACTACCGCTTAACATTAAAAAGCATGCATCTCCAATGGAATCTTGATTTATTTTATTATTATTTTATTTTATTCATCAATTAAAACAAAAGTCTTTTTTTTTTATAAAAATAAGAAGGAAAAAAATTGGTTTGTTAGCCAGATGTCTGTAAAAGGAGGACTCAATCACCCGAGCACTTGATTTCGGTGTTACGTGTGCTAGCTGTGGTAATCTTAGTTTAGCAATTAGCATGGCTTGTAGCTTACATACGCAGGCGACAATTACTATCGGGTTCAGACCGGACCAGCTTTGAGTAGAGACATTGAAAAAGTTGAAAGACCACGATTCAATTTGCTGACCGGTGGTTGTGTTACATTCTGCTGCTAAAACGGCTTTAAACTAGTCATAGTGACACGAGTAGCTAGCCGAAGCTCGTTACTAGCTAGCCGTAAGTAGCGACTTGAGCCTCCACCTCCGACCGCCCGTCGGAAAAGACGTGTGCCTGAATTCCAGCCAGGTAAAACCTTTGTTGATTGTCAGTCTTGCTTTTCAATATGTTTTGATGAGGTGCAAAATACAAATTTGACCTCAATGTGAAACCGCTTTCCTTGAAATGCATTTTATTTTATTTTTTTCAAATGCAACATCATTTTGCTGTACCGTGCGCCCAAAAAGACTTTGGGAGCACAAGCTGCTGTTGAAGACGACTTCAGGGCTCAACTTGCGGGCCCCCAATTAGGCTCTTGCGTCTGGGCTGAGTCGGCCGCCCTCCCCCCGGTCAGTCCAAATCCTCCCCTGCAGGGATTAAAAAGGTGGCTGTGTTGCAGGAGAAGAAAGATCTCAGCAAGCAGTTTGCTCTTTTTTTTCTTGTTGCTGTTTGCGTGACCGCCAAACGAAACGAGGAAGCTGAGCAGGACGGCTCGTCATCCTCATCCATCCCTCAGCGTGTAAATTGCAAGTAGACTAAAATTCAAGGGGGCGGGGCAATGGCAACAATGATGCTCATGCAGCCAATCAAAAAGCACAATTCTTGAGGTACACATACGCTCTTCATCACATTAACTTTGCGTCAAACAGCCAAATAGTCTCCACATACCCCCCCAAAAAATCCTCAGCATAAAAGTGATAAGTTAAAGAGTTAAAGAGGAATACAAGTAAACGCACACACATTTGGGGGGGCTGGGGTCTGAAGGCTGCAAAGTGATCTGTGTCCTCTGTATCAGGTGACCGATAGACGATAGCTTATGGCCAACACGGACGCTCCCACCGTCGTCATCGTCATCTTCGTCGTCTTCGTCGTCTTCCTCCGACCGTGAGAACCAAACGAGAGCATCTTTCATCATTCAGCTTCATATTTCGCTCATGCAGATTGATGGCTTTTGCTACATTTGGGCGCTCGTTGCAACTTTATCGGGATGTCATATTTTTGTGTTTGGGAAAAACATTTGTAAATTCAACATTTTTTTTAAAAAAAAGAGAAAAAAATGAAGAAAGAAAAAAAATCCTGATGGCAAATAAAGGCGTAATTGTACTGAAATTAAGTTGTAAAATAGAATTAGACCACATTTTTGTTAATTTGATTGTTTAATTTGTGGCACTGACTTGACCTCTTCACTATAATCAAAATTGAGGCGTCAGACACTTTTTGCTTATTACATTGTAATTACTGTGTTATAAACAAGCAAATATAAAATGGGAAATGTGACAAAAGAAAGGCAAGGCACCACCGTTTTTTGACAATTTTGAATTTCATATGAGTCATTAATATCATTATTTTGTTAGTTTATGTTATGCATGAGGCTAAATGAATCATTCTTGTTGACATGCATGACCTTTTGACATTTCTGTGCCATTCAAGGTTCGTTATATTTGAAATGATTGGTTCTTTTATCGCTTAAATTATTATTATATTATTAAGCTGACGACACCAAAGTCTTTTTTTTTTTTTAATTATTTTCCAAAATGTATTTCTTTTTTCTTCACATTTTGGCATATAGCTGAATGTAATGATTTTCATTTTGATGCGATATAGTGTCACATGGCCGCACTTTGTCCTTGCCTGCTCATGTTGGAAATAGACACACGACGCTTCGTATTTTTTTTTTTCCATCTTTCCAATAATTTTCATCAATTCACATCTGGCATGTGACTTGTCCTGACTTAACGTTCCAAAATGTGGTTGCACACAAACGGCATTCTCACTAGATGACCAAAAAAAAATACAAAATTCAGACGCAAGCGTTTCATCATTAGCACGACGACACGCTTGTTCCTTGTGTCACATGCAATTAATTGTGATGAATGGCAGCGACACACAAATGTTTTTGGTTGTTTTTCATTTGAAAATGTGGTCATTTTTTTTTTTTTAGTTCACTTTTCTACAAACTGTTATTTTTGTAGTCTTGTGTTTTTTTTGTCGCATTTGGTAAATTATTATTGCTCAAACGTTTCCTTTTTTTTTAATATATATATATATATATATATATATATATAACTCTCATTAAAAAAAAACCATACAGTACATACAAAATTTGTTGCCCAAACACTTCGGTTGTTTTTAAATCTCCAAATTTAATTAATTATCTCTTCATCAGAATTTCCACTTAACTAGATGCAATAGTTTTTTAAACATTTCCATTTTTGGGGTTGCTTCATTCATCTTCAAATTGAGTTTAATTCTTTAGTTTTGTTTACTCTTTGTTTTTTTACTGTCAAATTTTGTGATTTTATTCACCCAAATTTTCACTTTTGGTCTCTCATTTATCCCCAGCATGCTGTTTTACTTCACCTATTTTTTTAAAAATCTTAGTTGTAAGTTTTATCCTTGTTTTGTTTATTTTTTTGTATCTCTCTCTATCTCTCTCAAACACACGCATATACACACACACACACACACACCCTTGCATGCAGAGGGCCGAGCGACTCACTAGTGCCCCCTATTGAGCGTCCAACCCCGAGCGAGCGTGAGGCCCTCTGAAGCTGCAACTCTTTCCCATGCAGAACATGTCATGGACAGTAGCGCTTCGGAGCAAAACATACGAATTAGGACGGCGGCGGCGGCGCTAATAAAAACCAAAAAGAAGGCGGAAAGGTCGCTGCGAGCGGCGATCAGCGGCCGTAAGCCCCGCATGGGAACGTTAATCGTTTAAGGCTGTCGGGGGGTTGAGAGCTGCGCGGGAATGTCGGGAATGTCGGAATGGAGCGGGCCTTCCCGCCTTTCCATAGTCTTAATGTGGCCTTTTTATATCCACGTTGTTGTTATGCTCACAAATCCTTCCTGTTACAATACGGTCGAGCGACCGACCGCCGCATGCGCGGCAGGAAAAGCAAAAAATAATTTGGGGGTGCTAAAATGCTAACGTGAAAAGATACTCTATGTTTCAAATTGCGATATCTTGAATGAAGCTTTTTAAACAGCTGCCTTGATCACCCACTGACGCTTCATGTTCGCTTGGATTTTTGCTTCCTAAAATGACATGCCTTACAATTTCTTCCATAAGTAGGCCTACAAATATAATTCTTGGAATCAAATAATAAATATGGACGAAATAAATAAATAGTTTTGATGGTGTTATCGGACCTACGTGTAGTCCGCCTTTGTAGTACACTGCCCCCTATTGGCCACTCACCAGGCACCCAATGCCCCTTGAATTAATAATGTCTGAAATCATGATGCACATCAGATTTAGTTTTTTAATCTATATTGTTTTTGCGCTAATCTTTTTACACATGTTCAATCTCAGCGCACACACACACACGTGCGCGCAGGCAGGCACACACTTTCAAGATCTGAGGCCCGCCGTTTAATTTACGGCATGGAGGGTCAAACAAGATGCATTAGGCCCGTTCACAGGAAGACGCCGCAAGACTTACGAAGTGATGGGATGCTCGCTGACATTCGCCTCTTCAATAACCGTCAGGCGACTTGGTGAGGGGGGGGGGGGGCTTTGATGACAGGCATGGGTGGGTGAGGAGTGGGGGGGGGGGTTCTCGACCCGGGCCTCGCCAGCACGTGCCGCATTTCAACACGGATTCTGCCTTTTCCTTGTTTGAATGACTTTGTGTGCTAAGACTGGGTTATCTTTGTTTGCGCTGATTACGCCGCGTGTCAATTAACGAACGCGGACGCAGCCATCATTAGCGATTAGCCGCTATCACGACATGTCACGCAGACGTAAACAAAGAAGAGTTTCACAACTACAGGAACTGCAGCAATATTACCGCATAGCGAATGTGCGCACACGAGTAATGTTGCGTTGACTGTCTTCTTCTTTGTGTGTGGGCGTGTCTGTCTATTTACCGCTGCCCCCAGTGGCCAACACCTGAAGTAGCGTGACGGAAAGCGGCATTGTAGCATGTAGCATGATGTGCTGTTCAAATCTTTGCATGTTTTGATTGTTTTGATGTTTGTTTTGATTTTTTGGAGGGGGTTGATGTAAAATGTGATTGTTTTTTATGCAAAAATGTCATTTTCAATTTTGACACTTTTTCGTTAGTTCAAAAAGACTGTTAAAATTTGTGATTTTATGTATCCTAGTTTGTCATATTTTATTTTTATTATTTATTTTTTTTAGTGTGTTCAGTCATCCTCAAACTCCCAAACAATCTTGAATGAAAATCCAATCCAAAATTTAATGACAACCAGGAAGAAAGAATTTAATATGTCCAACGTTCTCCCCTGATCAGCAAACTTGGCTTTCTGTCCTCGAGATTCCCGTAGCATCGATTCTGTGGGACTCCCTAAATTGCCTCCTGCAAGCTATCTCAGCATATCACAAGCTTCTGAGTCCAGGCTTCTTGCTCTCTCGCTTTCTTTCTTTTGTGTTTACATCCACGTTTATAACTCTGGAATGACAAACACAGACATGGATGGGCTAAGTAGCACACACACACACACACACACACACTCACAAACTCACCCAAACACACACACATGCGCGCACTTGCATCTGGACAGTGTCAGGCCCACTTCAAAGTGGTCCATCTCCTCTTTATAAACCTGATGAGGCTCTTCATCAACGTCTCTCGGTGCAACGAGTACTCTGATGAAGCGCTGCTGTGTGTGTGTGTGTGTGTGCGCGTGTGTGTGTGTGCGTGTAGCTGACCCACCCAGAACTTTGTGATGTTGAGTTCGTTTTTTTTTTTTTGCTTTCTTCCACACTTCGATGAACAAGAGTGTAAAGACACCTTTTCCCATTTTTTGAAAGTGCTGATGAAGCAGCATTTGGCTCATAGCGTCATTCATAAGTGTCTGTTTGGAAATCAACCTCACTGTTTGCATCTCAAATCATCGTTCTCTGCTGAAATGAATGCAATTGACACTACTACTACTTCAAGCCTCGTCAAAAAAAAAAAAAAACAGTTTATGGCCACTCTTTGCGACCATTCAATGGACATTGTGCCTGCGCCTTCTGTGTGTGCATCCTGACCACCTGGGGGCAGTATAACACAGACATGGTTGGAGACAGTCACAATTCCTCCGTAAGCCACAGTGATAGTTATTCTTCGCAAGATGATCAAAAATATATGCTTGCGAGTATTGTTATATATTTGCAAGTTACATTAAGATTTTTTTCTTCGATATCGTATTGCCTAAAAAGCGCCTCCACATTTATGCGATTCATTAGCCTGTCTAAGGTGATTCCAATCATGTGTTAGCATTAAGCTAGGCGAACCCTCAAAAGTTATGTGGTTGTTTTCAATCCGCAAAAGTTCTTTGAATGACATCTGAGTCCTGATGGTTGATTTTGTACGACTCCATACGCACTGTCGTCATGCTAGCGGGCAAATGAATAATAATATGAGAAGGGTGTTGACTTAAAGGACCCAGAAACAAGTAGTCAGTCCTTCAATAAACATGGTAGCTCCCACGCACACTACACTGACGCCTTTGTATGAGGACTCGGCCCACCCGACATGCACTGATTACTCGTAATTCATAAGAGATGTCTTGGTGAAGCAGCACGTGACTCATTGCCCCAGATTCTCTTTGCGCAATCTGCAAAAATGAATCCGGAAAAGTTTTGCAACTATTCCGTTTTTGTATTTGCGGCCATCCAAACAGTTTCCCTCCCACTAAATGAAGCTTGAAAAAACAAAAAACAAAAACACAAGTTTTACGCCACCACTGAGACTCGTCGTAATTGACGAGTTGCGCTTGTCATCCGACAGGTTCTCATGCTGTGGCGTGTTCCCACGCAGCTTTGCTGACACATGTTTCTTCGTTCTTTTGTGACTTGTGCTCCACAAACGGACTGAAAATACTCCTGTAGGTGCACCTGCTGGTTTTCTTATTTTGACGCCCTTGTTCTCCTAATAATCCAAACAGAAGAATAAAATGTATTCGTGAAGTGAACCGCTCTATTTTTCTTCTACATCTCTTGGAGTGGAGCTCATCCCACCCTGTACTGAATTAAAAATTCAAATATTTGTGTACCAAGTATATTCAGGATTTTTTTTCACCTTTTCCTGATTTATTTGATGATTTATTGGGTCTTCTTTCATAGTGTCCCCAATAAACAATTATGGTCCCATAATAATGTGCACGGGAGAAGGAAAATTCTTTCAAATAATTTTTGTTTGTATTTATCCACCCCTCCCCCCTTTTATTATTTTTTTAAATATCTTGCATTCAGTCACTCTTTTATTTTTGTCTGGACTTGATTTGACAATATACCCCATTTGTTTTATTATTATTATTATTGGGGTTTTTCTTTATTCAGTTTTTAATCATTTCTGATTTGATTTGATCTGCTAAATATGAATTCCTGTATGAGCAGCTACAGACCCAAAAAACTGTTTTGGAATTTTATTGGCATCTTACAGGCCCTTAACAAGGTTGTCGTTTTTTTGGGGGGGGGTTTTCGTGTATGAAAGCAGTTGAAGAAGCCAAAACTAACAAAAGGCAACACAAAGGCCCACTTTGAATCAACCGGAGTTTTTCTTAGTGGCCCATTCAAAATGCGGCTAATATTTGTGATGTCTTCCAACCGTGCCCATTTTTTATTTTTTTTTTTGCCTTCTTCTTTCAGTCTGAAAAATGAGTCACTCCAAGGCGTTTTCACTGCAGAGTAAACCGTGCAGAAAGTGCCATTCATCAAGCAGCTATGCGCCCTGTTGTCTTTGCGCACACAGAAAGAAGAGCTTGTTTCAAATTCAGTTTTTTTTTTCCTCCTCGTCCTCCTCGTACCATCCCGTAGGCTGCGGCGGCCCTCGGAAGCTCAAAGAACAAAAAGTCCCCCGAATGGCGCCCGAGGTGGCGTTGGCCCCGCACACATCACTGTTGCCGCTGCGTTTACTGCATAAAGCGAAACATGTTGTTTTACAGCGGTGGAGCGAGATTTTTTTTTTGGGGGGGGGGGATTAGTCTGTGTACACGATACTGCCACTCACAAAAACGATTGTTTGTCGTGCCCCGTTCAGACGACGATGATAATAACGTTTAAATCTCACTTGAGAGGCTGGTGGCCCTGCAGTGTGACAACACAACAACAAATAACAAAAATTAAAAAGGAAAAATTTACCACAACAAATAAGAAAACATTAAAAACAACAGCAAACCAACAACTAATCAGTACGATAAGTTCAAAAGAAAACAAAATCACAACGAGGAACAACACAAAAACGAATAACATCACCCAACAGAAAATTGAAAAAGAAAATTTGCATTTGATTTGCTTTAATTGGATGAGCTCGCATCTTTTAAATCAGAATCGATTTTCTGATTGAAATGGTTTTAGCTGTGGTACGATCATAAGAAGCGGCATCACGACGTGGACATATTGAGGATGAGGAAGGTGTGACGGCTTCTTCCTCTCGCTCCGTCGTTAGTGAGGAATTTGTTGCTCCATTGTTTGGAGCTGTGACCTGTAATGGAGCACGGAGCCCTCTGGTCAACACGGATTAGCCAATAGCCTCTCCTCGGGGCAAACACACACACACACACACTGATAACAAGCCTGCCTAATGGCACTTAGCACATTAGCTGCGCATTAGCATCCTCGAAGTATTCTTTCGACGTTTTTATTGTAATACAACAACAGATAGTGACTTTTTTTTCAGATCACAACTTTTTGAATGTACAACCGTTTTCTCGTAACAGTATTGCCGCAATGGAGTGACTTTATTATAACATTTTAACAAAACTATTTTTTTTAATATTTACTCCCTGCTGGTGATATTACAACGATTGTCCTGTGGTCTTTTTTTTTTCTGGGGTCGTTTTATGTTGCGTGTAAAAAAACATTTCAAATACTATCACAAGAGGTTTTTGCTGGAGACTCTTGAGAACCTCAATTCACAAACCATGCTCAACTTAACTACTTTTGTAGGAAGAATTGTAGGAAGAGTTTCGCCTCTCAGCTGAGATCAGGATTTGGAATACTTTTATTGTAGTTCCTTTTGAATTCAGTTTTTTTTTTTAATTCTGTTCATTTTAATCAGTTCAAGTTTAATTTTTATTTGTTTTAGTATTTGTTTTAGTTTTCCTTTAAATATATAGAGTAGTTGTAGGGTTCAAGATTGAACAGAAGGTTACAAATAGTAGTGTGTGATAAAGTAAACTACAATTCCCAAGTGACATGTTCATCCTTCCTTCCTGTACGGTTGGACTGAAATAGTGGATTTTAAAATAAATCCTGACAGCTCATCTATGAAATTAATTGACAAAGGAGAAAACACATTTTTACAGCATTCTCATTTTTTTACATAATTTTTTTAATTGATTTTTTTTTTCAATTTTAGTTAGTTTTCATTAATTATAATCTTGTTTGATATCAAGTTGACGTACTTTTTTGGCGCCAATTGCTACTTTGCCGCCATAGAAAAACGTGACGAGCAACCCGCCAATAGGTGAGATTTGACAGTTTTTTGTTTTTTTAATTGTGATGAACTGACATCAGGAAGCTGATAGCATGCTAATGAATCGAATCGTGACTTTGTATTGTAAGGTAAACCCTGCTCTCCAAAGCCTGCGTGCGTTTGGCAGCATAAAGCGACGTCGATCCTTCAGTGTGGCGCTCGTGCACGGGCCTGCACGTAAGCTGAATGCGATGCTGGCTAAGCCGCGTGTACACAGCATCAAACGCGGCCGCTATTTGCGCTCCAGAAGCCACCCAAGTGCTCCCGAGCGGCAATCGTGCGAGCGTCACCCTCGACGGAGGCCCGCCTTTTGTTCGCCGGCGCCCAAATTGCCTCGTCCGGGCTTGTCGGAATTGCAGCTACTATGCCAGCTGTCATTACCGCTACCAAGCGTCAACCCGGTCAGGTCGTTGCATGTGAATTCCGAAAGATGTCGGGGAGCCGTAATTTTGACCATACAATCAAATCTTTGAGTTCGATGACCACTGGCAGAAAGAAATGACGTTCAGATATAGTGAACCCATCCTAAATATTATTTTGGCGCCATCTAGTGGGATTCACGTTGAACTGAGGGGGGAGCTTCATTTCGTCAGGCCATAGCTTTGTCTAGTAGAAAAAAAGTGCTTTATTGCCTCCTTGTGGCATCTATTGGCAATTACAAATAAAAAAAGACTCTTAGTTTCAAATAATAGGTATTAATTGAGTAATAACTATGTAATAGCATCTGATATCTAAAATAAGAAGTGATGTGGTTGTTCTGGGATCCGACCTAATTTATTTATGTAAAAATACATACCTACAGTCTGTAATCAATCTGAAGGATGAAGATGAGCTCAGGACGTAACCTCCCTCTGTCAGCACTCGCATGGACCGACTTGTAAGACTGTTGCTTCCCCGGGTCTTAGCGAGGGCTGGAATGTTGTCCTTATCTGATGTGCAAGATAATGTAGAGGAAACGCGCGACTGTCAGCGGCGGCCTGCGCAAATGAGGCAAGAGGACATGTCAGTCACTTTGCGTACAGAGCGACCTTAGCGTGTCTCAGGGGACACGCTAAAAAGCAGAACCATTTGGACCACATCGGCAAATGTGGCAATATTGGTGTACTTGAGAACCCCACCCCCCCAAAAAAAAGGCTAATTAAACTGTATTTCTGTTCAAAAGAAACGATAAAATTTTACTTCCAACTATATCTGATACATTTTTGGATAACTAGCACAATGTAAAATAGATAAATGAATAAATAAATATCATTGCTTCCCTTTCTCTTGAACATGCTCGGTGTGTGCCCTGAGAAGAAAAATCCCTTGAAACATATTTGATGCAAAGTAAATTCTGACCGGAGAACAGAAAGTTTTTTACTTACTCTTTTGCTACGAAACATTAAATTGATTACGTAGTTCTGGCACTATTATACAAAGTTGTATTATATTGTATCGTATTTGCGGTTACATTATCCGACACATCACACATTTCTTCCATATTAGCCAGCTGTTACAAAATCAGATGTTATTACATAGTAAGTACACTATTACGCAGTTGTTACATTGTAGGACAATATTCCACATTTCTTATATCGTAATTACATTATTATAGAGTTGCTGCATTATGGGACACTAGTACAAAAACTTGCAGTCTCGTCGTTAAAGGACTGAGCAAGTGCTGCCCCAAGTGGAGGATGATGGTCATACATGTTTAAATCTTCCTCAGTCACCGGAAGACAATGACCAAAGTGGCGTCAGCGTTTGCCTCGAATGTTGCAGACGGCCCCGGGCTGCCGTCTGCCCGTCTCCCGGCTGACGCCACTGACATGTCACCCAAGTGGCGTGTCAACGTGTCCTTCTGCGTCGGCTCTGTGTTAACACCTCGGGCGGGGCGTGGGCGTGGGAGCCAGAGTCAAATCGGCCGTCCAGCTGACAGACAGCCTCCCGTGACCTCACCGCTAACCTGCTTTCTAAACTGCTTTCATAGCGCACAGAACTCCACAGAGGCAATGGAATTGCCCCATATTTTTATTTACAGAGCAATGAATATCTGCTAAACTGAGTTAGAGCTCAAGTTTAGAGTCACAGGTTGCAGTATTTCCTGTTTTGGGGGTGGAATTGTTTCCTTTCAAAATGCACTTCTTACTTTCACAGTACATATTTTGTGGGAAAACCCACCCGAGTCCTGTGGTCGGTGATGTGATGAGATCTGAGCTTCTCACCAGAGAGATTTAAGATGAAATGTGGGGTGTCCCCCAAGGTTCACCATTATGTCCTCTACATTTTAGTTGTTTCTCTAACCTTGAAATTGTTATATGTTCGAAAACCAATTTCTTCCAGTACTGGTTCATGAGATAAGACAGTATTTCAAAACAGATTGGATCCAGCAACCTACGAATCTCTGTACTACGCTCTGCAGGCCTCCATTCTACCAACTACCCCACCCCAGTTCTGATTATTTCAACCAGCGATCTAAGGATCCCTGCAGCTCCTACTTCAGTCCTCAGCTCCAACAACTCAGCTATCGAAAGATGCGTGCTGTTCCTCTAAATTGTGTTTATTTATTTATTTATTTTTAATCCTCAGGAAGGGGCTGATGTAAGTGGTTCGGGAGGAAAATAGGAGATGCTCCTCAGAGGGATTAAAGATGAAATCTGGGGTCCTCCAAGGCTCACATTCCAGTTCATTTTTGTAACCTAAAACCAATTTAAAAAAGAAACTACAACAAATATCATACCTTATCACACGATACATGACAGTATATACATTGTATTACAGTCTTACATATTTGTGACGACTCTATGACACTTGACAAATGCAGCACCTTACTTTCTGTCCGGTGCCACGTTTGTCCTCGAGGGGCTCACAAGTGCATCAATGATTAGAGAAGGCCCTCCTTGACGAATTCAATCGCTCAATTAATAACCCGTGTCACCTCTCCAATGATGATGATAATGGCCGAGTGGAAGGTTGCGCGGCTCGCTTTCGGGGAGCTGATAAGCTAGTGGCGTTTGGGACGCCCGCTCCTGTCGTAACTTTCATGTAACCATTCACTCAGAGTCAACACGCACACACCGCCATGTGTGGACAACGACACACTGGAATGTCTCCTGTGAAATTGCAGTGATCGTTTCGACATTGACCGCCAACTCACGGCGTCATTTCAGCACGCTGCAAAAAGTGAACTTTGCGGGCAGCTTTGTTCTTGTTTTAATTAGGAATGGTGATCATTGAAATAACAACACAGCAGCAGAACGCCAACGAGAGCAACAAGATTGGGAATTGGGAGCTCGGTTTTTGAGACCACACGAAAAAGTTTGAGAAGCACTGAGTGATGTTCCTTTAAGAGCAACTTCGATCATTGGTATTTTTATTGACTGATCCTGCAAAAAGTTTCTCCCGTCTACACGTAATCACACATTTTTTTCTTTTTGTCTTTTTTCTTCTATTTGAGCCAATCTGCTGTCTGGGATCAGCAAAGGAGCTGGTGCACCTTAACAAGGTAACCAGAGCTCTGCAGGCCAATGTGGACCAGCTGTGGGGGCTCAAGTGGGACCTTACAAGGGATTTGGGGGCCACCGCGTGGAGTTTAATTGAGCATTAATTACAAATAGCGCAATTTCCCCCCCTAAAAAAAAAAAAAGGAGTGCAGTGTGATTACGGGGACCCTCATTTTCTCTTTGTTGTCTCATTTTGCCTGATTTCCTGAAACGTCCACTTTGTTTACAATCTCCTTTTCCTCACCGTAAAGAAAAATCTACACTTGATTTCCCAATGCAGTCAACACCCACTCGCATTTGGGTGTAGTACCTTGTTCTGCCACAACGTTTCTTGGCAGCACTGAGCTCCACTAGAGGAGAAGAAGACATGGGCTTGAGGGGTCTAATGGGATTCTTGTTTTTGCCGAAGAAATGTGAGGCATGTCGTGATGAAATCGGTTTCACTGTACTACCTAACTAAATAAAAAGTGTCCGCTTAAGCAATGTTTGGCGGACTCTAGTCATTAGGAGCTAAAAGATGTGCTGCTGGTGTTGGTGATGGTTCAGCTTCCCCTCCTCTGAGTGGCACCCAAACACATGCGCACTCCCGAAAGGTCAAATGTCTTTGCGCGCTTTCATCCGGTTCACGCCAAAGCAGAGACGAATGGACGCGAGTGACACATAAAAGGTGCGATAGCGTAAACAGCACTCAGTGTGCCCGGGCCTTGATGAGCCACAATGTCAAAGAAGGACCACCGCCGAGGTTGAATTCATCACAAGGGAGAGCAAATTCCCAAAACACAAAAAACATTTGTGTTTGTTTCAAATCATCACATTTGGAGTGTTCGAACGTTTGACATTTTGTGGCAATCGTCATTGAAAAATCGTTTTTCATATTTTTTGTGCTAAGTAGCATGCTAATGTTAGCCTCTTGGCGATTTTTTTAAACTCAAGAATTAATAAAAATGTGTAATCAAATTTGTATATAAATAACGTATTTTTTTTGTCACAAGCTAATGCTAACGTAGCACAAATCTTCTTTTTTCGGCTTCTCAATGTCACTGACAAGCAAGCAATTCTTCAGCTTCTTCTTGTTTTGTCGTCTTCACGGTTGAGTTGCAGACTAATGATCGTCTCCTCTTTTCCAGCGTCATCAATAATCAAAGTCCGAGAAGAATAATGATGTCCGCACTGACATGTTTGACATTTGTCAGCGACCACCTGTTGCGGTCAGCCCTCGGACCATCACATGAGATCTATCGGCAATGATAACCACTCCAACCCCGACCCCTATCCTGGAGGGTCACATGGGGGTCTCGTTGCCATTTGTTGCTGCTTGTCACGCTTTAGTTGTCAAAGGTCTACGTTCATTTGTTGTTCCAAATGAAGAGACATTTGGTAATGTAAGAAAATTAATTTTTGGGATAAATCGAAAAATAAAAAAGTCTGACATAATTGAATATTTATTACACAATTATTACACAATATTGCAAGAGCTGAGTCAATTAATGAGTGAAAACTCACGAAAATAATATTTATTGTGCATGATCATCACTAGAAGGGGCAGCGCGCTCCAGAATTAAGGATGAAGTCAAAGTAGCAAGAATTCAGTTTTGATGATGGGGATTGTGATAATTTGTCGTGACATGACAAGATGAAATGTAGAAAATGGAATGAGATAAATTGTGTTCTTCTATGTCGTAACAACGTCAGCACGCCGCCTGCACTCAGGTTTCCGATTGGATTGGCTTTGGCGGGATTACGGACCGCAGCCGGTCTGTCTGGACGGCCGCCCGCCGCCTCGTCTCGGTTTACGCCGGATGCACAATGGAGCACCCCAACGGTCGCGCCCGATTGTCTCCGTGCGTCGCTCACTACGTTGACGGATGCTAACGATACGGGTAACTCACGTTTAGCGGTACGTTCCAGAAAAATTAGTTCATCAACTAATGACTGTAATACGTTTTAATGCCATACATTTGCATGTCATCTTGAAGAACTTCTTGCTTTTTATTTGAGGACAATTTTGCAAAAACATTGACGTGCAATACACTCAACCATTGAGTCATTGTTTAAATACGTTTTTGTTTTTTTTTTGCTTTTATCAATTTAAGTGCATTATTTTGGTTTGGACAGACACGTTAAATTTGAC
This sequence comes from Idiotropiscis lumnitzeri, assembly GCF_059441095.1. NCBI lineage: Eukaryota > Metazoa > Chordata > Actinopteri > Syngnathiformes > Syngnathidae > Idiotropiscis > Idiotropiscis lumnitzeri. The sequence goes on from NC_142407.1 coordinate 10,006,813, forward strand.
ATCAAAACATTAATAATGCAATTTTAAAGCAAGTGAAATTGTAATGCAATGAGCAAAAAATGATAGCCTAATTTGGAAATAATTATATTAATATTTAATATATAATACAAAAGTCTTAATGTTCCAATATGAATCAATAAATCAGAAAATAAAGCCCAAAAAATGACAAGAGTCAAATTGTAATTTTGCAGGAAAAAGTCACCCATTCAAGAAAAGTTAGGAGAATTGTCCTTAATTTGAAAATAATTATTAGAAAACTGTTTAAAAAAAGTTGCACCAACATAAGTGCATATTTTTTGTTTGTTTTGTTTTCGCATTTAATAGGAGAAGTAATGAACTTGTTTTTAAACTCGTATGACTGTGAAAAATGTGACTTTTCCTTTAGTGGTGATTGAGATAAAAAAAAGAAATAAATAATAAATTCCGATGGAGACATTTTGATCCAGGCACAGATGATTTCCAATGTCATCAGACATGATCACAGATGAAAGCAAGATGGATCGGTGGCTTTGGGGGCTTCTGTGAAAACGTCTGCATGCAAATGTCTGTGTGTGTGTGTGTGTGTGTGTGTGCGTGTGCATGTTTTCACGCCTATGTGGGCCACACATGTCCATCTTTTGTGCCGTGTGTTTTTGGTGTCTGGCTCTTGATGCGTTAAGCCGTCGCCCTTGATACTTTCAGGAAGACGGGACCTCCAGCCCTGTCACTCGCACGCACGTGCATACACACGCACACACACAACATGTAAGGACGTGCAGTGTCATCTCTCGTCCGTTCGGAGTTCAAAGTCCGTCAGGACAACGCGGCGCAATTAGGAGCTTACGGGAGGATTTTGGGCCTTTCGCTGCCGCCTTCTAACACATTAACACGCACAGTTGTGCTTGTGTGTTACTTAGGGAGGCTTTTGTACTTCTTTTGCAACAAAATCCCAAGCAGGTTTGGCGTTTGTCTCATAGTAATAATACTAAAAATGAATTATTTTTTTTGTAGGCCACTAGTTTTCTTAAATGTTAGTACTAGTAGCACAGGGGGCACTTGAGCTCACTCTGGTGAATTCTAATTGTGGAGTTTGGAACGGATTTATGACATTTCAAGTTGATTTGAACGACCCCAACAATTTGACGTGCGAGCTTGGAAACGTCTTCAACTTGTAAGTCAAGGCGCGACCATCTTTGGAGGGTTAGCAACACGGTTGCTAAGGCGACGGCTTCAAAGCTTTGTGTCATGTGATGCTAAGACCGCAAGGCGTCAGTCAGGCCCGGGGGCTCGGATAGCCCCCTTGAAGCACATACACCTGAAAACTAAAATAATCGGCTTGGCGCAAGTGGGACTTGATGACTTCGGTGGAAATCGCTGAGTCAGCAGAGCCGCGTTTGCACGCATCACCACGTAAGGCGGCCGACTAAAGGAGATGAAGACGGAACCTCCCTGAGTCACCAAAGCTCGCCCTTGGGGTGAGCCTTCATTCTGGGCGGGTGTGCGCGTGTTCACCTTCAAAAAGCTTCAAGCTGCCCTTTAAGAATGTTGGGATCCCAATTAGCCGCAGGCCAACCGACGATGTGGACTGACAAGGTGGTCAGCGGCCCCCATCCAGTCAATGACAATATGAGGAGAGTTTTTTTGTGGAGGCAAAAAAAGGAGGCATTTAGTTGAGGAGAGGCATTTTGGGGTTTTCAAATTGATTTGTGATTTTTTTTTCCGAATCTCAGATCTCCAGGAAACATTAATTACATCTATTTGCACCACCTGTTGTTTTTATCTTGAGCGCCAAAAAGGACGTCTCTATTTGGGACGTCTTTGAGGTGAGGCGTTTATTTCTTATTTCTTCATTAGGACATTCAATAAGGCACGGTGTCAAGTTATCCTTACTCTATTTTTTTAGCGGTCGTCAGGCTCTGATGATTTTTACTTCGTGTCTTCAAACACTGTCATGGTTCCCACTCAAGCAGGGACAAGTTGCGTTTTGCGTTTTATTTTTTTTTTCAACACAGAATGCCTCACACGGGAGCGAAGGAGGCTCGATTTGCGTGGAGATCCCCAACCTGTCACCACAAGGCCTCTTTTATCTTCAGAGGTGCCTTGAGCGGCTTGCCTGAGCCACCACAGAGGGAAGGGGCGTTGGTGGGGGGGGGGGGGGGGGTCGGGGGGCTTCCCTCCTGGACAATCCTCTGGGGCCGAGCCGCTGTGAATCACCTTGGGTTTAATGATTTGCAGAAGCGCCGAGAGGCTGGAACCTCCAGGGCCGGAGTTTATCTGCCGGGCTTGACCCCGTCCGATCTGGTCCTCACATTAACCCGTGCGTGCATGTGTGCGTGCATGGAGGAATATGCTATTTGGTGTGGGAATATGCGCGCGTGTGGACGTGTGTGCGCGCTCCCTCGGATAACCTCACGACAACCACCGAGAGTGGGCCAACACTAATAAAATAATAAAAGGCCGTCGACAGCTGCGTCGATGCGTTCAAGGACCCTCGCTTTCACAAAATGGCCGTCTTTGTTTCATGGACACTTCATTAGGTAAACTTAAACGTGCAAAATCATTTCGTTTTAGTATTAGTTTTCGTTTTAAAAAAAATTCATGTTTCACTTGTGTGCAACATTAGAAAAACACCACGATAAGTATTGTATATAAAAAAATACTATTTTTAAAACATTTTGATAATACAGGGTACAGTTTAACAGTCCACAGAATTTAAATTACAATAAGTGCGAACTAAAATAACCTTGGTGTGTTATCGGTATGTCATTTTTATGTGTCGAGTGTTTTTCTGAGGAATATTTGTGGTTTGCTGTGATTTGATTTATTACATGTTTGTTACTAAAGGTGACAGAGGTGGGAGAAAACACAGTATATGCAAATACTTTGTTGCAGTACTTTAGTAGATTTTTATGTATCTGTCTCGCTTAATTAATAGCAACTGCTTCTTTTGTAAGCAATTTAACCAGAATAATACAAGAATGCGGATCCAAACAAAGACGTTCGTCGGTCACAACTACTCGGTAAGGTGCAGTCATACTCATTTTTATTTATTCATTTATTTATTTTTCAAAAGAGAATACGGAATATGTGCATGTGAGTATTGTTCTCTTGTCTGTTGGGGTTTGGTTTCTCTGCTCAAAGCTTCTCACACCGACAACGCGGGATCAGGCCGGACTATTCGGCGGCTTGATCCACCCTGTGTTTGATTGACAGTTCCACCGGCCTTCCATTAGAAGCATATTTGATCAAAATATATGCAGCCCCCCACCCCCTCGAAAGAGGCGGAAGGAAGGTTGGGGGCTTTACAGAGGGAGTCGAAAGCTCCCATTCCAGATGAAAATCCTAAATCAGCAGCCGCGGTGCGCTCCGAGGAGGAGGATTGCTTTTAATTTATTCTCCTAAACTGGGGAATCAGGCCATCAAAAAGCGGCCAGCTATCGGGTTGCCGGCACTAAGTGTGAGGAGACCGGCCCGGGGAGGGATTTAACCCTTTTCGGGTGTCACGGAGAGCAGCAAAAGGGGGACAGAAGCTGCCATGTGGGCAGGGGGAGTGGACGGGAGGATGATCGTGTCTGTCTGTCCTTATGGAGATTCCTCCTTTGGTTTGCTTTAATGGCCGAAGATCATGAGATTATTAAAGGGATGCCGGCCCAGCTCCTTGTTAGCACCCCCACTCCCCCATATAAAATAAAATATATATATATATATATATATATATATATATCAATAAATTGTAAGTCATCTTTTATTTTCGTTTTACAGTTAAAATTTAAAATTCAGAGATTGAATTGTCCTTCATGTGAGCTACACTACTTGATGCAACTGATTGGCAGCCGGTCAAGGGTTGACACTGCATATTCTCAATTTGACTTCATCTTGAGCTATCAAATTGGGAACTGTGTTTTTTCCAGGAAAATGACATAACTTTGTCATCCTGGGAAAAATGCATTTAGTTGAGAACTGGAGATCAGAGAAAAGAACGCGCTCATAAAGAAACACCCCCCCTCCTCCCCCCAAGCGTTGACCAGCTTCTTACCCTCTTCTTCTCCTCCTTGATCTTTCCTCTAATGTTTGCTTTATTTTATTCCGTGTTTTCCCTCCGCCCTCGCTCCATTTTTCGTGCAAAGAATAAAATTTCATCAGCACGGGCTCTGGGAAGCGCAGCCCTTGGATTGGCCCTTGCCCAAGACACATGCTTTGAATTTAAGGAGCGGTTTTTTTTTTTTCTTTTTGTGGGATGGTTGGATGGCGGGATGGATGTGGGCTGGACGGGAAGGGGGGAATAGCGGCTGAAACCTGGACGTATTTCCTGGGGATTAGGACTCAGATGGGCTGCCCTCAGAGGGGGTCTCAGGTCCTGGCCTCCCTGGATGGCTGGGAAAATGACCCCCATCTGACTCCACCGAAATCCCTGCCTAGCCTTCCCTTGCATCCTGCTGTGGACATTCTTCTACTTGAATTTATTCAAAGTCCGCTGTCAAGTTCATTTTAAGATTTGTTTCCAAATAGAGCACTGCCTTGAGATGCAAGACACCCAACTTTGACGTTGTTTGCGATATGAGCGGTTGATCGGACAATTTTTGCCGTTGACTCAAGTGTGGCAAATATTGAAAGTGTTTCATGGTACTCCTATCAGAGGTTTACTCTAAAAATAAACATAAAACAAAGGCAATTGCACATTTAAACAACCTACGCACCTCTTGCCGGTCTTACCCTAAGGAATGAGCTCCCATTAAATGTTAGGCATGCTGTGAAGTCTCATTCACAGATTTTTTTAAAAATTGATGGTTATCAATCATATGCGGATTTTTAGCAGCAGGGGTCCCCCTGTGCTGACAGGCAAAGATTCTTTATCATCTCCAAAAGTGACAGCATTTGACTGAGTCACTTACAGTAGCAGCAGAACTACTGCTATATGACTGCGTTATACTGCCCCTAGTGGACAATTGGGAAATTGGATTGCCTCATTTTATATATTTAACTATATTTATTTTTAATCATTTAAGTTTGACAGGGTTGGTAACCACAAACACACACACACACACACGCACACACATTTTCACTTGACAGGGTCTTTAATTTGCTAAACATGCTAAAAGCAACCTATCCAGCAATGACATTGTTCATATATGACAGTTATTGATTATTATTGATTAATTCCTGGTTTCTTGCCATGGAAGGTTTCGTCGTTTTTGAAAATTCACAGATTTTGCAACCTCAAGAATTTTAAAGAGAAAATTATGTTATAACAGATATTATGTCAGCGGCAAACTAACTTCAACGAACGGCTTTAATCAATAACCTGAAGGATGAGGGGCAATTCTCGGCCAAAAGTTCACCAGGGGTGAAGTGAAGTTTGCTGTCATTAATTGACAGGCCACAAAACCACATGAGAAACTGACAAAACACTTTAAAAGAAAAAAAATTGTCAGAGAAACACCACAGTGACGTGAACACATTTTAGACTTGAAAAAACAAATCTAAATTTGTAGTCTTTCAAATAAGTTTCTTTACTAGTGATAATAAAATAATTTGCAGCAAATACAACTCAGGTGTGATACAATCCATTTTTCCTGCAGCCCTAAGGACAGATTTCAATTTTTTAAAAAAAGCACATCATGGTAGTTGGGAATTTATATTAAAAAGATTACAATTATGCTATATTTTTGCAAAATTAGTCAATCTCCTAAAAACTAGTTTTTGCAACGCTGAGCATAATAAGCTTAACTTTTTGGTGTTCTAGAAAAAGTTCTCGTCAATTTATATTGAAGAATATTTTTTTTAAGACTGAATTTGCTCACCAAATTTCATTAAACCGAAATCACAAAAATGTGCCGCAGTTGTTTTATTAAGTTCTTTTAAAAAAAATGCATAGATTAGATCTTAATATAACAAAATTTACACCGAAAAAAAGTAATTAAATGTGTAAATACAATCCAAATGTTTGAAACCCCAACAATGGGAGCAAAAATGTAATTATTTTCCCCATTTCAGTATGGCCAGATATTTTTTTCTTTTTACTAAATTTACAATCTATTAAAATAATTAAACTCACTTAAAAATAACTATTAAATCAAACATATTACAGCCCTAAAAGTAAGGAACTTAGGAGAAGAAAGTACAATATTATCCATTTCCTCGAGAGGAAAAGCAGCTCGTATAATGGATGGATGGATTTGATATGAAAACAGCTGGAGAAATTTTAGAGACATTAACAAAATAAATAAAATCCAGATTTTGCCAATCCTTAGGAACCAGTGTTAAGAAGTATTCTTTTTTTTTTTTAATAGGTAACAACACAATACTTCCATTTTTTGGGGTGTTTTCAATGATTTTATTAACCGAGTGCGTACAGATATATTTGTGACTTTTAGTCAGCAAATGTACATAGTAATTCTTTAGAAAGCATTTTCTCCTCAATAATCTTAAGAAAGTTGAAAATTCTTTTAAGTGTTTCCATCCATCAAAACCAAAATCCAAGTGAGAAGGACCTGACCATTCCTGATCGTAGTGCGCCATCTAGCGGCCATAACGCTTACATCGCCCCAAAGTTATTTCGCCAAGTTTTTTTTTTTTTCTACAGCTAAATGGAGGACAAAACACACACCCACACATAAAGAACAACGTGCGGCTGGCTTCCAAATCAAACAGTGCCTTATTAAGATGTGCAAATTCAAAATACAACATAACCAGCTATGTTATTTTTCAACTAGAACTTTTCCACAAAGACCCCATCTAGAAACATTGATAGAAAACACGCCTTCAGAAACCAGCAGTGCCCTGCAAAAAAAAAAAAAAAAAAAAAGAAGAGAATCCTCACTTCTCTCTTTAGATATAAACTCACCCGATTATTAGGGTCAGTCAACTCATACTTCATTTTACCTTTTTTTGTCTCTGCAGGGCATAAAGTGAGCAAACGACACACAACACAAAAAAGCAAACTTAAAAGAATTTCCTTGACAGAAAAAAGGCGACACGTAAAACACAATTACGAGTGCTACCAAGATGAAAACTAAGGTGAAAAGGGATTTTTTTTTTTTAAGAAACTATCAATACTGCTGTTAACATGCATATACCCGTTTCAGAAAATTAAACCCTCTTTTCTTATCTAGTTGACACTGTTTGCATTAAAAGGTCATCTCAGTTCGCAATTATGCTTGGAAAACATTTTTTTTAGGAAAATTAAAAACCAAAAACATTTTTTTTTTTTAGGAAAATTAAAAACCAGATAGGAAAGAATACAAACGTAATGCAAAAACAAGTTCCCGGCCATTTAGAAAGATTCGTCTCGTCTCGCTAGGAAACAAAATGATTAGCAAAATTTTTAACTGGCCTCGAGTTTGGCCATTTCCTGCACGTAGATGCCAATGCTCTCGCTGTCGAACAGCACGAAGTAAACCGTCTTGATGGTGGACGACATGGTGGCCACAAAGTAGCTGGAGATAGCCTTCAGGATCACCTGGGCTGCCGTCTGCTTCGGAAAGCCGTTCCTGGAAATGAGGGCGGCAGAATTAGCGTGCGCCAACGACAATCAATGCTGCTGCAAAGCAAATTGGCACAGCACGGCTTCGACAGACTTTTTGACCACCAAAGTCATGTTGCGAGAATTAAGAGAAACTGGCTTTGAGGAGTTGCAAATTTAAAAACCTTTGATCAAGTTCTGATTTGGTGGTGTTAGTTACTCTAAAAGCCCGCTTTTTAGTTTTCAGGCAGGCTTTAATCTACTTATGATAGTCATGCCCACCAAATGTAAAACTTGTTGACCATGAAATGGCCGCTTCAAACCTGGCAGACTTCTTACACTCTCTTTTTGATCATGGCTTCTTTTTTAGGGGTCTACTCGTGATAGACATGATTACCAAATTTCATGTTGCCAAGTCAAACGCGTCAGGGGGCAAGATAAACACACAGAAAATAGCAAAGCTCTCAAAATGCTGATTTATTGAGCAAAGAACAATCGGAACAAAATAAAGACGCAAGCCAAACATTTTGATCTTACCTCCCGCTGCCGATAGACGGGAAGGCCACAGACTTGAGCTTCTTCTCGTCGGCCAGCGCCAGGCAGTTCTTCACCGTCTTTTCTAGCATGTCCTCGCACTTGTCCGAGCCCCACGCCGGACTGTTGCAGTGGATGACGTACTTGGCGGGAAGGCCGAAGCCGGCAGTCAACACCGCTGAGGAGTAGAGGGGGAAAAAAATGAAAACAAACAAAAAAAAAAGATCTCCACCATGGTTCACAAAACTATCACACACGGACAATATAGTCTTCCCTGAAACTAGAATGAAGTTTTCTAGGAAGAATCTCTGTCCACGATCAACACAGGAGCACCTCAGGGCGCCATTCAAGGGCATCTTCTACTTCATTTTTACATTAAGTGTTCCTACATTTAAAAGCTTAAAATCTTTCATAACAGCTGGATTATGGACACCAGCTCTGTTCCCACTTAAGGTAGCCACTTACCTCCCGCCACGTCCAGGGGCCCGTTCTTTTTCTTCATCTCCAGCACCGCTTCAGCTAACTCCTTGCCTCCCTTCTTTTCCAGCGCAGAACCTGCAAGGGAATGAGTCGTGATCACACAAAGCGGGAGTGACACACGCTGGTGGAAAAAACTGAACGAGGAGGAGGTGAAGGTGGCGGCGGCGGAGGCCATGCAGGCGGGCAGTCGGATGCCGAAGCAGGTTGCTGTCAATCATGTGAGCTCCAGTTTGCCTTTCGCACGGCTCTTATTTCGTTCGTGACACTCAGAAGAAGTCAATGTGTGACATCAAATTTGGAGCTAATTTGTTACGTCAGAGAGGGACGAGAGACGCCACACATGATGACTTTGACATGGAATCAACACAAGACGTCATAATCTGACTCCAGTATCATTAAAACAAAACTAGGCAAGGGGAGCAGTGAGAGCTAAAAAAAAAAAAGCAAGCGGATTGGCATCATAATTGGTATTCAATTCGATCATAAGTCTATTTCTTATTAAATTAGATCACACCACATGAAAAGCGTTGTTGTGACATGGGCTATATAAATAAAGTTGTATTTTATTGTGTTGTAATGCACCCGCTAAGGCTGGATTTAAACTTTGTGGTTCAAGTGACAATCATGAAAAACAATTCAACAGTTTGGGGAGTTAGCAAGTGCAGAGTCAATGGGATCGAATGCTAACTTGAAATAAAGATGCCATTAAAAGAGCAGATTAATTGTTTATGCGGACAGCAATAAAATGGGCGGGATTAATTAAATATATATATATATATTTTTTTTTTTTGTTTGTTTGTTTTTAATTTTTTTATTATTTATTTATTTATGTTATTCGAATGAAATAAAATTGAGTCAAAATATTTAACTGAATCAAAATTTTTTGGCTTAATCCGAGAGTCAACGCTTTAACTTTGACCGGCCTATTTTATATCATTGTGCATATGTCTCTGAGAGGATTGTTGCATGTCGTTTGGGTGAAAGCAGCAATAACACAAGCTTTCTAATTTCCGGTAACAACTATGCTCGTCTCCCTTAGCCTGTCTGTGGCATTCCGTATTTTCGGTTAGCATTTAGCTATCGATTGACTTTTGCACGATACAATGGCATTTGATTGAACATTTTGGTGTTTATATATGCAATGTTGATTCGCTTTTTTTTTTTTTTTTTTGCTGCTAGGCTTGAAGCAAGCACACTAGGAATCTAAACTGGAGTCTTTATGCTCCCCCAGAGTTTCCCTCCTGGAGGCATTAAATTGCAATTGGGCACTTGGACCAGCGGCTTAAGTCTAGCCTCAGATCCATTACGAGAAGCATATCAAAAAGTTATAATTGCCATTGTAGTTGCTACAAAATAGTAACAAACTCTGCATAGTGGTACGGGGTTTTCACAGGTCGCCTAATCAGAATCGGAATCATTGAATTAGTGTCAAAAAGAGCATTAGCAGCAGCAGCAGCAGCGGTTTTGGGAAGACCACTCAGCAGCCCGAAGCGATGGAGGCTGGCTGGTTCCTTTACCTACTTCACCGCCTGTAAAGAGGGCTGAGTTGGTCGGGTGAACGACAGCGTCGCTCTCCACTATGGAAATGTCGGCTTGGACAACTTGCAACTACGAATGAACCACAAACAACACGGCGGTCAAACAACACGGTGACGATGCCACACAACCGGTTTGGTGACATCACAGGAAAACAACATCGTGCTAAACGACAGAGGCCAGGAGCTCGTTTAGTCAGAATGCCCAAAAAACTCGAGTAGAGTCAATTAGAACTGGTGATGGAGGTCAATTTGACATTGTGGCGGCTGACTAAGTGAGGCGTCCTGGTTTGTCGTCGACAGCAGGCAGTCCACTTCCTGTCAGGCAGAGAAGATGGACGCTTGACAGGAAGTCACCCCAAAGGTGTAGGCGCACTCATGGCCACCTGGCTTTGACGTTTCAAGTTTCAAAGCCCTGCTGCGGCCACAGGAAGGTGGGAGGGGTCGGGTTGGGGTGGGCGGGGTTACGAGGGGCAGTGGGGGTCTCACCTAGATCGTCTTTTAGCTCAAGGTCAGCGTTGGTGGGGTTGATGACCCCCTCCACGTCAAAGCCAGCCAAGTTGCTGACCTCGCTGTGGATGAGGTTGAGCTGTGGAGCGGTGGTGAGGAGGAGGGGGGAGGGGGGGGGACATGCCGAGGAAAAGCGACAAGGAAGGAGGAAGGAAGCAAAGCTGTTAAAACCAAATGGACAGCACCTGAGCCTCAAAAGACACCTCGACTTTACTTCTTTTTTTTTTGGTGTCTCAATCTGGAACATATGGAATATTTATTGAATCAATTTAGTGCTTTTTCTTTCAAAATTTTTTTAATTCAAATTTATTTTTCATCTGTCTTTATAGGGGATTATTTTGACTAAATATTTTCTACCAGAAACAATTTTACATGCAGTCATTTTTTTTTTATTAAAAAGGGGGGACAAATTACAATGTAATTACTTATCAATGATGTACTAAAAATAACGTGAAAAAAAAATTGAAATCAACCATTTCACTTATTGCATTAATCAGGGACATTTTTCCTAAGATAGAATTGTTCATTTGTATTAATTAGTCAAATTAAAATCCTCAAACTTGGTCACATCCAGCAAGTTTTGCCGTGGTCTACAGATGCATCAAGATGACTGCAAATGGCTTTTTTTATTATTATTATTATTTTTAAACACCTTTTGAGGCTCCTGCTGTCACTTCCACATAGTAAGTATACATGATGGCACCAAAGCTCTATTTTGATCTTTGGCTTTGGTCAAAGCAGAAAAATAGTTTGGGCACCAAAGACCCGACTGGCAGTTAATTACAAATTATTGTCAGAGATGTCTTTGGGTCAAGTGATGCATCTCAACAAAAGTCAAAGACGTGAAAAAAGTTTCGCCGAGGTTGTGCTGCTCTTCACTTGCTGTGCAAGTACATGTGCACTCCTGTTCCATTTTCTTTCCCAATCAAATCAAATCTACTGTTCATTGACAGTAATTCAAATAGAAAAAGTTTTTTTTTTTCTTTTAAGGCTCAGGCCACATCCTGTTAGGATATCACGTTAGTCTTGGCATGTTTTCATTTGAGATGCGCTGATGGTGATGACCAAATGGCCAATTTATACAATTTGAGATTTTTCCCCCGATTGATGGACGAAAAGACGGCTAAATGAAACCCGTGAAAAAAAAACAGTCTAAAAACAGCGGACGCACCAAGAGAACACAGCCACATTTCTTGCGATAAAAAAGATATGATGGAAAATACTTCGGGTAAACTCCTCTCCAGTCTGCACGATTGAAATGAAAGCGAAATCTGTTCAAAAAACATTTTTTTAAAGAGTTTGTGGTTGTGAAACATATAATATAAAAAGAATCAAGTGATGAACTTGGCTGTATCTTACAGTGAAGATTGTTTACGATAATTTCAAAAATGCTTTTGAAATTCTATCGACGGACCGAATGAGTCAGCGCATCCCATGTCAAGAAAAGAGCACATTTCCGTTGGACCTCAAGTTACCAGACAAGCAGATTATTGCACACAGCGCTGTCAAAAGAGCAATCACAGGAATTCGCCCAATCTGGAAAAGCCTTTGCCATTATTCTGTGGTCATCCAATGAAATCAAGCCACAAATTAATTGTCATGCTTTGGCAGCGCAAAGAAGAAAGGGACTAATTGCATCCTCCCCGGTGCGTTGACTGACTTTTTGACCGAGGAAGAGGCTCTTGGTGGACAGGACAGTGAAGCTGTCTGCAGGAGAGCCCTCTGTGGTGCTGTCGGCCGACGCCGTCTTGCTGGCCTCGCCCTGTTTCTGGAAAACGGGCAAAATGTCAGCCAGTGGCGGTCGAGGCCCACGAGGTCGCGCTCGTACCTTGGCCTTGCCGGCGCCTTTCTTGCCGCCCATCTTCTTGACCGGCTTGGCTTTCTTCTCCGGGGCGGGCGACAGGGGTGTCTCCAGCTTGCCTTTGATGCCTCGTTTCTTAGCCAGGAGCTCAGGGTGGATGTTGGGCAGGACGCCGCCCGCCGCGATCGTCACACCCTTCAGGAGCTAGGACGAGAGACGAGAAAAAGTTTACGAATGTTCCTGGACACTGGTGCCTTGAGATTTGTTCTGTGATTTCCGCCACAATATCTGTAAGCCAGAATCATCAGGCTTGAAATATCTCAGTCTACGTGTAACTTTTTCACAATATTCTTTTTTTTTTCCATGTACCTGTAAATGGAGATGCAGAAGTCACAACAGACGTCAGCAGTCATTTCAGTCATTCTTGGCAGAGGATAAAAAATATATGCTTTTGAGAGTTGTGATACTGTCTGTCTAAGTGTTTTGCGCCACTGTTTGTGTTGAAATACCCTGTTGCTTAAAAAAAAAAAAAAAGTTTGTTAGCCTATCTATGCGATGCTATCTTTTGCTAAGTTATGCCGTTTGGTCCTGTTTTTTGGTCTGAGGCGAAATGAAATGAAAGGAAATCAGCTTCCACTCTCATGGAAGATGACTGACAAGAAGTTGTTTAAATGTCTACTCGGTCAAGCTCTTCTATGCCAAATTCATCCAAACGTGACATTTCCGGACCTCGCTTTATGTAACAGGCCCTTCTAAAAATTGTGCGCAACCGTACAAATTGTCTGGCATTCCGAGTGCCATGGATTAATGAAAACATGTTAGTCGTGGAACTCGGCTACCTGGTTGAGTTCCTCGTCGTTGGCGATGGCGAGCAGGATGTGCCGCGGTGCGACGCGGCCCTTCTTGTTGTCTCGGGCCGCATTGCCTGCCAGTTCCAGGATCTCCGCTGCGGAGAAGGACCAGGAAACAAAATCAATCAATGAATGTGACGTCCAAAATCTCATTTCTTAGCAACTTGTGGCTTATTTCCTCACAGTGCTCACAGTATTATCTATTTTTTTTCCCAGCCAAATATTTGAATTGGTAGTGGCTTAAAAAAAAAAAAAACATCAATTGGGCCTCACAACAAATATATTGTTTGATTCATTAATAAAATTAATAAGTGGTGTGGTAGCTAGCAGGTGCAGCAGCATCAATCAATAAAACTGCTAAAACTGATTATTTTGCAGAATTCATAATTGTGCCACAAAGCCTGATGAGCTGAAATGGCTTTTGTCGGTAGCCATGTTCACTCAGGTGAACTTTTATGGAAAAGGTCCATTCAAAGAGGCCTTTGATGTCCTTTTCCTCCAAAACCAGACGACTGCAAGAAACAGTCAGTAATACTAAATCATAATGCATAATCATCAGTGCGCGAGAACAAACATCAAGCGAAAAAGCGCTTGATTGTCAGCAACTGGCAGACGGTAAGCTGATACTGGCGCGTCTCAATCAATAAGAATCTTTCGAATGCATCGTTTACGGCATCACCAAGACATGCGTCACACTCACCGGTCAGGTACTCCAGCACGGCCGCCAGGTAGACGGGTGCGCCCACACCGATGCGGTACTTGGGCAGGCTGCGCTTCATGTAGCGCAGCATGCGGCCCACCGGGAAGATGACGCCCGCCCTGGTGGAGCGCGACGTCTTGGTCAGCTTCTTCTTGCCTCCTCGACTCGACATGCTTCTCGACGGGTCCGCGGACACTACTGGGGCCCTTCTGCGAGCGACATCAGACACTGTTAGGGTCATTACATTTTTATTTAATCTACACTGCTCCAACCAAAATCAAATTTGATGAGCTTCATGTCGAACAGCGACATTGTGACGGCAACAGCGCTCAGATAGATCTACCTATCGAGCTGCCTCTCTGAAAAATTTCCAATCCAGGGTAGAAACGGACACTAAACGTCCACCCAGGCCGCCTGGTCTGCCCTCAACCTCATGGACTCTCGCGATCCCGTGAACTTTCTATCAAGTACCATCCCCAATACCGTGATTAAAGGTTAAGTTGAAAAATTGCCAGCCTCGACAACTTCTATCTAATTGAAACTCCTCAACTAAACTCCTTGACACCAGAATGCCTCTAGATGGCGCCATTTCTGAGTACAAACAATAAATAGGTGAGTTGTTGAGCAAATTCCCCCCAAAATCAGCAAACGGGCAAATTCTCAAATACCGAAAGACGACACTCATTCTCTAAATGCATATGATGTTATTTTGTTTTTGTCAGTGCACTGTGGCTTATTGCACATCCTGTCATTTCCAATGGCAAAAATATCACACACGTGCCTTTATATTAGCCTCCATTTAAATAGCCAGACTGGATGTCAACTTCACAGTAACCCCCCAAATGGACTAGAAATGTGCACGATTATGCTACCATTCATATTTATTAGGCGGGGTAATGCAGTAATTAGCCAATATTCAAATGAAGCCGTGAATGTCACCACAGTCAAGATTCGTCATGGGGGAAGACTCTTCAATGGGGACAATACGTGTTCATGTGTCCATAATGACATAGGATGTTAATGACACATGCAGTCATGTGTGTGGAATGAGAAGGCCAATGTTGGCTCCATTTTGCAGCGGGGAAGCAAAAGTGGAAGGAAGGCGAAAGGAAGGTTAGCAAGTCGCTTGCCCGTCCCCCAGGTGGAGGTGGAGGTGGAAGTGGAAATGTCGTCTCGGCAGCCCGCCACATTGACGGGAAGCTCGGCTAGCTCGCCTCCAAACCGGGTTCTGACATTGCCGAACATTTCCGCAACCTGTCAGTCGAAGCGGCGCTGACGGTTGCGCTTGTAGCGGCGGCGGCGGCCCTCTCTTTCCCCGTTCGAGCCCGCCACCTCGGCCTTCGCTCGGTTAAAAAAATAAAATAAAATCCCAAACCAATCGCGACGACTTGTAGCGACCACGACGTACTTACGTGAAACCAACAGCCGAGGACAAGGGCGTAAAATGTCTCCCGGCGAGTACGAAGGAAGGCTCGGCTGCTTCGCTCTCGGCTGCTTCGCTCTCGCTGGCTCCGTCGACTCCCACAATCCACAGCGAGACGAGTCGAGAGCTGCCGGTGTTGTGCCAAAGCACCTACCCCCGAAAAATCGGTATCCCCTGATGCAGGAGCGCGCACGCATTGACTGAAGGCGGCGCGATGTTAGTACGTTTGTTTTCATTGATAGACATGCGAAATACAGATTGATGTTTGGCGCAAGCGTGTGAGTGTTTTAGTGCATTTTAAATGGAACCAAAAACTATACACTATGCCGGGTTGCACTATTATTATGAAACGACCTATAAAAAATTAAAATCATCACTTGAATTATTTTTTTTATTCAATCTGAATTCAACACATCTTGAGAGAGGGGGGAGCTAGGGAGAGAGAGTGCGACTGAGAGAAGGAGAGAGCGAGAGAGATAGTGAGAGAGAGATAGAGAGAGAGAGAGAGATAGCAGAGAGAGAGAGAGATATCGTGCTTGATGCATATCGTAAAACTCGGAAATATCATAGCTCATCAAAACACAAATTTCACCTCATCTACAACAATTTTTTTTAAATGCGTCTTGCTATACTTTGTTGGGTGGTGAGAATTCCGAGGCTGAAAACGCACCACGTGGTGCTTGGTCGCAACTAAGCACACGTGCTCTTGCTGTTTCAACGTCATCTAGCCATTATCAATCACAAATATATGAAAACTGTGTTTTGGTTTTAATCGCTGACTCATGCTGCCAGAATCAACAGTAGACGCTGCAATATGTTAACGCACCACAACAGGACATCGAGGTGGCGTTCCATCAAACGCACACAGTAGCCTGTGCGTGCTAACTCCTGCTAGTAAATTAAATCGGGCATCAGCTGCTAAGTGCTTCCTTTTTAAAGTCCTGGTTTATCACCGCTGTGCTGCTATGAAAGGGATGTTTACATTGTATTAAGGATTTGTGCGTATGCAATTTGTTTACAGCAGAGACCTGAGAGAGCAGCCCTGGTTAACATGGGGTTGTGAATCGATTCTTTTATTTTTTGATTTTTTTATATTGATGCATATTTTGAGCAGTCTATATAAATATTAAATCAAATTTCAATGAAAGTTTACATCCCTAATATATAAAATATTTTATTTTATCATTTTATTTTATTTGTTTCGTTATTTACAATACGTACACCAATTACTTAGCAAAAAAAAAAGTATTTTTAAAAATAGCTTTAATTCAGCAATTTTAACGAAAAAGCCAAATATGAACGCAACAGTTGGACAAGTAAATGCTCAGTGGGCCAGATTCAAGAATGGAGAAGGCTATCTTCAAGAAGTAAACGTTCTAACATGTCATCATGTTACAGTGGCTTATTATACTTAATTACACTTCAGTTGTATTTAACTTTTAATCACAAAGCACTTGCATTTAGTCTTTTTTTTATTTTCCTGTATTGAAACACAGCGTAAATGTTTCAAGTGGGTATGATGTTCCATGCTGTGCATGTATGTCGTCACATGACAGCACACAAGCAGAAAATGTTATGACCTCATCTGATTAAAATGTCTTCACATTTGGCGTGTTAAACGTGTTGCTGACAACTCGACTTTCTTGTGCTGCATTCTGACACATCACTCGTCCTTTCCCACAGTCTACAACAATACTTAAGGTGCTTTGACGCAAACCAAACAAATGCATTACTTTGCACTATGTCACCAAATGTGTCATGAGAAGATGTGTATATTTTTTTACATAATGATAATGGATGATATAATCTGATATGACGGAATCTACTCCACCCATGTTTTCTGGTTACCAGAGTTGGCAGAAGAAATCAGACTCTGATACTGATACAGATATAAAAAGTCGACACACCCCTTCAAATGTCAGGGTTTTGAGATTTGAAAAAAAAAAGACAGTACAAAGAATCATTTCAGGTTTTTTTCCCCTCCGCTAATGTGACATTTAACCTGTACAACTCAGTAGAATAAGACAATCTAGTCAAGAAAGGCAGAGGTCAAATTCATTTCTACATTGTTACTTCCCACCACTGCTAGTTACTTTGATTTATTGTGCTAGTTAACCCAACGTAAACTACAAGTGCAGAGATCAAATATTATTTTGTTGCTGGCTTTGTTTTCAAAACAAGGCGAGGAAACAAAACTCAAGTAAGTTTGCTAGACAGGCGCTTTACATTTCCGGGTACAGCGCTGGTCAGCTGACTCACCACGATCCAATCGGAGTGTCGCTAGGCTGCCCGTCAGTCTGTCTGTCGACAAAGCGCGTTAAAAGCCAGCTGGCTGCGCTGAATCGCAACACAACAAGTTGAGGCAACACTGCGGACCAACAACACGCGGCTGAGGTAAGCGACTTCAAAACTACTTGGACTTACTTTGTCGATTTTAAAAGACCCAAAATATCATTCATATAGTCATGGAGCTAGAAGCAAACTGTGTGTGTGTAAATATACACGTTTGCGGTAGATGTATATTTCAATTAAAAACAAAACAAAAAAAAACGAAAACGGTATAAACAACAAAGATAATATTTGTTTATACAAATTACAATATATGCAGTATACGCACGTGATATATAGACAATCTTTACTGACAGTCTTTTTTTAAAATTACATTATAACTTCTTTCAATGGATGCTTAACAACAATTAATAGTGAAATCAAAGTGTTTGTGTGTATTCGTGTCAAATGTATGATCAAAATATTAGAAACAGCTTTTGGTGTGATTTAAGGTGGAAACTCCACCCAAATAAATAAACATATTGTTAATTAAAACCTCTCAGAGCGTCATGAGTTCGTGAGTGTACTTCATGAAGTGTCCAGTGAGTGGATACTGCACATAAATACTTCATATCTTTAATGAGCTGCAACATGAGTGGGCCTGAAGAAGGAATTCAACTTGAAATATGTGCAGTAAAGTGGATTATAATACAATTTGGTAATAAATCCCTCTGAAAAAAAATCACTTTGATAAATGAAGCACAAAAAGCAAGTGGGGATATTATTAGCATTAATGAACTAATTGTATTTTTTTAATTGAGAATGTGCAAAATACACTATTATTTATTATTTTTTTGGTGTTTACAGACATGAGGGGAGCACAAACAAGCAGCAGGCAGGTAAGTGCTTCTTGTCACCCACACGTGGGCTATTGTGAGGATGTCACTTTTTGTGTGGAAGGTCAGGTTTCACCATTGCTTTTTATTCTATGTGTGAAAGTGAAAAAAAAAAAAGTAGTGTCGCAGTTTATCATTCAACTAACACACAACTCATCAAAAAAACGTCAAAAGAACAGCAGCAGCACTAAATCAGGCCAAAATCCAGAGGGAATTGGCCACTGTACTTAAGACGTGTCATCAACAAGTTGCAATAGACTTGGAGACGGGAAGAGTCACTGAAAAGCAGACTGTAGAAGTGAGCATCCTTGGCTACAGTGCATTTTAGATTTATCGTGAAATTACACCCCAAAGACAAGTATGATGAACTCTTTGTGAGTGGCATGGTGTCAAATAGAAATGGATGTTGACATTTTCATGGATCAAACATCCGGTGGGAATTTTGACATTCAACTCTTTAGATCACAGCGTGTTGCATGAAGACTACTCAAATTCTGAAGCGTTGGACATTCAAAACCTTACAAAAGGTCAAATTCAGTTCATCTGTAAAAGTGATCTGAAAATGATCTTGGACAGAATGATATCCCTTTTTTTTGGACTCGTGTATGAACATATCAATCAGTTCATGCAGAACAATATTCCAGCAAACACACTTGTTGTTTTCGATACAATAGCTCAGCCAGTTGCCTTTTCCTGCCCGGGTTTGGACTCTTCCTGCAGGGAGGAGCCTCGCTGGATTAAATAATAGACACAGTTGCACAACAACTTCAAGTCAAGTTAAGTTTATTTAGAAGAGGAAAAACCCATGGTAAGTTTATTGCACTAGTTGCCGAGTGGGAAACATTAACCACTTATTATGACATGCTGCACAATGATAGTTTAAACAGTATGAGACTCGATTTAATAAAATGAAACTAGACGTCTCGGGGGAACTGATGTATTTATTTTTGGGACTGTACAATCAATTTGAAAAGTGATAAAATGAACTGTTGAGCGCCATTTTCACGTCACTTCTCAATTTTCAAAGTGAAGCGGCAGTAAAACAGGCCCAAATCCGGATGCCGGGGGAGTCAGGCAGGGCATGGGACAAGTATCATACTAGATGTAGTGTAAGCAAATGCGAGTATTGAAACGTCTTACTTACGACATTGAAGTGATTTGATCAATTAATTTTCCGGCATGTTCCTTTTTCCGTCCCCGCAGGAGACTTCAGGAGGGCTATGGGATTCCGTGAAGAAAGCCGCCTTTGTGATCGGATCCGGAATCCTGTTTCTGGCGGCGTTCGGTAATTCGCTGACATGGTGCGACTTCCATATTTCGTCATGCGCCGCTCTGTTTGTTTCGAACTATGGGAGAGAAAATAAGAATTGTGGTGTACACTAAATGTACACAAAGTATCGGGACACATTGCCGATACACGTATACCTAACTTCCCCAATTGAGGAACTACTAATTGATTAAGAGTGACCCTTCATTTTTGTCTAGAGCTAAAAAAAAAAAAAAAAGGTTTGCCTTCCTTTTGCAGGCATCTTCAGAAGTTTTGGGGAGCTTCGGGAGACTTTTGGCAGAATTTGTGGACCAAACTCTATGTGATGTTTGAGGGCCATAACGAGGCTTTATTCTACATGGGTAAGGAGCATTGGGTTGGGTTTTTATTTTTTTCCCCCCATTAAACCAGACGGTGTCCATTTACTTACCTTTGCAACGTATGCTTGTAGCGGATGCAGCAACAGTATCCTTTAATCTCATGTTATCTATGGAGGGAGAATTGTAAGCATTATAAAAAGAAATGATGATGTCATGTTTGTGGTGATCATAAAGTGAATTGCCCTTGATTGAATTGCATAACAGATTGAAAAGGAGTCTGATTTGATCATTTGAATCAGATCAAATGTACTGTACTTTTATATTGAAAAGCAATGTGGCAAAGCTACTACTAGCTACTTAGTCTAAATCTCTAGTCTTATCGCTAACCAGTTAATGGAGTTTAAAATAAATAAAAAAACTCACGAAAGTTCTCCAATGGAATCTAATTTTAACCATCCAGTGAGATGCGACAACGTCGACCAATAGAATGGCTCGGACTGCTTGTTGCTGGGTTGAACTGAGAAGACTCAATCTCAAATCCAGTACTAATCACACCAATTACAGCGAAGTGTCGCTCTGAACTCAACATAAACTTCATTAATGGATCGAGACCAACACAGCAACCTTGCCCAATAAAATAGCTTTAAATATTTGTTGCTAGGCAGAATTCAAAATGTTCAATCTTAAATTCTGTATTAATCACTCCAATAATAGTACACTGGGAATAATCATAGATAAACAAAGCATTGCGCTATATCTAATGTAAAATTATGCTGCAGGGGCCCGGCGCCTGGGAGTCACTTCGGACTTTTATTTTTTCTGTATTTTTTTAGCTATTTGATTCCATTTTTTTAAAAAATTGTATTCCATCTACAGGTACAATGCTGGTGCCCACGGTGGTGTTCTGGGCCTTCAACGGTCTGCTGCTACTGGTGGACACCACTGGGAAGCCATCCTTCATCACGCGCTACCGCATCCAAGCTGACAAGAACAACCCGGTAGGCTTTCAATGTCTCAACGCAAAGTGTTTACGGTGAATTAGCGTTATCGGCACATATTCATTTGGATCGGATGGAGAGCCACAACTAGCGTTATCGTATGTCACTTTATGAGCACCTGAAACCACCTGATAAGTGCACTCAATACAGTTGAGTCATTCTGGTTAGAAAGTTGCATGGGTAGTTTATTTTTAGCCGGCATCAATTAAGTGTTAAAGCTGTGCAACTGTGTGGTACATGTACTTTTTATGGGTATTTTGGAAAGGTAGAAAGTTAGTGGTTTCATCACTGGTTTACAAAATCGGTAATTACAGCCACACAATTCAAAGTAGTGAAATAAAAACGTTTTTCATTAAATGCATTAAATAACAATAGTTATATTTTTGTTTGTAATTTGTTACTTTCCCCTGGTGTGTGCACACGTACGGAGTGTCAAAGTCCTCTGTCTCTCGTGTTGTGACTATCGCAACTGCTGCTTTTGTAGAACATGATAGCGAGATAACGGACAACATCCAATGCATGCTGCAGGTTAATCTCTAAGCGTTATCAGAGTTAAGATTGCGTTTGTATTTATTTGTCTTGCCTGCACTGTGCATGTTGAACTCGCCGGGAGAATCAAAACAAATTGTTTTTCTTCTCGAAATGAAGCAGGACTAGCACGGGTTGCTGTCATAAAAAAGAGGGGGGGGGGGGAAGCTGCTGGTGCAATACCGGTGGTGACACTCCATTCCTGCAGGGGGCGACGTGTTACTATACAGTTGATGTATCGTCCTCGCAAGTAAAACAAACCCAGAAATGCGAGACTTACTAGTTGCTAACACCTGTTTAGCTTCGATTTACGACGTTACCTTTGCCCACAGCCGCACTATTACAAAGTTGCCTGTAAATTTGAAACTATAAATTTCTTATAAAGTAGAAAACAAAAGTCAATAAGTCTGTGTTGTTGAGTATTGATGCTTGAATAAAGTCCGCCTAGCTTGTTTACATACAGATTAGTTTAGCGGTCGCTTTCCAGGCAAAACACATCGATCATTGATTTACTTTCGGGCTACTGGACATTGAGTTCGCCGGGGATAAAAAAAAAAAAAACACCGTTCTGACAACAAAACATTAGTGTATGACAAGAGATGGTTCTTTAGTCCACGGGACGGACCGGAAGCCCATTTTGGGACGGAGGGCGAGAGGTTTAAGAGCGGGGGGAAAACATAAGCCCGACAGACGATTACTTTTCTGATTAAGGACGAAAGTGTAAGGACGGAGGGGTGCCCAGGTCGAGGGTGTGGCGTGGAGGACGGACCAGCAAAATGGGGTAACGTGCCCATCAACGTATATTGCTAAGTGTGCAATAGTTCACGTACAATTATGACATACCTTTCCGTGTGCTTACACTTGGCAGATGGAGTCCGAAGGTAAAAGGTCAAGTCCATTTTCCCAGGCAAAACATGTCCAATTATCTGATCTGTGTACTACGCATCATCACAAGAAGCACGGCATGTTAAAATTTAACATTTGAAAAAAAATATTTATAGGTTTTTAATTAGTTATGAAAAGTACATGGGGCACTGGAGTTTATTAAGTTGTTAAAAAAAAAGTATTGTTTAATTAAATGAAATCACGTTGCTTAAAAATATGGTCATTTGATCACACTGGAAAAAAACAGTTATTTAATATAAAATAGTCACTAAAATTTGAGTAGAAATGTTTTTCAAAATTAATTCTAATCATTAAAATTATCCCCAAACTTGTGTAATAATGGTCGGTCAAATAGAACAAGTAAATTGCATAAAAGTTTTACATTTGCGAGAGTCCGCACATCTGATGAATTTTTATTTTTGATTCTATTCTTTCCAGAGACTCTGCGATAATAAGATTGCTTAAATTCACTTCAGAAGATGCTTTGAATTAAAGATTGTCTGTGGGCAGGTGGAGCCAGAGAAGCTGCATCACGCTTTGAAGACGGTATTGTTCAACCAGCTGTTCATTTCTGCGCCCATTGTGGTGGCCGCATATCACTTGACCTCCTGGAGAGGGGACCCCTGCGGCCCCCAGCTGCCCACCTTCCACTGGGCCCTCGCCGAACTCACCGTCTTCTCCATCCTAGAGGAAGTTCTCTTTTACTACTCGCACAGGTAGGAAACGCCGAATGCCCGCTTTCTGACAGCAACACATTTTCAGACGTTTTCCTTTTTATCCAAGTAAACGAAAAAATTAATTGATTTAAAAAAAAGACAAAACTAACTGTATTTTTTTCCCAACTTGTCTACTTTTTCAAAGTTTTATAAGGTTAAACTACCTAACTGTCGTTGATATAACGTAAAAGACAATCCAGCCCTGTGGGAAACAAAGTCCCCTTCCTTTTTAAAGTTGAAAATCAAAAGATGAGTTGCTCTTTGAAATGGACTTGTGTTTTATGTCTTCCCGTCAGGCTGTTCCATCATCCCAACCTTTACAAGCGCTTCCACAAGCAGCACCACGAGTGGACTGCCCCTATTGGCTTGGTCGCCACCTACGCTCACCCTCTGGAACATGTGGTAAATGAACACTTTCAGCGCATGCCCTTCTTTGCCTTTCTGTGACTCGTCCAGTCTCTCTGCATCTGGAACAAACCGGCTGGTCATACATTAAGTAAGTGGCATCTGGATTTTGGCCTGTTTTGTTGCCGTTTCCCTCGGCGGACTATTCTAGTTTCTGTTTCAACCTCTTGTTGACGTTGGTTTAGTGGGGACGAGAAGCGCAAGTAAAAAAAGACCAAAATCCACATGTCTGGGACTTAATCGTGTCATTAGCAGAGATATAGATGAGAACGGAGGAGCCACAAAAAGGCATAAAGGTGGCACCTTTGGAAACGTCAGCTCTTTGTTAGAGAACATTCTTTTTGGGCCATTAGTTTTCCAACCTGCTGCCGGTGGTCATCGGGCCGGTGCTGCTGGGCTCGCACGTGTCCAGCACATGCATGTGGTACTGCCTGGCGCTGGTTAGTACCACCATCTCCCATTGCGGGTACCATCTGCCCTTCCTGCCCTCGCCAGAGTTCCATGACTTTCACCACCTAAGGTCAGTCGTCCGTGAACTTTCCGGGTAGTTGTGTGATGGGAGCAAAAAGGGAAACAGTGATTGAAAGTGACAGGAAGTGGCGTACTGCATTCATATTGTAATCAAGTGGGGTGTTGACACTCGAGCTTGATTTTAACCCACATCGTTTATTCAAGGTTCAACCAGTGTTTCGGCGTGTTTGGCGTGCTGGACCGCCTGCACGGCACTGACACCAAGTTCAGGCAGACCAAGCAGTACGAACGGCACACCTTGCTCACCGGACTCACCCCGCTCACCGAGAGCATTCCCGACACACCCAAGAAGGGAAACTGACCGTCCAAAATGTCAAGCCATCTTGAGTCACTTTTTATTCCCTTGTAAAACCTGTTGATCAGTTTTAGACTTTTTCCCATCAACTTTTAATTGTTTTGCACTGTAATTGTTTGTTTTTACTGACTGATGCCCATTCATAGTTTGGTTCTGGTAACTTCCTGTGAAATGTGCCTACTTACGCAACATGACCACACTGCTCGTATCATGTGTGCTGGAAGAAGAAATGAAAAGAAAAAGCTCGGCCCTTATAACTTATTAAATAAGGTTAACATTGACGATTGTCAGCTCCCGCACTGCTAATTTCTTCATTAATTTCTGAGCTGATCAGCGGAATAATCTCACAACACACCGTAGGATAATTTCTCAAAGGACATTTGATAATCTCAGTGAACAACTTTGATCGTTTGGGAGGGAAAATGTTCAAATTTGGCCTGATTGTTGGTATGCATGTATCCCGAATGTTGCCTGAGCATTTCAGGTTGGAATAACCACTCTTAACACACACCACAGCACACTCGCTGAGGATGATCTTTCAAAAGGCCTTCGATAATCGAAAGGAAAGAGAAGTGCTCCAACAATTTAACAATTACAAGTGTCTGCCCTGACACCGTTTTCCCCAGGAAATTAGGGAGGCCAAATACTCCACACTGCAGGATAATGGCTCAGGTTGACCTTTCAGAAACATTTGACAATCGAGCTCTTTATAAACTGATTGCAAGGGAGCGAAATTGTTCAAATTTCACAGGTTTCCGAGCAAATCGGGGAGGCGTACAATCACTCGACAAATACCACCATAATGTTTGAGAGACGTCTGATAATTGGAACATTGCCGACTTTCAGCGGAAGAGGTGGAAAAAGACTTGTGCACTGTACATGTATAAGTAAACATGTTGAAACTGTAATTATGATGAACCATTTGTGTATTTTATGTCCACTCGCTGCTCCAGTTGTGTTTGTCGTAACAAATCTCAAAATAAATGTTCTTTTTGAGACAATGTGTTTGGAAATGATGACTCAGCAGGCAAGGTTCTTGAGGGTTTTTTTGTCCGTTTTGTGTGTTTTTTTTTTTAATTAAAGGAAAAAGCATAATTACTACAAATTACAAATAACACTAATAATAATAGCCAATCACATCAGCCTACAAAGCAGATAGTGAATATTAAATGTTATATTACAAGATCTTATTCAAGTAGTTTACATTTTTTCCTTTTTATATTTTTTTTCTGGGCGTTTTCACATTTTTTTTTCCTCATGACAAGCCTAAAGATATTTGCGTGATGCAGTGAACAATTTTAACGCTTCATATACAGTCTGTGTGTTTTTTTTGTTATATTCATATGGCTTTATAACATTTGAACTTTTCAGTCTGCAGACATCAAAACCAGCCATATTCGTCACACGCTGCTGCGCTGTTATTTTCTTTTTGCATCTTCGGCACCCCTCCGCCATTTTGCGGCCAGCTCCTGGTTGAGGGTGAGGCACCCCCTACAGTTAGTTTGAGAAGGGGGCAGAGGGGTTGGGGGGTAGTCGGGGACAGCTCCACCCCGAAATCCTCCAAATGTCCCATCAGGTGGAGGAGTGAGCACAATTGCAGCCAACCAGTTTTTTTCCTCATCTATGTACCCATTGTTTGTTTTTTTTCCACTCGTCCGGCTCTCATTGGTTAAGCCTCCACAAAACACTGATGCAACTATAGTGAGCCTCCAAAAAGTGATCCAAGTCTTCCTGAAGAAGGTTGGAAGGAAAGAAACAAAAAAAAAAGGTCCAGCTCTGCTTGCATTGGAAGATAAAGTTAGGGCGACGTCCACATAAGACCACAAAAAACAAGGCAAACAATTGCAGTTGTCTCTTTAAACTTGGGACAGGAAGACTCCCAAAAAAAAAAAAAAAAGATTTGTTTTAAGACTCGCTGTACTTTCTCCCCAGAAAATTGAAACCAACTGTGGAGGAGGCGCCAATCGATGAAAAAAGGAAAAAAAAAAGGGGGGGGGGGGGGAATTGATCAAATTTCAACATGAAACAAGTTTTGCTTGAGTTTTTTTTTTTCTCGTTCCCTTTTGTCGCTTTAAATAAACATTCGATGGTCCAGATGCCAAAAGGAGGGAAACGCTGGAAAAGGGAGAGAAAAACAACAACAACAAAAAATCCCGCCCGCGTCACACTAGTGATTCCCCTCCTCCCCACGCAAAAAACATCCAAAAGCATCAACATGTTAATGAGTACGTACACATGTAAGGCAAAAATACGTCGGGCAAAAAGTTCTCTCCTTCATCGGTCGAGTTCACATTTACATTTCGATGGTAGGCTGTCCTCGTCCACGACAATTTTAGAATTAGGAATCCCTTTATTGTCATTGTACTCAAGTGTGCAACGAGATTAGACTTGGCCACAGATAAGGAGCCGCGTGTGTGTGTGTGTGTGTGTGTGTGGTCAAACAGGAAGAGGAGACCCCCTCCCCATCCCCCAAAACTATCCACCCAGAGCACCTGCGTCACTTCCTCTTCAAGTAATCCAGATTATTGATTCTTCCAGTCCTTGACGGATGGATGAAGCTGATGGATGGGAAACACAAAACCAATGACAGGAAGCCCCGCCCCTTGCCTCAAAGGTCCGGGAAACACTTCCAGTGGAACGAGGATGCGCTTAAGCACGAACAAAGCCACACGACAAAAGCCAAGGTGAGACTCACAGGACTCGTAACAGGACCCGAATGACACTTGGAAGACAATTCAAGCAGTTTGGCAAGACGTGTTCTGAAAAACGGCAAAACCATTAACAATAAGGCAATTCTCAAACCAAGGTTTCTTCTCCTCTTCAATTATTTTTGAAGCATTTGTTTGGGTTTTTTTTTCCTATCCTGCTCCTCCCCGAAAAAAAAAAGCCAGCAAATCAATTATTTTTTGAAGGCGCTTTGGTCCGCTTGGATGTCAGCAGGGCCGTCGTCGTTGCACATGCTCATCGGAAAATTGTCTGCGGATGCCGCCACCCCCCCCCAAAAAAAAAATTATTCAATTCTTGAAAGGGAAGGTAACAAAAATAGTGGATGGTTAAATAACCGTAAAAAAACAAAACAAACAAATCCACATGGTGGACTGGCAACTGCAAAGAAAAAAAAATGTGTTTGACACCTTCATTGCTTGCTTGCCTCGTTAAGGGAAAAAAAACTTCAACTCATCCGTCAAGCAAAAAAAAGAGATAGCGATGCATCAAAGGAGAGCTTATGGGGCGGCCCCACCCGCGCCCGGAACCAGCGGCATGTGACTTGATATCCGTTGTGGCCCCGGTTGCGAGTTTACTTGAGCGTCTTGGCGGCGGCGGCGGTGGCGGCAGCAGCTGCGGCCACGGGGCTGGAGTTGTTCTGGCTTTGGGGCCGACTGGAGGGATGGGAGGGGTGGCGGCGCCGGCCGTCCCCGCTGGATGAG
Source organism: Idiotropiscis lumnitzeri (assembly GCF_059441095.1). NCBI lineage: Eukaryota > Metazoa > Chordata > Actinopteri > Syngnathiformes > Syngnathidae > Idiotropiscis > Idiotropiscis lumnitzeri. The sequence continues at coordinate 10,034,625 of NC_142407.1, forward strand.
TGCCTCCTGTGGCCTCCTTCCTCCATTGGCGGCTGCGGGGAGCACGAGACCACATTGACAGGTCACAAAGGCCGCATGTTTTGGATAAAACAGAAATTGATCTCAAAGCTTTGCAGGGACAATTTTACCACACGGACTAAGGTTACCATAGTTGCATGCACCACTTTGTGTAGAAAAAGGCTGGTGAAATACAAACTATCTAGTTTGGGCGGAAATGATGAATCATAAAAATGAGAAAGCAAAATAGTGATTGGGTCATTAGGGGCTTGGCAGTATGCCGATTTTTTAGGACACTTTGGTTTTTGACCCTTGACAAGGAATCAAATTATTTTACTCACATCAATTCTAAAGTCCTCCAGTCGCTTGAACTTGCTGAGACACTCCTGCAGCTTGGGGTCGATCTCCAAGGCCTTGGCTTTGGAATATTTGAGGAAGGCCCAGAATTTCTCCAGTCCATAAAGCTGACCTGTAAATCCAGAAACATTTAACAGGATGATTCAACTAGGTTTGCCACCGGTCGGATATAACGGATCTGCTGCTTGTTAGCACATTTTGTTAATTTTGTGATCACTTGTAATTTTGTAAAAAGGACCTACAAATTATATATTCCTATCCTAGTCATTGTTTTTTTTCCTCTCCCCCTCACCTTCCTTGGGGCATGGCAAAGTTAGTTTTTCATATTTCAAAAGTGTTTATCAAACTGGTAGCTGTTTGCATTAATCAGCAGCCAAGTTGTTGGTGTCAGTTCCAAACAGGTGAGTGAGCCCTAGTCTAAAATGATTCAGCAGCGTTGTCGGCTTATTGTCTCACCAGCCTCATAGTCTTTCATGGTCTCCTCCTGGAAGTCCTTGAAGATATCTGGCCGGAACTTCTTCTCTAAACCGTAGCTGTAGTACCTGAACAGGCACTCCAAACCGTACCTGGAACACAAACAGTCATTCCATAACCGAGTCATCCAAACATGCATTTATCATCCTGGTCCCTGGCACGACACTCCCACTCACCTGTATCCTTCCTTGCCATCTTCCACGACCAGCTGGCGGAATTCCTCGTACATCTTCCTGTTGAAGTGATCACGCAGGAAAAAGGACCAGAAGCGGAACAGCGTGTTCATCTCCTGGGACTGGCCGATTCCCAGCCGCTTCCGCTCTGCGATTGATTCACGGTTAGGTTCAGCCCGTGACGCCGCGAGACCGCCCATCGAGTTGTGCTTACCGTTTAGGCAGCGCCGGCGGTACTTGTGGTAGACGTGTTGCGTGAAGCCGTTCTCCTTGAGCAGCTCGTGGGATGGATGCTGAAACTTGGGCAGGGACTGCGGTGTGCAGCCCACATTGCCCAGGGCGGGGGTGCCCTCGGATGGGCTGGCGTTGGAGCTGAGGAGGGGGCCAATGGCTAGAGTTAGCGGGACGGGATGGGGGAACATTGGGTCGATCACACTGTAAACTGCAGATATGGCGTGACGCAGCAGCGGTGTCACCTGACAGAGGCGGTTCTCGAGCGATGCTCTCTGGAATCCATCACCCAGCCCACGTGGCACTCCATAGGCGGGTTGGAGCTGTGCCGGGTCTTGCGCTTCCTCGGGGTCTGGCGCCAACATAATCAAAGCACTTCAGTACAAAAATAGGAATTCATCAGGTGCCACAAGAAGTCCGCCATCTCACTCACCTTGGCGTCGACAGGGCGACTTTCCTTGACCACAGGATAGAAGCGCGGTGTCATGGTGGCGTCCTTCCTGTGAGGTGTGCGCGGTGTGCGGGGCGTGCGGGCACTGCGGTAGTTGGGCGACTCAGGCACGGTCGTCGGGAGCGACCGTGCTATCGACGAAGGTTCGGGGGCGCCGAAGAGTTTGTTCGCCAAGGCGTCTGTTGGGACTGAGGACAAAAGGGACTCAAGTCGACGGTACGCGCATACCGATTATAGGGACAGCTGTAAAAGGTTATCGCAAGGTGTGTGGTGGGCTCACTGATTTTTTTTTCTGTAGTGTGGCAGTGTGCTTAAAATGGCCGAGGTCAACTATCATAAATGTTCAACCTACTCCGCTTCTACCTTCTGAGCTTGGATCAAAAGGCGTTCGCAACACAGTGAGATAAGTCCTTACTCTGTTGGGGTTGCGGGGGGCCGGGGGGCACTTCCTGGTTGGGGTCGACGGGAGGCTCGGGGGTCAGGCAGTCAAATTGTTCACGGCTGATCAGGTGAACCTTCTTGAAGTTCTCCACCTCTTGCTGCAGGAGATGGAAAAAAAATATATAAAAACGTTATATTCCGCCATCCAGCTTTCTGACTACCGCTAATAAGATGTTTATGAAACACACAATGCACCACCCTTGTGCAGACAAGCCCTTTGGATAATTCAGAACTATGATGCATACAAAATTTATGTTCCATACTCTGTAATATGTCAATGGCAATTACATTTTACACAACAACACTGATTAAATGATTCTTTGCTACAATGCCATTTTAGTCTCTATACAGCTTGGAGCAGCAAGCTTCAAATAACACACAGGAGTTAATGTTGAAACTGACAGCAACAAAAGTAAAACGGCCCAGTTAGTTTCCTACTGTTAAACCATCATACACATCTAATGTCATATTTCAGCCTTGCTGAAAAGAAAAGAAAGGCGCAGACGGCAATCAGGACCACAAGTGCGCCAACGCAAACCGACCTGATCTGCCGCAGTCTGGTGATGTAGACGCAGCAAAATAACATTGCTGCCAGAAACGCTCTCTTCACCTTCATGTTATCGGCACGTACTGAAGTGACGAGCGGATGGCGTACAACAACACACAAACATAAACCTTCCAGGATGATGACAATAGCCGCCTGTCCCCAAAAACACAAGCTCGGCTAACAAAGGCAGCAGTTCGTAACGGCTTCACAAAAATAAAAAACTCACGCTTGATGCGCCTCTACAATCGACTTCAAGGTTGTTGAGCGTCCATCTTTGCCTGATCCTCTGTCGCCACCCGACCCGCTCAGTCCTCGGCCGTGCGCTTTATTTACGCAAACAAACTGTTCCACACTGCACTGGACAAGCACGTGAAGGCCTCACAAAAGAGCCCGACAACAAAAGGAGAGCGGTATAAAAAACAAAAGTCTCTGTTCCTGCATCCAGAAACCGCTCAAAACCAAGGAGAATCTTTCTGCTCTGGCGCTTGACTTTGTAACAGAACCATCCCCAATGTGGCGCAAACAACGTGGAAACACTCAGAAAGCTCCAAGGCTTTTCTCCACATAAAAAGAGAGAAGGACCGTTGACAGTTCGTTTGAAGAGTTGCTAAATTATTGCTGTCCAAAAATTTATAAATTTTCGCAACGCGTATCGACAAGCACTTGTGATGTTGCCCATTCCGCAAAAAAATGGCCTTACCTTGATAGTGGCGTACTCAGGCTCATATGTGTCATCCCACAGGTCTTGCTCGTAGTAGAAGAGGCCGTCGTTGATCACCTTGACCAACTCGCTGGAGAGCTTGGCGCGCGACGTGTGGTGGCCCGTGCGGTCGCCGCCAGGGTGCTTGCGAAGGTAGGGCGGCGTCTGCGTTACGATCAGGATCTTGTTGACGTCGTGGTCGTCGATCTCGCCGTCCGAGTCCTCGTCTGACCAGTCAGTGAAGGTGTTGCGCCGCCCGTCCATCTGCTCCATCTCCTCGTCAAACATGAAGTCCAGCTCCTCGGGCTCGTCCTGCTCGCCACCCTCCTACATTTGGACATGTGAGAAATGAGCAGAAAGTCTGATGAGATAACTGCTGACCGTCTCATTTTACTTTCAAGACAGTATGTTGAGAGTTGCTTTGGTATGATACCAAAGTGACAACTGATATTTAATTAGAAAATACACAATTGAAAGTTAGCTTCAACAGGCAACAGAAATACATTGTGGTGGTGTTGTTGCGCCGATTAACTGCCTGTCACTATCACACTTAAAAGTACGAGCAGATGGTATTGTTTAATTTTCCTGAGTGGTACACAAAGCAAACCTAGTACAGTGCGCTATATCTTCACCTTGTTTCCAGCAATGGCAGGAGAGGGAGAGGAGCCAGACTGAGGCAGTGGCGAACGGCTGGCGTCGTCTTTATCCCTCTGCTGCTGTGAGGAGGGCGCCTGCGTTAGTGCACGACCGCGATTGAGCACGAGGGGGGGAAATGAGGATGGAGGTGAGGTGGCGTGACAAAATTGCTAAGTAATGGAATATTTAGCAATGGCAAAAATAAACCGAGCCGAGAGATGGCATGTCGGTCCATTTTAAGCATGAAGAATGAAGAGTGATGATGTCACCTTCTCTGGGCTGACTTTGGGTCTAGCCGGCGAAGGTCTGGGCCTCTTCTTGACCTCGATCCAGGACTCGGACTCTAGGTCGGGGAGGCTGGCAGAGAGGCCCTTGGGCATCGTCTTAAGGTTGGAGGGCGTATCGGGTTCAGCCTTGGGCAAGCGTTGCTTCTGGGTCGAGGCCCTGAGAGACCCTGAAAGACAATGGCATCGTTATTGATTTTTTAATCACGTTTCGGCATGATGATCCGCTAGATGCTGACATAACAATGATGCTTAGTTGAATCCAAATCAAGTTAATAATGATATTAGTTAATCAAGACTAATTACATCCTCACCTGTGGGCTCCTCAATGGGCTGCCTGGGGACGAACTCAGGGCAGTTTATGAGTTGGGAGAAGTCGGTGTGGTTTGGCACGGTTAGGCCCGGCAGGGGCCACTTCTCGGGCTCCACCTTGCGACGGATTTTCATGTCTATCACTTCCACTTCCTTGCTGTCTTTCAGAGCCTGTCGGGAGGGAGAGAGACATTACACGGAGGAAGCGCCGTCGCCACACGGACAATCCGACTGATTGTTTTTTTTTTTTTTACAACTTATAACAAATGGCCATTTTTGTTTTCGTGCTGAGATCAGAGCTGTGAAAGTTCTCTCCAGTGATGTCAGAGATGAGACATAAATATCGAATCTGTTCTTCGGTGTGAAAATGGACAGCTAGGCGCTAATTAAATTCTTCAGGTCCACCAGAGTGAAGCCAAAGAGAACGCTTGGAGAAAGAGTGTCCATACCTCCAGAATGATGTTGACATCGGTGGTGAGGGCCTGCACTCTGTGGAAGCTGGCGATGAGTCCGACAGGCAGGAACCCTTCCTGATCCATCTTCCTGCGCAGGAAGAAATCGCGCTCCAAGTTGTCCAGGCTGAAGTAGTACTCACTACAGCAAAAAACAATAAAAACGAAGGAGCATTCACAAAACGACTCTTCTTATGAAATGGATCAGATCAGAGTTAAACAATTTATCTCCACAGTTGAAGAGACACGAAAAGCTCATCATCATTTGTGCTGCAGCTCCAAAGTGTTGACCGCTCCAAGCTTACATCTGCCTCTTGATGTAATCCTTGAGAAGGTCCTGGTCCACGGAGTATAGGTCGCTGCTGCTCATGTTGTCGTAGTAGTAGGTGACTGAGGTGCTAAATTTATTTCCAAAGGGTCCGTCTTTCACGTCGTATGACTTGTAGGCTTGGTGGTAGTCGTAGTGGCCTGAATGGGACACAGAAAGGTGCTTAGAAATCAAATGAATAATTGGTTCGTTGTCCCGCCCTAATTGAAGTGCACACATTTTGTGCTATGGTGTCAAAGTTCGGCTCAGTTACTTAAAAAAAAAAAAAAAAAAGTATGTTGAAGCTTCTATGCTGAGATCACAGTTGCGAAGGTCCTCTCCATTGATTTTTAGTCAGAAAAGAGACTGACTGACCCCGAATATCTCATTATGTCTACAGCTCATTTGCAATTGCCGTAAAAAAAATACTTTGTCCTGTGTGGCCTGTTATACCCAAATTCATTCTAATTTTAAGTCACTGTTCCAGCACTGAAGTCTTGATTCCAAGCAAAAAAGAAATGAGGCAAGAACAAGAAAAAAAACGTTTTTGATGACAAACCACACAAGGCAAAAAATGTGACAAGAGTAACCATGTAGGAGCTCAGTAAACTCGTTATAAAAACAACAACAACAAAAAAGAAATAAAATAAAAAAATTATCTGTCTTTGCATTATCTTTTCTTGTACCTCGGCCTCTTCCTCGTCCTCGGCCTCGTCCTCGGCCACGCCCGCGCCCCCTGAAGCCACCGCGGAACGGCGCCCCCTCGCTCTTGACGCTCGACACCTCGTCGTGGTCGTCGCGCCACTCCCGCTCATACTTCTGACTGTGCCAGTCTGCAACGACGGTTGCGCAATTATGAAGTGATCAACTATCTTTCGATATCAATTTCACAGCCGAGCGCTTACCTCTGAGGTCGTTTCTGGCATTGGGTGGCAAGCGGGGATTTTCATTCTGCCTGCTGTTATTCCGGGAGGCAGAGCGCTCACGGGGCCCCTCGATCATCAGGGGAACCCACTTCTGTTTGTTTCCTGTTCGTGATCACAGAGGTCATGTCAGATGAATTAACAATTACTGGATTGATTACTAAAAAAAATAAAATAAATAATAACCCATATAACTACAGCCTTTGTTTCTAATTGAAGACAAACGATTGAAAAGTGCAGTCGGCTGCAATAACTCTGCTGGCCAACAGGGGGCATGAGTGATCTGCTGTACTGTGTGATGAGTTTAAGGACAAACAAGTGTACATTGAGCATGGGGAAAAGACACAGACACTTTCAAGTGACGTGGCGCTGAGTTTGTCTATGAATGAGCAGTCTCTGGAACGACGCCAGACGGACGACATAGCGGAATGGGAAGTTGGCCTGACAGTTTGTGGTTAACCGTGCAGCACCAGAAGAGTGAAACGCGGCATCAGCGAATGATGTCATTGGGTACTTGATCAGAATGTTGATTACTGAATGATCTTCCAAATTTTGTACCCAGAATAAAAGAAAAGAGACCAAATTCACCTTTTTTCTTCTGGCCGTTCTTCTGCGAGTCGTCGTCTCCGTTCTTCTCCTCTCCAGAGTCATCCGACTTGTTGGTCTTCAGGTTCTCCTTGCTCTCTTCATTACTCTCACGCTTCTCCTTTGTTTCCTTCTTGGTGGACGTCCTCTTGATGGCCTGATGGAATGACACGTTGACGTTAGAAGAAAGACACTTTAGCCACGTAGCACACGGGTCAAAGATTTTCATTAGTAAGTTGACAGTAAAACCAGAACTAACACCAATATTGTTTAATCCTCCTGAAATAGGTGGGATTTTGTTGTATGCACTAAATCTCTGCAGCTACCAAATAATTATAGAAAAAATATTTTCCTGATGATCCTATTCCAATCAACGAACTGGGTGAAAATTGATTTAGCATTATTTAACAACAAAATATGCCTGTGAAGTATTGCTTCACTTAGGGTTACAAACCTCATATTCTTCACTCTAATATGTGTGCCTGAGTATTTGTAGGGCATGGCCTGGTGAGTGACGTGGGCGTCAGCAAATGAACATAGCGATATTCACATTGTGTCAGCGATGGTAGACAATTCTGCTTTACAGAAGACACGCTGCACTTCACCTTCATTTTTAAGTGCAAAATGATCTCAAACTTCTGACATTCTCTCTTCTATGCAATTTCTTCAGAAAAACTATGCCTTTTATTGTATATACACATATACATACATAAATACATATACTTACACACACACACACACACACACACACACGTATACACGTAGGGAGAAGGATTCACAGATTTTTGACGGGGCTTCAGCACCGGTGTGGTACCATCCTTGTTCAGGATGCAAAAAAAGCAATAGCGGCACCACAAATACAACAATGCTGTGAGTTTTTCACACAGGAAATCATGCAAAGCGTTCTCACCAAGTGGATTAAAATACAAAGTACACAACATTCCATGCCAATGAATGCACATAAAAAAAATCTTACATCTTAAATCAAATCCTCCTCCAAAAATAATACAACACACAATCGTGTGCGAAGTGTATTGAACCTAAATTTGAAACCACTTCCCCTTTTCACCCAAAGCCATACAAACAAAAAATTATTTTAAAACTGCATTGAGTCGCTCACTATTTCCACTAAAACAGAAGCCTCGAGTGAAAACGGAGCAACAGGATTTGCACTCTGCCACTATAATTTCCCAACGCAACACAGATTAACTGCAGCACGTGTCCACTCTACGTAATCCACTTAACCCTGCGGTAACTGTCCAGGCTTGGAATGGCGTATGGTAAAAACAAGTAATGAGGGTCAGGAGAATACGTGAATGGGCTTTTATGAGATGCCGTGGAAAAACTTGGAGGGATGTCTTCTCTGTGATTGAGCACTGCGAACAAGCTGGCAAGGCTAACCGACTTTCATGCTGACATGGTTGAAGGTTCAACTCAAGTCATTGAAAAGTTACTGTCTAGGATGGCGTTCATGTAATTATTCATTTCAGGCTTTAACTTTTAGCCCGTGACTTGTTCGCGTACGTAAAATTTAAAATTTTATTTTTAATTAGCACCTTAGCGCTTTTGAAATATTTGGCTTAAGAGAAGTACGACATCAAATAGCACACTGCTTCTCGGCACCCTTTTAAAGCCTCAATTCTTACTTTTTAGGCAACATTTTATTTGTGTTGCTGTTTTTGGCTAAAACCTAACTCACATAAACGAGCTTTGCTAACCATGAAAAGACTTCTTGAATACTAACTTTTACGATCACTGCAATGTATGTACAGTTCGACCGCGCGTAACAAGCACTGCCAGGAAAAAAGTGCTTTGCTGTCATCTTGAGGCATTTCGAGACAATTCTAAGTCAATTTTATAGGGTGTGGTATGCTATTTTTGGCAGGGCTCTGTTGGGAATAACACTGTACAAAAATGTACACTAAAGTATAAATAAGCGTGCTTATTCCAATCTTCTAAAAACTACAGCGATACGGCGGTGCCTACAGTTTAAAAAAAAAAAAAAAAAAGGCCGCCATCTTTGTCCATGTTGACCTGTCTCAAGCAAGCTGTCTCACGAATTAACTGTTAGTTTGAAAACATGCAGAAAATATTGATTCTAATACGAGCAGCAGTTTCCTTTGATATATTCGGCATTTTCCTTCAAATTGGCGTGCTAATCGTATACGGCACGTGGCTGTCAACGGGCAGGCCGCAGGCATATTACAAGGCTGCCGATTGAAACTTACAGTGGATCTCCACGAGTCTTTGACCTGCCTGACAGTCGGGGGGCAGGACACGGTCCGTGTCACTGTTTCGATCTGAACAGAGGGAGGGAGGGAGGGAGGGAAGAGTAGTTTAGAGGAGACAATGACGTGGACTGGGATGACAAAACACACAAAAAAAAAAAACTGTTCACAGACACAAATAAAATGGAGGGGGGGATAAACCAAAAATTGCCAGTTAGAGGACATTGCTTGGATTTGGTGATTAGGATAACTGCGGAGGATTAAGGTATGTACTGCAAAGTATACAAGTACGGTATGGGTGTAGTTATGAGGTGGGATGCTGGAGTAGATGGGAATGGGGTCCTGAATTCTGTGATGGTGGTGGAAAAAATATGAACTTGGTACAGCTATCCAACCAACAAACTTCGATGCACTTTGACTATCCAAAGACAACACAGCAGTTCGAAAGCCAATGCACCAAACACAAGTCAATATATCCCCGTATAACTCGGCTCCGAAGCTCAACCTTCTCATCACAAAGTGTCAGCACGCACACACTCCTATCACACGATGCTTGTACAGTGCCTCAAAATAGCAGAAGCATCACCGATCTAGGGGCGGATGACCAAAAGGGGATCCCTAAAAGGACATCCCTTCCCCGGCATTGCTCAGCGCATGCACAAGCCCCCCCCCCCGACGCCTCCCCAGTAGCATTTATTCCAGGCTAGGATGGTGTTGACCCACATTTTCCTGCTGAGCAACGTGTGAGCTCCGTCGCGTTTGCTGGAATGCGGGTGTCTAAATTAGGGCGCCACGCTGCCAGTGACACACCAGTCGATCCAAGGATCAGAAATAGCCGGCTGCCGCTTACTTGCTTAGGTGAGGGAGGGAGGAGGGGGGTGGGGGGGTCACTGTGTCGGGACGTGTGGTTGAACTAGCCGAGCAGCTTGAAGCGACAGGTGTTTGGTGCTCAGAGGGCTTTTGAGTTTGTCCTTTGACGCCGCTATTATGCAACAGAAGCACGTTCGGAATGCCGTTGTGTACCTTAAGCCCCCTCTGGGTATTTTGTGAAAAATCACACACACGACTCAAGGTTCTGGCTGGTCTTACCTTGTGTTCCACTGCATAGCGTCTTAAGATGAAACATAGTAAGGCAGGGGCCAAAAATAAGCATTTCTCTTTCAAGTTCACTTGTGCTTTTCTTGAGGAACATGCTACAAGTCCCATTTGTCATAAATTAGTTTCACACGCTTGTAGCATCCATTTGACCAAATACACAGTCAACTTTCTCAGATGCTTCTATATATACGGTACCACCCGTTGGCCATATATTTCGCTGCCGTACATTATGTCCAGCGACAGCACAAGACGGCCGAGTCAAAAGGCCTCTGTAAATTGACTATTATGAAGATTCGACAAACATGGTTAACAATTAGTCAAGCACTTCACATTGATGTGAGATGAATTGGACCCTTTCAATTAGAGCAGAATCAGCTGTTGGGATGCGATCATCTTTCCAACAACATTTTGGCAAAGGCAGTAAAGCCCATAAGCCAGTCTAACGGTCCACGTCACTGATCTCGCCGACAAAACCCTGTTCCCGTGACACCGTCTTCAAGAAAACAAAACAAAAAAAAAATAATACCACCTACCTGCATGTCTTTAGTTGCGATTTCCCCTGGAGTGGGCCAACTAGTGGCGTCGCCAAAGTCCCCGACCTACGCAAACAGAGCAAAGCGAGGTCTGAATAAGTCATGAAGCACATGTGATGAAGCACACGAGGAGGCTACGCGCCAAACATTGCACCTTTTGAAATTACAACACGTTCCAAATCCTGTTAGGTGTAGTTCAGTATAGTCAGTGTGTAACTTTTCTATTGACAGATTAACACCTACACAACTTTTGGTGAAGGTGCAATGGGGTAGAAATTTATTACATTCAAAGTTATTATTACATTATTATTACACTCAAGCAGCCAAAATTACAACTGTGCCTCAAGAAATGTTCATGAAAAGCATTAAGTACCTTCATTTCATATTTTGGCACCCATCCCTTGCTCACGGCTAACAAGTGAGTTCTGAGAGGAATGTTGAATACTCATTATATTATGTTTGTACATGGTGTGCACTTAGATTATGTCACGCCATAATGATGCAGAATACAGGTAAATGACATTACAGTGGACCCCAGCTCACTCACAGTTGACCATGAGTGGATTCACATTTTACTTTTTTTCCCCTGCATTACAATGTATTCATCAATTTCCGCAGTTTGCAGTTTCTGTCTTATCTGACTTGGCCATTGAAATAATGTGAGTATACAATGCATCAGTTTCTACCTCCAAAAAAAAACCAAATCACCCGTGCGGCCCGGTACCACTGGTACCAGTCATAAACCGTCATAGCATCATCTATAGGAGAGGCATGCAGCGTAACTACATTTTAATCAGCCTTCAGTTGAATAACACAAGAAAAAAAAAAAAGTGAACATTTACCTTTCCTCCGCGTCTAGCCTTGGGAGGGTTGCCAGCTCTCACCACCTTGGCGGGACCAGTCGACTCTGTGGAGACAAGACGCATGCGTTAAGACCAGAAACCGGCTGATAAGAGCGCAACACAGATGGGACAGGACAGAAATGATTAAAAACAAGAAATTTGAAGGTTTTTTTCTTGAGCCACAAGTTGCAACAGAACTATTGAAACATTAAGAAATGTGACTACGTTTTATTAAAAAATAAAAACAGGAGCTACACAGTTTACTGATGTTACGTACTAGCTTCAGGCTTAAAGTCTGATTCCTGGCTGCCGAAAAAAAATGTACAAATATGCTCTTTGCCCTCAAATACTGCAGGGAGATCTAAACTGAGATTTGCGGGAAATTTGTCTGGATTTTGCCCTGATGACAGGATGGCCAATAGAACACAAACAGCTCAAAAGAAAAGCACTCACATTCTTTGCGAGGCTGATCTATAAAAACATTTAGCTGCCACAGTGTCGAAAATATATTTAAGTGTAATCTTGGAGCTGAGTTGTTTCTTCATCAGCTTATCGGGCTCAATCATTCCTCACATTCCAGGACAAAACACGAAATGAAGGGCAAGCCGGCGAGAGATGCTGCGACTGCCGTTTCAATAACCCTGAGGCGAAAAACAGGAAACTCCTTTTCCTGACACGGAGAACGAGTCACGGGCATTGCGTTTACGTTTTTTTTTTTTTTTGACAGCTTCAAACCTTTGCAGGTTCTCAAGAGCTCAAAATGCAAATGTGCTGGGAAAGTCAAGAAGGCAAGGAACACTGAATCAAGTTAAAGGGTGTGACAGTTAAAATGAAATGCGGTGTAACACACATTGAAATTGCTAGAATCTGTACATGGTTGGTACAAACGCATTCAGAGAATGAGTCACGCAAGGTCGCATGTGCGTCACGTAACGACTGTTGTGGTTGAATCAAAAGGTGATTAAAATAGCTGTCAAGCACAGCGTAAAAGATCACGAGGTTATTCCTGAATCAATCACCTTTATACAAACTGCAAAACACACAAGGAATTTGTTTCCAGCGTTATGAGCTGAACTAGTAGACCAGTAAGAAGTAACGACAATCAACCAAGACGTGACACAAGTAGGTAACCTCTTTGCGTAATGTAAGGCTATCATTGTGCCGTCGGACCACCCAATGACTGGTTCTGAGAGTGATTGCCAAGAACACGAAGGTCTTGATGGTTGAAACAATGTGATCAGGTCGATGACTGAGGCGTCATCTGCAAACTTCAGGGGTTTGACAGCTGGGTGTGTCGAGCTGCAGTCGTTCATGTAGAGGGAGAAGAGCGGTGGAGAGAGGACGCATCCTTGAGGTGCGCCAGTGTTGGTGGCGCTTGTTGATGATGAACCACCCACCCTCACCCTGTTTTGTGGACTGCCTCTCAGGAAGCTGTGGATCCAAGTAGTTTAGTTGTGCTCTATCAGAATCACCCAGAATGATGAAGGGTGACTCTGGGTGCTTTAGCTCAAGTATACTTGGTCAGCCAGCGTTTGGGAGGTGCTGCGACTACGTGCCACTCATGATGACGGCACAAACATCAATGGAAAGACGCTTTAAAACCGGTTTACAATGGGAGTCCCGCCCTCAGAACTGGAATGAAGTTTGTATCTCCCTCTTGGCAAAAAAAAAAACAAACAGCTAAAAATCAACAGTACACACTTAACTGAGGAAATATAATCGGCGGAAATGATCAATTTGATGTACTCCACTGCAGAAATTGAGGTCCAAAATCACCTTCAAATTTGAGTTAAATAGTACAACGGACGCTTGTAACGTTGCGTCATCCTTGTACCTCACTCTCCAGGCGTGACAAATTGATTTACGCTCACACCGAGTGCTCCGCCAATGTAGCAAGTGGAATAAGCGAGGTTAATTCTTGTGGCTGTGGTACTGTCACGGACAGAACGATGGTACAGCAACGCAATAATTACGCACGACGATATATATCGTTTTATCACACAGCTATTTACGCCACACGATCAAGCAACCTGTGGGAAGTCCACGGGTTCACTTTGGGGACAAACCAAAAGGAGCTTATTTGGAAAATGAGGCTTAACGCCTCGTCATCTTGACTCAGGATGGCTAAAAAACATCTGGAGACTTCACTAGCTTTTTTTTTTTTTAAGTTGCACGAATTTGTAGTTTCTAAAACAAGACACCTACATGATTAAGTCGTTGTTAGTTTAGTACAAAAATGTTCCTGTGGGGTAAAAAAAAAAAAAATAACAGCATCCTGACTATGCCTTTAGAAGTGTTTCATTCGAGCAAGCTGCAATATGAATTATGTATACAGCTCTGTTTAGCGTCCGCATGGTCAACCTAATCTGATGAGCTGGAGGGCACCGTCACTCCGCCGGTCACACTCGGATCGGATGACGGCAGGCTTGAAGGTCAGACAATCTATAAACCTCCATGGGAAGAACGGTGTGTGATGGGCTGACTCTCTGTGACTTGAGAGATTCCTTGCGCAAATTATTGTCCGCCTCCACTATCAGAAGCGGCGCCGTGGCCTCTTGCTGCTCGTTCAACAGGTGACACTAGAAAACGAAAGGGCGACGCTGCTAGAAAAGGTGACGTGAGAGCTGAGCATGAAACGGCGGCTATGCTGGCAGCGAACGCACATTCCACGAACAAACGAAAGCTTTGTCTCACTGAATCCCTGCATGTCTCGGCTTAGAAACGCTGGAATGATCTTTTCATAAACCCCACAAAAAAACTTGCCCCGCTATTATGTACAACTCCCTTGGGCGCTTGCCACAACTTCAATTGAGAAGGGTCACCGGGTTTGAAAATGGTTTACGAATGAAATGCTTATTTTTAGTTGCACACTGGCTGCGCAACCAGTCTAATTTGTTTTCTCACAACTCTGAGTTCCTGGTTTTTTTCTCAGCGACAGATATGACGATGGGGTGTTAATAAGCCATACATGTTGCCTCAAGAGAAAAAAAAAATCTCTTTGCGTCGACTTTTTAGTCAGAAACCGACTACTAAATGGACTAAGGCGAAAAGGCGGTATTACTGCACAATGGTACCTCTTCATTACAGAAGGATTTCCTGTACTTATGTCATGTCTGTCAGTTGCCTGTTACTGTCAGTATTCACTTTAAAAAAAAAAAAAGTACGCTGCAGGCCAATCGTGCAAGTGTTCACCGCACTGACAATGACTCATGTTAATCTAATAAGCTTGCAGGTTGGACAAACCATTGCTCATGCAAACTTGTGCTTCTGTCCCTTTACAAGGAAAAAAAATATTGTTTTGGATGCGAGGTCACCAGCGAGAACTCTGGAGGCTCATCGATACTGATACGGCGCCGATTGGAACCACCGTCGCTGTGAAGGGCCCACACCCTGCCGAGCTCTATCACCGAGCGCAGACTCAGCCTGCGGCAGATAAAGTAGGCCGAGTTGGATCGCTTGAGACAAGAGCTCATCTCGAACAGCTGATAGTGCGTGTCAAGTGGATGTGTCGGCAAAGGTGGAGTCAAGTGACATTTTCAAAACAGTATCAACTCGTTTGGCCGCGGAGGTCGCACATTAGGTAAAGGGGGAGTCACACTGTCACTGTCATTAAACGTGATGATTACTACTACGAAATTAGCTGACCACCAATTTTGCACTGAAGGCACTCTGTGAGAAACACATTTTATTGTGATGGTCTCCTTTGTTCCTTAGAAGTGTTTTTTTTAATTTATTTTTTAACTCATGCAATGTTCAAATAAAGTTTGTGTTTGTGAACAATATTCGATCCAAAATACCCGCCCCCCAAATAAACATGCCAATCTTTGCCCAATGAAACAAGTACAAAGACTCCTCCAAAAAAATGGCAGGTTTTTATCAGCCAAAAAAAAAAAAAAAACATCCAGACCATGGCACGGATCTCAAAAACAGGGTGGCTTGTATCTCTGGGAATCACTGTACATGGACTGAAAAAAAAGTGGCAACGTTGCAACCAAAGGTACAAACTAAACTTTGATAACCTGCCTACCGTTACACAACTCCATATTAAATTATGAAAAAAAAAAAAAACATTGCGAGTAGAACTTTGGTTATGAAACCAATTTCCGTTGCGCGTTATCCATGACACCGCACCGATAGCATATGAAATGATTGTGTCATTGATTAGGCGCTTATCGGCATTTCAACATCATGTGAATCGTGCCAACATTCCCAACGCTGGCTGGCTGTCGCACCACAGATGACGCAAAGACAAATTCCCCCTCTTGTGATGACACGCGGCATTTCCACACCACTTGCGGTCTCTCGTACTAAAGGATGGAGAAATTGCCCCATGCGGCTTGGTCTCACAATGAAGTTTTTTGTTTTTCTTTTTTTCATTCCAACGAGTCTTTTGCAAGGGCTCACGAGTTCACTGGCAATTTAACTAGGTCACATTTCGATCACAGGCGACCGACTTCAAATGCGACTTATTTCTGAAGAGAAAGGAACCGATACCCAAATCGCTGCAACTACAACGGCTGATGATACACAACTGAGACTTCAAAACAGATGGTGACATCTCCAAGAGAAAAAAAATCCTGGGGTGAAGTGGTGGTCACAGACTGCAAGATATCCACGTGGCAATCCTTCAAACAGGCCACCTGGGATGTCGAAATACGTTTCCACTCTTTAGACTGCTCTTATCCACGACTGGATTTCATCCAAGGACACACTAAGTACACACACAAAGCTGATAAAGACTTCAAAATCAAGTTTAAAAAAAATTAAAACCTTTCATTGGCGTTAGATCAAAAATGGGAAAGCGTTGTCGGTTCTTTGGTTGTTAATTTCGTGTCAATTTGTAGTGACTTGCTTCTTTTTAAGTGATTTGTTCATTCACGGACACGGCATAGCAGATTTCATCACACACTGCATCGCTATTCTCTCATTCACAATATCACTGACGTCTTCAAAATTTTAAAAAGGGTGCATCAAAGGATTTCTTTTAAAGTGTGTTGTTTCAGAAATCAGAAAGGGAGAGCCGTTAACCGCGGCGTCCATGCGCGCTGCCATCTTGAAAATATATACACACGTTAATGGCATTTAAAAGGGCAAAAAAAATAAACACCTCGTTGACATTTTTGGCAACCTAGTATACGACAGTTCGTCCTCGTTTTACGACAGTCGCAATATTCTGCGTTTTGAAACGATCAACACGACACGATCAACGGCACAAGTAAAAGTGTGCTTTGACGCAATGTCGCCACACCATCGCTTTTATGCCCATGATCACGCCTTTGATTATTTTTCTTTTCATCCAACAGTCAGACTCAACAGCCCCGCTTAATGGCGCAAGTGTGTCATAATTTTTAAAAGCACGGTTGATTCGGACTGATTATAAGCAAAGGTATCTGGAAGCATTCATACCATAACCTGGGAGCATCAACAGGTTGCTCCTTCTTTGGAGGACACAAATCAATAGACAGTGCAACAGTAACGCTTTGATCAGCCTGAAAGATTACACTATAAAAACACGGTTGCCATTTGTTATTACTTCGGCTCAATCTGACAAGCCCAGGAGAGGCCATTTATATGCCACTGCACCTTGTGCTTGCAGTGCACTACTTTTCTTTAATGCTGCAGCAACATTTAGGTTCATAAGACGTTGTTTTAAATCAATTCGACGTACCTTGATGGCCATTTGTTTACCAAGTACCGCGGGCACTTATATATTTGCATTTTGAATTATATTATGTCGTTATTGTGACAGAAGGTGTCTGCTTTTCCAATAGGCTCAACCTGGGCTTCGCCACACACCGGAAGACTCTGAAAATTTTCAGAATTAGTTTAAACCGTGCAAACACGTTAACTAACACGGCAGCCATGTTTCGATATTCTCACCTTGGCTGTACACAAAATCGTACATGCTGTGTAGCTAACAAAACTATAACATTACAACCTGTTCATACATTGTGTCTGAATGTCCGTAACTTGAAGTTTGAACTATAAGTAATCATTTAAGAATCAATGACCAAAGTAAAGAGGGGGCTGCAGGTGTCATAACATATACTCAGCGAGTATTTGTATATTACATTGGAATATAATTCGTGAATAAATCAGGTTTACTGTCTGAGGCTGCAACAGTTTGGTCCACCAAAAGCGTCATGAAACAGCTGTGCAATTTCAATACAAGAGGCAGCATGGGGTTGGGGGGGATGGGACAAATGGCTGAAAGACACGTTGACTTTCCGCTCACGAGGCCATGATGGGAGGTTTAAAACACCTCTGATCTCGATCAGTATATCATTTTTGGGGATCAACATGACTCCCCATGCCAAAACAACGACGTTACTAATCACGATGTGGCGCGTTCATCGGCGAATTCACAATGACTTGCACGCAACATCGGTAGCGTCGCCGGCTAACTGGTAGCCTGGAAGAGATTGGCGACGTACAGACCACATGACAGCCGGGTAAATAAACAATAGGGGTACCAATCAACACCACAAACGATAAAACAAGGGCGTGATCGCTACAGAGTTCCCATTAGGCGGCTAGCTCGCGTCGGCTAGCTGAGCTTACCATGCCTTCTACACGTGGAGTAGACACGTGACGTCTCATAACAAACCTGCTCGCTTTTTTATTTTGGACGATTAAATATGCAAAGGGTTTGCGGAATAACAGCGAAATTTAGTGCGTTTGCGTCGGAGTAGGCGGTTTTAAAAGTACAGAGTGGAAACGAAAGCAAACGTTCGGGGCGGCTAAGCTAGGCCCGTGCTATTGTTAGCCGGGGCGGGCGTCTCCAGTCTTTCTTGTTGTTTTGCATGAAGGCACTTTTAAAGATGGACTCTACAGCACTAACGGCCACTTGAGCTTCCTCTGTGTCACTTAGTTCAACTAAACGTTTGAAAAGTCTCGACCAAAAATGTGCACACGAGTCGGCCTTTTATCGATTTTGCGTGCACGGTTGTGACGTTGCAGTTTCGTGCATCACAACTTTTGAGGCAAGAAAATAAATATAAGTCGTCACTTCTCAAAGCGTGCGCGTGTTATACCGTCCCCCTGTGCAAAGAGACAATCCGTGGCTCCACTTTAGCCACCCAGAATCCCAGGAATAGCCTCTGCGAGTGGAGGAGGGGTACATTGGTGCATGCACGCGCTTCAAATATATCCTGCATGGCATGGCTTGACATTTGGACTGCATGAACGCTTCCTGGCCCACCTGACAGACAGCTGCTGGACGAAACCGCGGACACGCGAATGACAGGCGGGGGAACAAACATGAGGGAGAGGATGTGCAAGGGAAGTTGGGTACCCACCGTGATGTGCTTGGCCGTTCACGCTGACTACGGTCACCGCGTTCATTTTCCTAATCCACGGGTTCACCTTGGGCGGTGGAGCCTCGGTAAACTCCTTCTGACTCTTACCGCCGTCCTCGCCGACCGTGGCCTCGCTGTCACAGCCCCCCTCGTCCGCTTCCGTGTCCCGTGTGGGGCTCCCGGAGGTCTCCTCGTGCCCGTACCCACTGGCGTTACCACGGCTGCCGCGCTCCAGCTCCTCCTCCTGGGCAATATTCGCCGCCTGGCCCCGCCCGGCCCCGTCGACCTCGAGCTCAGACTCCGGCTCGCCGCAAATCACTTTGCCGTGGTCCTCCGCTTTAATAAGCGGGTTGCCGGGCAGGAGAGCCTCCACCTGAGTGGCCATTTGCAAGCGCCGTGGTTCTCCCACCCCCTTCGAGATCACCAGTCCTCCTCCTCCTCCTCCTCCCTTATCCCTTCTCCTCCTCCTCCTCCCACAGTCCGAATTCGCTCGAAGGGGAAAAGTGAAGTTGTTCAGCGGGAGTGTTGCGCTCCTCTGTCGCTTTCAGACGAAAGGTTTTTTAGTCCAAGACGCGGAGACGTCCACGGCTGTTTCAAAAATAAACAATGCAAAAAGAACCGCGTCTGATGGGCCTTGAAAGGGGGAGTACAACGCTACTCAGCCGCTAGCAGCAATATGGTCGCTTTCTCCACCACGCGATAGCAAGGGACGCGCACGTAAGCCGTCAAGGGGGAGTAGGCACGTACAGTCGGGAGCGCGCTTCCGCACACGTCATCACAATGTTGCATTTAGTGTTTTCTGGTCAAAAGAACATGCCATTTAAAACATCGTCCCCTTTTAATAGAAATAGAAATCTATTAAAATTCGAAACGTTTTTCAACCTCTTGTCGCGTCTTTAATAACTACTTAAACTTCATCCACACAATAAGGCAGCTGACTCAACAGTTTGGGAGCAGGTGAAACTTCTTTGGTCGTTTACTCAATAAATAAGGAGAGAGTTGACCTGTTTGAAGTAGCACGTCCTTGAACGCCTCTTTTGACCCCTCCTCCTCCCCTCATCCTCATCTGCGTGTACACGCCCTGCGTGCGCATGTCTCTCGATGTGACTGTATTTGTTCGTATGATGTTTTGATGTTGTACTTTGTAATCGCCAGTAACAATGGCAACAAAGCACTCTTTCATTTTCTGTTGTATGCAGTCCAAGGAGTGCCCAAAAAAATCACTCAAAAAACATAATTTATTGAGTGGTGGGTATATGTTTACTAGTATGTGATATAATATGGACACAAGGTATCAGTCTGACGTGTATGCAGGAAAAACTGGACAGTACTAGGTTGAGTCACTTAGATACCACTCAGTGTTAGACTGGGAGGTTGTCACACAGTAACTGGGTGGAGTGTGTAAATCCATTATGTAGGACATATTTTGTCCAACCTTACCGCAAATGATCATTAAAGAAAAGCAGGGCGGTGCATTTCATTTGAGGCCAAAGTTATGGCTACAGTCACCCCCAGTGAAAGACTTCAAGCAGGGGCGTCCAAAAGGGGAGGATGGGTTGGTTTTTGCCTCAGGGTCATTGACATCCATCCCACCCTCGACGAAGAAATTTTCAATTTCAATTGACAGTAAATTTGTATGTAAACCAGGAAAATACTTTTTTTCTTGAATGTGAATATTTACACACATTATTTGTCGGCCCTCCACAAGACCGTCCAAAGAAAAGGAAGTCACTTGATGATGATGCAGTCAGGCAACAGCAGCATTTTCTCATTTGCTGATGCATTCAATTGTACTTTCAAAAAAGTCAATTATCCTTTCTTTTCAAACACAATGTATCTACATGTGTAGTGATTTATTGTTGACACGAGATTTTTGTCTTCATTGTCCGTATGATTGTTCTGTTCCATTACAAATGACCCATTGAGGACAACAAGGACAGCCAATTGTGGATAATCAATAATCACACTTAGAGTGCTGGCACGCTTCAGCTCCAGTTTGTTCCTTCTCCCGCAGAGGCCCGCCGAGGCCCCCAGATAGTAAACAGGTCGCTGTGGGAGTCAATGGTGGTCCGCTTCGCTCTTTGTGTGCAACCACTCGGGGGACACGTAAAGCTCGGCGCCATTGTCCGCCGCGCCTTTTTGGCGTTATAATCGCTCGTGAAAACACAACAAGTCAGCAGCTGGTCAGCAAGTCACAGTTGAAAGCCACTAAATGGCACATTTGCCCTGTAAGCAGATCCAGTTTGGATGGGGGGTTATGTACATGTGGAGGCCCCACCCCACCATTCACTTCATAAAGCGTGACTGGTGGGTCACTTTGTCTCACACTGTATTTCTTCTACAAAAAAAAATAATATTTTTTTCAACTGAATTTTGGGACAACTGCCAACCTTGAACCTTCAGCACTCCTTTAAAAGCCTCACTTTTATAGCCACTGTTAAAATGGGAAAACTGTGGGGATGAATTGTTATTCGTCTCCATATGTGCCCTGAGACTGACTGGTGACCAGTTCAGCGAGGAGTCCGCCGATTGCTTGAAGGCAGCTGGAACCGGCTTCAGCACCACCCGTGACCCTGCAGATGTCATCAATCCTATTCCTCATAGTCTGTTGTCCTACCTGTTTTTCATCCCTATCTAACCATAATCCAGTTTCTGAAAACAGGCAGGACAGGGAACCTCGAGGAACACGATTGAAAATCTCTGCTGTACAGAATAAGCTGGGTTAAAAATGGATCAGTCTTTAGAAGCTCATCTTTTAAACCCCATTTAAAAACTCGGAATGTATTCAAACCCGAGGTCAAACATTCTTACATTTGAATTTTTTCCAACATTTTAGAACCACTCCTAAAAATCTGGACCCTGAATGGAAGCCAACCCTCCTTTGAATCCCTGAATGCTTTAACACTAGAGCTTTGTAATATTGTCCCCTGGCTTGCTTTGTCACGTTCTGTTGTCACCTATTGACTGAGAATGGTGAGCAACCGTCACCAAAATTGATATGCTTAGCCCCACGGACATCCATTTCAACCTGTGCAAATCTAAACGTGATCGGCACAATATTTGAGATTTTATTTACATTAAATTTGAGCTCCTATGAGGGAATAAATATGCATATACTGCATATAAGCATTTCAATGCGTTCCAAATAATGGTTTAGAGGCACTGTTGTGATTTGGGGTGGTCCTCCATCAATCATGTGAAGCACTTTGAGGTAATTATTGTGGCCTGGCGCGCAAGTTAATGAATAGATCAAGAAACAAGTCACACCCTGCAAATGAGCAGCAGTGTGATTGGCCCGCATGTTGTGTTGCTCGCAGTCTGATGAAAAGATGACGCGTCACCTGTCGAATTGGAGCGTTGCGAAAAGATGGCCGCGTTCCTGCACTGTTGCCTTGGTGGGGCGGCTATAAGGCAGTGACTTGTGCTGTCTTGCCAAGCTTGTTTCTACCTGCACAGCCCTTTAAGCAACGCGTGCTAGGTGTGCTTCACGGGAGAATACAAATACAGTTGCATTGTATAGTAGCTTGAAAGTTGCTGGAAAAAAAATATTTAAATATATTTTTTAATTTATTAATTAGAAAAAAATCTGTAATCAATTGCGATTAATCACATTTATTTAAGCTTGTAACAGATAATTTACCTGGATAATGTCTTGGAATGAATGGAAAATTACCAAATGTGAAGTATATTTTAATTCAAAGACTGTTCCACAAGGTTTCTTTGATCTCAGGTATTTTGCTTTGAAACAATTCTCAAAACTTAAACATTTAGTTCTATCCACAAGCACCACGCTCCAGCTGTTGGTTTGTAGGGCCCAGTGATAACTTGAACAGGGTGTTTTATTATGAGATGATGTGCTTAAGATGTACAGCTAATATGGTACGGTATTTGAAGTTGGCTTTGCAAAGTATGCAAATTGTTTTTGAAGTCAATAAGATAAAGCGTGTGTGTGTGTGTGTGTGCGTGTGAGTGTGAACGCGCGTGTGTGCATGTGTGCACGGTGCGCAGAGGGAGTTTGGTGTCTGGGTGTGTCCACCCTGAAAGAAGCTGATAGGAGTTCAGGTCCAACCCCTTCTCTCAAACGTACACCGAAGAGCACACTGACGCCCTGACATGACTTAACTTTAACTGCAATGAACCATTATTGTGCATCATCACCATCCATCCATTATCTGATACTCTGATCCTCACGAGGGCGTGGGGAGGCTGGAGTCTGCCCCAGCTGACTTACAGTGAGTGACAGAAGAAAATGGAATAGACCAGCGATTCTCAAAGTGTAGTAAGCGCAAGTGAGCTCCCTCGCATGGTATGCGAGAGGATCACAGCCTACGTACAGTTCTGTTGTATTTCACTTTGAATTCAATTCATTTTTATTTCTGCATGTAGCTGTCGTTTTTTTTGTTGTTTTTTTTTTTAACATTTATTAAAACACAATTTTTATTCAACTTTTACAGTGGTGCTTTAAGAGATTAAGAATTTTTTTAAAGGGGTTTTCATAATCGCGCTTTCGCCCCAGGCATTCCGTGTGCTTTACACGCCACAGAGTGCAGTACACTCCAGAGTTCACTATGAAGTTGAGCACTCGTGTGGCGCTCTAGCACCCTCTAGGGTCTCGCTTGCTAAACAGCACACGCTTAGCCCACGGGTCGAACCATACTCCATTTTTAAAAATGCGTTTTTAGATGCTGTACGCCACATGGCTAAATACTATTCCCTTATTTTAAAATATTCCACACCTATAAAAAATGTGAATAAATTCGGCATAATTAAAATCAGTCTCACTTAAATTCTACATGCTAAACATTGACAGTAATTAGTGAAAAAAAGTATTTCCGATTGAGCAATCCTCCTCGCAACATATTTACCCTGTGTGGTGGGTGGTGCCTGGCGTGACTGTTTATATATGCTCGTACACACACTCACCCATGGCCAAGTACACGCGCACACACTTTTGGACAGACAGGACTCTACACGTTCCACCAGAAGTCCACAAAATGTCACTAGAGGGAAAAGTAGCTGTGGTGACGGGAGCTGCAGCGGGAATTGGCAAAGCCTTCAGCGAGATTCTCTTAAAGAATGGAGCAACGGTAAGCATAAAAAAAAATGAACTTTTTCAACTGCAGCCGTTCGAGCATGACATAGTGACTCATTAGTAACTTGAACTCTAGCTTCTGTGTTTCTTTTTACTACAAAGCAAAACAAAAAAGTTAGTTTCTTAGCTATATCCCCAAGGGAGTAGAAGTTAATACAGGCAAAAAAACTTTCAAAATGAAATCTCCCACGGTGACTTGATGATAATAATCCTAACGGATTAACTAACTAAAACATTAAATTCTCCTAAAGAAATTATCCCCCCCCCCTGCTCCTACAAAGTTAACTCGTTCACGGGTGTTTTTCTTCCATCTAATTATACACAGGATTAAGAAATACAAATCAGTCAGTTTTGAGATTTGTCAAGAGGCTAATTGGAGTGGTCAAATTGATTGGGAATGATTTGCACAGGCGGACAGCTGTTCACATCACCAGACACTTCTGTGGGAAAAAAAAGGGCAAAACTTGTCATTCATTTATCACTTAGAATATTTTAGGTTGTCCTTTCTGGCAAAGGTGAATCAATAATGTAATGAGCCAAGGCTGCGAATAAAGGTGATTTATTATTTTTGAGTTTGTATTGTTTAATTTTGAAACATTCCAAAAATTTATTATGTAGGTGTGTGTAGAACTTTGAGGGGGGGATCCAAAAAAATATATTAAAAAAAGGGGGGGGTCTTTCTTTTCATAGTTTCACTTTAGTGGTTACATGTGATTTCAGTTGTTTTTAATTTCGAAATCTCAAATACTTTATTATGGCAATGTGTATGTAGAAAAACGATTTTCCACCATTTGATCTGTATTTGTTTGTCCACCATGTTGGCGGTCCAGATTTGGATGATGAACTTGGCTAGAAACGGGAAGACCAGCAGACTGACTCATGTTGGATTTCGTTACTTTTTTTCCCCTCAGTTTAACCCTAATCGGTTATGTTGTACATTTTCCACTTCCTTTAGATGTGGGCTAAAATGTCAACTATATGGAGAAACACTGACCACTTGGCTGTCAAAACCAACTACGATGCCTACGCAATTCAAACAACTCTCGCTGCTTAACTGTTTGCGACGACAAGCGGAAATTGAATTAATCCTTTTAAGTCATGACTCAAAATAGTTGACAGCTTGGCGTCCAAAGTGAAAACGACATTCGTCCATCCAGGTTGTTCTACTGGATGTGAACGAAAGCATGGGGAAGAGTTTGATGGAAGCTCTCAAGGAGAAAGGGCACGACAGAGCTCTTTTCCTAAGCTGCGACGTCCAATCGGAGGAGCAACTCAAAGGTAATGTCGGCTCACTTTGCATTACAACGAACGCCCGAAAGGAAGTCGCATCATGATGCATGAGAAATGACTAGCAGTAGCATGTGTACATGTTTTATTGTGTTTGAATGGAATGAAAAGCGTCCATTGCATTGGTCTGCATTCTTCCCCCTGTTCAAACCTGCTTGCCAAATTACCCATAGTGCATCTAAACCAACAAGCGCGCAACCTTCAGAAAGTATGCCGGCAAGAGACAAACTGTAAGAAAGAATCTTGGCGCTCTGTAGCGCGAGAGAAAAGAATCACCTCTGTATTGGAAGCATTATATTGTCAACCTTGTCTGCACGAGGGGGTTCTTCAAAAATACCAAACACCCTTTAGTTGGCAAAAGCTTCTGAGACAGAGGGACCAGCATAATAAATCACGTTGCCATCTCTTTATTAAAACAAAAAACAACCCACTAAACTTAATTTATCATGCATTATATAGAAAATGATAATGGGTTTAACATTGATCCCTGAGGAACTCTTATTATATTTTAGCTTTTTTAAATGTGATCAAATCAAATGTTGCAGCATGACTTTGCTACGTATCCAAAAAGCCCAAGATGTCCTTTCTCACTTTCAGAGTAGCTGGTATTTGTGCTATGATACTATCTGAAATCAGATTGATGCATTTTTTTGAAATGGCCTTGTAGAGCCTCTAGAGTCTTGAGATTGACTTGGCCTGTCCACTGAGGTCAACTTCCAAAGAGGCTGTACTTTTTTTTTTTCCCCCTTCACCCATGAACAAGCTGCCTTCAAGAAGACCATCGATACCTTCGGAGGAATTGACATCCTGTGCAACAACGCTGGCATTCTGAATGAGGACAACTGGGAGCAAATGGTGGCCATCAACTTTGTAAGAATGCGTTTATGAGACACATTTGCTGGCTTTAATTTGTGACCTGTCAATATGACCCAAAAGGTTGTCGCGAGTCTTTTTTTTCCTTTTTTTTTACCCCCTCTGTCCTCATAAAATAATTAACGTCCTCGTATGCAATAAACTACTGTTATGTTTTCCGGCGTCGTTGCGCTAGGTGGGCGTCATCAAGGGGACCTACGCTGTCCTGGAGCACATGAGCAAGTTGAATGGCGGTCGAGGAGGCATCGTCGTCAACACTGCTTCAATGGCAGGTGAAGGGCTAAAAAAATTGTTTTAATATATTTTATTTTTTTTTTTTTTTAATGAAGATTGGTGCTTGATTTTGGGTCACCGGACCTTACTCATCATATTGGGCACGACTATGCAATCTTTGGCATTGTACTGACATCTTTAAGCAAACTATATTAGCATCGTCACCAACTTTGTTGTAACCTGCAGTTTTTATCTGTAAGGCCGGGGTGGGCAAACTTTTTGATTGGCGGGCTATAATGGGTTGTAAAATTTGACAGAGGGGCCGGACCAGGAGCAGATGGATGGGGTGTTTTGGTAACCTCACCTCATCGGAGAAAAAAAAATACATTTAATTTTAAATGAAAGTGAACAAAAGCAATATATCTGTCTTTGAAAAACCACAGTATTTGGAAAATAAAACATTCACCAGGTTTATTCATTTAATTTTTTTTCAAGTTCGGTGGGCCGGATTACAACCTTTACGCATGTGGCCCCCGGGCCGTAGTTTGCCCACACCTGCGGTAAGGGATGCAAGTAAGCGGCCTGTTTTGTTGATTTTGTACTTATTCAAGAGGGTCTTGCGCTTTGTTAGTGCAGTGTCATTTGAGCAAACCCAGGAAACGGGTAACCCGTGATGTTCGCAATGCGAGCCAGAAGACAATTTTAATGTCAAAGTCAGTTGACGGGAGAGGGCGGAGCAGAGGCCAAAGTGGAAGTCCTTTCAGATGAAATGGATTAGTCTACCTTATTTTTCTTCCACAAATGCAATATTAATTCAAATACCGTGGTGGCTGGCACATAACATTCTTGTGAAGGAGTTTTGCGTTGAGTTGCCCTTTAATGTATCTTAGCCAAATGGGACTCGTTAACATTTAACTTGGTAGAAAAACAAAACACTTTTGTGGCCGCTATTGTCACTTGTAAATGATTACATTTTATGTTCCTTCAAGGTAGTCATCAACTATTTTATCCAGTTATTAATTCAACTTTATGCAACACCTTGCATAAGAAAGGTGCAGCCCATTGTCATTTGCATAACAGAATTAAATTATTGCAAAGAAAGAAAGGAATGAATGATGAAAACGTTTTGCTACATATTTGATTATTGTATTGGAACACTTATCCTGCATGTTTTCTATCTTTGCCTGCTATAACACACCACGTTCAAGCAATCAGGATCGTTTTCAGGCTTTTGAAGCGTTTGCTGATGAGCTGATCGTTTGAATGTGGCGTGTTGCATCAGGGAGAGATCACAGCCCTTGCCGATTGGAGTTGCTGACCCCGGCTACAAAGGAAGCGCTTTCAATCAATTCAGAATAGTTCCTTGGCACCAAGAATGCCACAAGATGGTGGCAAACCACTACTTCTGTCGGACTGAAGTGCTTTTGCCCCCTCCTCTGGTCAGCAGAAGGCCAAAATAAGACTGTGATAATTCCGTTTGAATTCATAGTGCTGCAGAAGTTTGTTAGTCCAAAAATGTTTCCTTGCTAAAACAAAGTGGCCGTATCAAATGTGTTGCCCTCTATCGTAGGTATCAAACCTCTACTGAGCTGCCCGGTCTACAGCGCCACCAAGAGCGCCGTGATCGGCTTCTCCAGAGCAATGGCGGTGAGTTCCCGTCAACGACATGAAACACTGTCCAACCAATGTGTAATTTTTAATTTGTGTGTGCGCTAGGGTGCATCCACAATGGCAGGCTACGGCATTCGCTTTAATGCCCTTTGCCCGGCTTTGGTGCAAACTGATCTGCTTGTCAGTTTAAAGGACAAACTGGGTCAATTCACTTTACTGGAGCAGCCCACCCGACAATTACTAGACAAGCATGGCGTTTTAAAGTAAGTGGCTGGAGTGAATTTCTTTTTTGGTTTGTTTTATTGGTTGCAATTTTTTGCACATCCATCAAGTGTCAACAACTAAGTAATTTGGAACTATTTTTGGAGCTGACCATTTCCAAAAAAAAAAAATGTATTGGGGAGTTGGGTGCTGTGAATTTCAATGAATTCTGATTTGCCTCATACTGTCTGCAACCAGTGACTTTTTTTTTTTTTTTTTTTAAGAGCGGACTCCTCCTGAAAATGTAAAGCAAGCAGTTTTGAATTTTGTTGTAACAAATTTACCTAACCACATGACTTGGCACTTAAGTCTGGCGAAGATCCAGGGTAGTTTTTAAGAATCAGTTGACTGTGATCAAAAACGAAGCAGAGCTGCGCTATGAGCACAGATTAGCATCATCTCACAGTGCCCGAGAAAAAGCACATACTCAAATGTTTAATGAAGTTCTTTTTTTTTGGGGGGGGGGCATTGCATGCTTCTCATGTATGGATTCGTTACACTAATGGACAATGTGATTGAGTGCTAATTGTTTGCTTTTGATGGGCGGAGCATACCCTAACTGCGAGCATTTTGAGGCCGAGCCGCTAGTCTGACTGACAAGTGTGATTTTCGGTGGATGGTGATTAAAGTGCTGGCTCCATGAGTGAAAATGCAGTAAATCACCAACTGGGCAGAGTTGGGGTTAGTTTGACTTGTTTATGTACAACATCCTGAGCTTCGGACCGGTCATCACTGTAATAAAAGCTGCATATGGAGTAAAACCTGCTGTAGGGAGGGTGGGGGCTGAGCAGTGATTGCACTCAAAACAACATATTTACATTTTGTTTTTATTATTGTGTCATGCATTCAATAGTATTGTTGAAAAACTGGTGAGATGAAAAATGTGTTGTAATTGACAGCTGGGAACTTTTGATTTGGGAGAAAATGCCTCCCTTTACGAAACGATCAGCTTTACAGAAAGAAGTGCTGCTTTTGATTTTCAGTGCGTCCGATGTGGCGGAGTGCCTTCTGGAGCTGGTGACTGATGAGAGCAAAAACGGAGAAGCCCTGATGGTGTCTGCCAAAGGAAAGATGTACACCACATTTCCTTCCATCCCTTCCATCGAACTGGGGCATCAATAGTGCTTTGTCGTAGAATTTGACTTGTTTGCTTTTTGAATGTCTAATTGAATAGTGTACCGTATACCCACAGGTAGCATTCCAGTTGATTGAAGGTTAAACGGATTCTAATGCTGTATTGAATATCAATGTTTGGCTAAATAAGGTGCATCATTGGATTTCATTACAATCACCATCACTTTGTTCAGTGCTATTGTGCAAATTGATTTACTGTTGAATGATTTCGGTTCACTATTTTGTTTTGTAGTCACTTCTATCCCACTCCCAGGATAGTCTTGCAGCTATACTATAGTCCATTAATGAATTGAGCAAGTAAAGAAAACATTTTGGATTCTCACAGTAATAATTATGACCGCTAAGAATAATTTTACTTTGTATGTAAGGAAATGCGGAGGTAACGTTGTGGTAGTGACAAATTCTCACAATGGTTTCCAGCTTTGACAAAATCCCATTGCTAACGTTAGCTCTGTAAAAAGCCAATGTTGGTCATGGTTGCCAAGTTGATGTCTCTTCTGTAGTCGTATTTGTACAACACTATCAGTTTGAAGTTTTATTTTATGAGAATGTAAATAAAAAGGCTTCCAGAAAGATTACAATTTGTACACTTATATGAAGTTATTTTTCTTATCTCTCTGTACAATCCAGAAAAACTGAAAACACAATTACTCTAAACTTTATATTTGTCTGACTTTTCACTGTTTCTGCCTTGGTATTTGATCATAAGTTTATTTTATTTAACTTCTATATCCTTTAACTCTGGCGTGTTTTGGCAATTTAAGATGTATCTCACAATATCTGGATTTTTTTCTACATGATTTGCATACTATTGTTAAAATAAAGTTAAAAAGTACTACAAATAAAGCAAAATAGTCATACCTACAAAAACAAAGCGAGGCTGTGTCAAACTCCGCCTCCCTTTTTTTCACCCCTTCTTTTTGTAGCTTCGGAGCGCTGCCAAGTCATGATCTGCGCATGCGTCGTTTTGCGCACTGGCGCTCAAGTGTTCCTGGAGCTCAAGTTATGATGGCGGTCGCGATGGAGACTGATCAATTCCCTTATTTACCTTCGGGGCCGGATCAAGGTATTACCTTTTCATTGAAGATAAAACACCCATCGCACTCCCAAAATAAACAGTTTTTGTCTGCTACTCAACAACCGCGCGTAGCTTGTTGCCGAAGTCCGGATGAATAAAGCTAACTTAGGCTAGGTTGAGCTAAGCTAACCGCAGCCGATTCGTCGTCGTCAAGGTCGACGAGAGCTCGTCACGCTCGGCTGCTTTTGCACAATGACGCCGAATGGCGTTTAACGGTGCTGCTTCGGCCCTCGCTTCCCTTACTGTATTTATTTATTTTCTTTTTGCGTTTGGTCCCGCGGACGTTCGACTTGTGGCCGATTGCGCTGCTTTGCTATCCGCACGTTGAGCTCACTCGCTCGTGGGTAAAAGGCACGCTGCAAATTTCTTCCATTAATTTGCTGTATTATTGCCGGCTTTCACGCTCACATGTACATTTACGGGCAATTTGCAGTCTTTGGTGAAGCAGAATTTTTTTTTTTCGGGGATGATATCGAGTTATGTGTGTATATTTTCAAAGATGGTTTGCATTACACGAGAACTCCATCACCGAGGTGTTTTACCAAAAGTTTCAAACGACCTGCATGGCAAAATATAGAATACAGTTTGGTTGTCAACCGTGTTTTTATTTGTTAATGTACCCCCGAACCTTTCCATCCTACTATGATTACCCCGTCACTGATGATTCTGACATGATTCTCCGATAATAGAACGTATCACAACTGATTTTAAATGAAAACAATCTTACTTCGTTTCCTTAATTTATTAAACATTTAATTAGGCTAGCTTATTTTTTAACATTCCTATTAGGACTGCACAGTATTAAAACATGTGGTGCGTGTTGAATATATTGCAGTGTTGATATTATTTCCGTATTTAACGGTCCTAAAGTGATGCCATTTTTATAAGCTCATGAAAAAAAAATAATTTGAAAAAATGTAAATAAAACTGTCACTTTGTAAGAAAATGTGCATCCGTTTATTATTCTTTTGTGTATTTTTACATTACCTGTCTCCCTATTGTGTGTGCCCCTGCCACAGTCAATCAGATGATCAAGGAGCATGGCAACCTGTTCACAGACAACCTGTGCAGCGTATGCAATGCCGTCCTCATCTCCGAGTCCCAGAAGTTGGCTCACTATCAGGTTGGTGCCGTGTTTTTGAACAGCTCAATGTTGTAATGCATGGGCTTATTTAACTTGTGTTCCTGTTTTTGCTCCCTGTAGAGTAAGAAACACGGCAACAAGGTGCGGCGTTACTTTTCCATCCAAAACGAAAAGGAGCCAGAGACAAAAAAGTTCAAGTCTCCATCCTCTGTCAGCGTAAGTGAAGTCACTCTGTCTTTTGTATTTAATTTTGTATGTGTCTGTGATAAAAGGGATGCAATGGGTTGGAAAATTCACACTAAATTTCCACTGAATCTTAAAAACTTCTCGAACTATTTCAAATGGGAAACATTCTAGTGTAATTGACTGGGGATGACGGAACTTTTGGCGGGAATAGTGATTATCAAAGATCTGCAAATAATTGACACTCCTTTTCAAAAGGGTTTCTAATTACAAATTTAGCTAGGTCAACTAGTCCAAGAGGCATTTATAAACAATGACCAACAGTCGGCGACATAATGGGAATCCTGATAGGTCCCGAGACGGCGCCCTGATTTTTTTCTAGATGGAAAAAAAAAAAGAAGTACAAGGATGGGGGGAGGGGGAAAAGTCCCAAACTATTTTTCTATAAGACAGGGGCACAGCCTGGGTTTGGGAAGAAGAAAAAAATACCTCAGCAAACGGACACATGAATAGACGACAAAACAAACGACGACTCATACTTGCGCACACTTGCATACCATCCCAACTGACACACTAACACTAACTAAGGTCATGTCACACATGGGCAAACAAATATGCACATTCAGAATACGTGGTCCAACTTTGACAATTTCTGGAATTTTGCCACTCGACACTGTCAGGACACTGCTTGTACAACAAAAGCCCCTTCTACTCCGCCAGTTTGCCTTTTTCCTGCCCTTGTTCTGTTTGTATTTGGCTTCACTCAATGGAAGAGGTTCACTTCACCGAGTGTTTGTTTTTGTCTATCAGTACGACACCAACAATGGTGAGTCAGACCCAATGAAGAGTTGCGAAATGTGCAAGATGACCTTCACGTCCCCCGTGATGGCCCACTCACACTACCAGGGCAAGATCCACGCCAAGAACCTGAAACTGAAATCGGTGGACCCTCACATCCGTACGTACCTTACCGGAGTCCCATTTCACAGAGTATCACAGTTGAAACTCAAAGCACTCCTCTCAAATCACATTTCCCAATTGTAATATATAGAAATGCCATTAATATTTTCTTTTTCTTTTCCTGGAAAGAATTAAACAATTTATACATCATAATTCATTGAGAGGATGCTCCTTATGGTGTTTGCGCGCCTCGGCCACCAGGGGGCAGTATAAGGCACATCGCACAGTCGCAACTCAGCTCTTTTAGGAAATGTAGATGCAGGATAAAGAAAAAAATAAAAGTTATTATTGTTCATTCTCTCTCCCTAGAATCTAGGCCCTAGATGTATTGCTCCACCACAGATGTTCAAATATCCGTCGCCCAACGGGTTAACGCCGTTATGATAATAGTAAGGATAAATACTGATGCTGTTCAGTTGCCTGTCAATGCCATTTTGCTGTGTTTGTTTGTATTTAGCTGTGTGTATTTAAGGCCAAGTTATTTTGTTGTTTTAAATCCACAATTTGTCATTCTCTAGGTTTTTCTTTGGTTTGACCGTAAACTGGCCTGTGAGTTGCATAAATCATTTTGAAGGCTCTTTTCTGCTTTTACCGTTCTTCTTCTCCAGTAGCCCAACAGTCCACTCCAGTTCCATCCAAGAAGAAAGCGGAAGTGGTGGCGATGGTAGTGGAGGAGGCGGCAACTGGCAACGGCAGCCAGGGGGGCGACAACGACCCCGACCGCTTCTGTTCCATCTGCCAGGCGTCCTTCAACAACGCACAGATGGCCCAGCAGCACTACTCGGGCAAGAAGCACAAGAAGCACCTAGCCAAACAGGACCTGATGAAACTCTATGGCAAACCCACCACACCGGGTCAGCGCAATGTCACAAGAGAAGAACCTCCTCTTGAAATACATCCAGATAACTTTTTTTCCTTCTTTTGTTTTATAAACAGCGTCGACTGCAAAAGGCTTGCCGTGTACACTCTGCAACATTGAGCTCAACTCTGTGGATCAGTACCAGTCTCACATCAGCGGGGCCAAACACAAGAACCAGTACGTGCATCGCAGGCTTGCTTTCTTTCAACTTTTGGCTATGTAGGAAAACAACCGTAGAAAATTGTGCACAGCTGTGGTTCTCAACCTGTTAAACCAAATAACACCTAAAGAATGCTCAATAGTATTTCCGAACAAGTACTTTGAATATTATTGCAAGACAGTGTAGCATTATGCACAGTGAAC
Source organism: Idiotropiscis lumnitzeri (assembly GCF_059441095.1). Taxonomy (NCBI): domain Eukaryota; kingdom Metazoa; phylum Chordata; class Actinopteri; order Syngnathiformes; family Syngnathidae; genus Idiotropiscis; species Idiotropiscis lumnitzeri. The sequence continues at coordinate 10,068,492 of NC_142407.1, forward strand.
GTTAAGATGATGCGTAAAATTTCAGTGTCTCAGTCTTAATGGAAACTGAAGGGAAATTCACCGGACAATTTCCACCCCTTTTCGACCGTAATAATACCTACTCGTAGTCGGGTTAGTGTCAATATTGTGGATGGTTCCATCCAAATTACACTCCTTCTAACTTGATTACAGAATGAAAAAATCTGGCCTGACCCCGTCCGACAGCGAGCAGGCGTCCGCTCCCCAAGAAAAGCGCAACGAGGGAGCTGTCCAGTCACCCAAAGAAGCCGCCGCAGACGAAGACCAGCCTGACAACGGCTCCTACCAGTGCGGTTTGGCGAGCAAGCCGGCTGCACTGGTGGAGGACCAAGATTTTGTGACGGAAGACAACCTTTTCGAGACTGATGAAAACTTCTTTGGGATGGGAGGCGACGTTTTTCCTGCTGCGCATGACCAGTACAATGAAGCCAGCTAGTACGCCACAACCCAAGAGTACTACAACCACCGGAATGGATTTAGTGCCGGACTATGGAGGATTCAGTCAGGACCCCGGAACAATAACAAAACCTAACCCTACCACCAGAACACTCCCCCCTCATCCTCCATCCCCACACAAAAAAAAGCAAACATCTTTTTCTTACAGTAGAAGCCCAAACCCCCAATGTGAAGTTTCATTATTCCAAATTCTTTCAACTCCTTTCTTATCTATTCTAGAAACAAAAGCTTGTGACATTGTCTCAGCATGCGATAAATTCATCAACATTTCCCTTGAGACGTCTCACTCGTTTCTCTGGAGAACCCAAAAGTCGGCATATCAAACGATGAACTTGTTGGATATTGTTACTTTTACCAAAACGACTACTGTCGTTGTGTCACAGCTTTGCATCCATTGAATTTATAGTTGTGTGGAACGGTTTTATCTCTTTTACTTAAACTTTTTTTTTTTAATATAGAAGTCCTTGAGAAGCTGTATGTGCTAAAAATTGGACAGTTAAGAAATGTAACAATAATGATTATACGGTGCCCCCACTAGGTAGCCTGACTACACAAATGCGTTTTAAACACAAGCCGCTTTTCCGCTGTGCGTTACCAGCCAGGCAATTTTTTTTTCTTTGGCTTGCAGGACACTGCAAATACCGCGCCACGCTGGAATGTGTCATTCGCAACAAGAACTGCTAAAAAAAAACAACAATGGAGAAGAACAAGGGTCTCCTGCATTTAATTTACTTTAAGTGGCAAAAACTCATGACACACGGCACACCACTGGATAATCCCTCAGGATAAACTTCCAGAGACTTCCCATAACATTATCTTACTCTGATAGAAAGGGTTCAGAATTATCAGTGGTAGTGTAAACCATGTTAAAATTGACAACTGACTAAAACAGATCTGGGATGAAATAACATTCTTAACACACCTCACACAACAGGATAAAACCTCCAATAATCTGACGTTTGCCATCTTTGATTTCAAGGCGGGCTGTCGCTCAAATTCGGCCCTTAGTAAGTGATTGTATGTACGGGACCCTTCTTTAACATTGACAATTGTTGCCGTCAACCGATTTCTGAGCAGAATGGAGGTGGAAAAAAATCACCGTAATCCATCCCATACCACAGGATAAATGTACAGATTATCTCTGCGTGAGTGCGTCTGCGCTCGCGTTCTCCATTTGGAATCTGGGAACTTCTAGTACCCGCTCAGACAGTTGAAGAGCATCTATAGCGAAAGGAGCCGTGGAAAAGCGCCAGGAATAATCGTGCTTCATCCAAATGACCAAAAGATGTCGGTGGACTCGATCGTGGTGCGTCCTGCTGTCAATCGTAATCTTCTAACACTGGAAGTATTGTTGGCACTGAGAGGAAAAGTCGTTCAGAGCAGCTCTTCTTCTACTCTCGTTTTTTCTTGTGTGGTCGACTTGTTTTTATTTCGCTTTTGCAGTAAATGAAGGTCAATAACAAAAGAGTCCTGCATTTCATAGCGTCTTCAAGTGATGTCAAGATAGGCGAGTGATGTCAGTGAGTCTTATCTATTCTCAACTGGGTGCATATTTTACAACCGGATGTTTGCTCGGTAGAAAAAAAAGACGACTGCTTTTTCTTTTACTGCTGTACAGCTTGTTGTCATCCTCACCCGTCGTGATGTTTTGGTCATCTTAATTTGTTTCTTCCAAGTCGCAGGTTGTGCATCCGTTACATTAAAAAAAAAAAAAAAAACCTTTCTCACAGTTTTCCTGGCTTTCTTTAATATCATTCAAGTCAATGTTTCTCCCTTGTATCAACAATAACGGCCTACTGATGAAATCTTTCCGCATGTACAGGCATTTCAATTCGAATTTTGTTGAAAAGAATTGCAGTTCTATTCGCAACGTAAAACTAGAATACGGATTATTTAGACAGGAAATGACTTTTCAGGTGGCCATTTATTACATGATGACATTATTTGGACTGTCCCTTAAGATTGGAGTGTGAAACAGTACATAGAGTTGAGCATGGAAAGTACCAAACCTCTACGTAGAAAAAATAGTGAGAGTCAAACACTTGAGGTTGGCTGCATCGCCACGAGGTGGCGCACTTGCTCCTCCCCTACTGTCGTTGGTGACAATGGGCTATTGAAGGAACTGCACTCATGATGCCTCGCCGCTGAACTGCTCACTAAATGGCAGAAAGAGGACTCATTTGAAAAAGGAACGCTCAAGTGGTAATGTGTGTCTGGTGCAGAGACGCACTCCCACGTTCACGTCGGTGGCAGTAAATTTACCCACTGAGGTTTTTTGTCTCTTGACCCCCGAGGGCTGACTTCTTTAAATCTCTCAGGCTGACCCCCCGGAATGGAAAGCTTTGGGCTACATTCCACACAAGACACCCTCAGATGGACACAATGGTTACACTATGCTGTCCTGCGGAAGAGACGGGATGGAAAGTCACTTCTCAAATAGAAAGGTGGTTTGTTCCCCCCCCCCCCAAGCCCTCAACTGAGGACACAAGTTGCTCTTAAAAGTCAACGATGAAGTCCTAAGTGAGTGTTTGTCGTACTCTGGCTAGCTACGATATGTGTGCAATGGCGTACTTGGCACAGAATCACCTTCACCCTTCTGTTACATTGCGGGTCAAATTGACCCATTTCAAAATAATTGAAGAGTTTTTATTGAGATGTTTCTATTTGCGAACCTTTGAAACATCTCCTGGGTCACATTGAGCTCAAAAAAGGTTCTTGGTATGAAATTCCTTTCGCTAGGCTCAATGCTAATGCGAATTAACTGTCATTATGTAATTATGTTCATTTTTTTTGTTTTTTAAAATAAAGGCATTCGTTTAAATCATCAGCACAATTATTTCACTCTAAAAAAACTAGCTCAATTTATGCCAGGTCAAACCAAACTAGGATTTTTTGTTCTTATGGTATAATTACCACAAGAAATTGCGTTTTATTTTATTTATCACTGTATTTTACATATTTTTGAGTATTTCAACATACCCTGACCCAGAAACAATCACAACAGTAAGGTTGACATGGACCATGTTTATTAGGATTGTCTTTTCTGTATGTGATGATTTTGACTAATTTAACGTGCCCCAGGTCAAATTGTCCCCAAAACTTTATTGCTTTCCCTGAAAAATAAATGTACATACGTTCATATTTCTGTTGGCGTAAATGTTGATGCTACTTTTATGTGTTGGATGTGGCGAAATTACGCCTTTCTGTTGCTATCTTTGTGTTCAGATGTTATGCGGACAGACGGACCACTTTGGTTTTTGGTGTTCCTCCCTTCATGCCAAACGGTCTTCACTGTTGTTTAACTGAAATCAAAGACGACAGTAGCAGTACTGTACACACTAACGCACCTGCAACAAAAGATTTATTTTGCGGTCACATCAAATTAGAGGCCTTGGCCTCCAAAATGGCGCTTCACTTGCCACAACGGATTTGCATGCAAAGAGACTCACTGTCTATTTTAAAACAAACCATGAGTCACAAGTAGATAAATTGTCCTGCTACCATCGGAACCGCTGTCAAACTTTAAACTTTTCAAGGATGTAAAATATTGAGATTTCTTTTTATTGAAATCAGAAAAGCCTCATTTTTGAGGAGAATATTTCTTAATATACCGTGATTATTTATTTATTTAATGTTTTGCTGCCGTTGGGCCGATGCCTTCTACGTGACAATTTGGTGAATTAAATATTTCTTCAACAATCTCTCCTATCCTACAAAGTTAACTAAGGTTAATAGTAAAATTTCAAGACAATCCGACACTTAGTGGCAAATCTGAATTTAATTTTAACATAATCCGTGTTAATAGTGAAAGCAATTCGCCTGATTATTGAAAAATGTCAAATGCGTGATGTGAATTTCATTTTAGTGTTCTTATTCCTCAAACAATTTTAAAATTGTCAACTACTGATTATGGTGAAATGTCAAAACAATAAGGCACTTTGTTGCAAATGTGAATTTATTCTTAACATTCTTGACTGTGCTGCAAGCTTCAAAATGCTTCAAGCAGTCCAATGTACTGTAACAGTAAACGATGTTCAAAGTACAAAATGTTCCTTGTTATAGTAGATTAGGCGAGCTGTCAGCAAAAAGATTAAGATGTCAGAGACGTGTCTAGAATGAAACGCAAACGCTTTTTTGCCAGATAATTGCCATTTAACTGCCTGTGACACACGCATGCAACGGTAAACGTGTCCGTCATTCGCCACGTTGCTTTGCCACACACGGCAGTGTGCGCATGTTTGCGTGTGCTTGTTGCAGGTGGCTGACTTGTCAAATTTCAGTCACAGTAAAAGTACGCGCACACATCATCCATGGCAAGTAGAAAATTCTCATGGATTACAAGGAATTCTTGTAACAGATGGACAACTGGAGTGTCTGGCATGTGTCTTTGTGTGCGTGTTGTGTGTTTATTTTGTGTGGTATGTGATTCTATAGGTGTTATGTCAAAGTGCATTTGAGTATGTTGTATGAGCTTTGGGTGTGTGTGTGTCTTGCATTGGATGCATTTTCTGGAGTATATTTTTGTTGCATTGTGTTTTGATTGTGTGTGTATGCTTGTGTGTGCACGTTTTTTCAAGTGTGTGTTGGTGTAGTGTTTTTGAAAGTTGTGTACGTGTGCGCGTGCATGACCAAGCAGAAACCTGACCAAGCAGCGGTCTGCTGGACTTGTCAGACACCTGTTGGCCTGCACCCCCACCCTTGTTCGTTTTCCCCAAGCCCTCCTCGCCCCCTTCGGACACTTGATACGCGGGGAGGGAGGGCCGAGGAGGAAGGCGCGAGAGGGAGAAAACAGCTGGATCAACTGAGCGCTTCCTCTTCGGGTTTCCGCTCCCGACCGGACTTGCCAGGTCGGTCCTCCCCGCCAGTCTGGTTTGATCCGTCACATTGGCAGGGGGTGATGACTAAACCCTCTGCTAGGGCAATCGGGAATGTGGCACAGTGGAACATTTTTGATTTAGCAAATACTTTTTGTCCCCTGAGGCACACCATCTATCCACTCTGCCAAAAGCATCCATCGGTTTTCTCTGGTGCGTACCCTGGTCAGAGTCGCGAGTGAGCTGCAGCTCATCCCAGCCGCGATTTTCTTTCTAGCGACCCTTACCGACGGTGCAACAACCAGAGTGCATATTTGTGTCTTGAGTCGTGGTTTTGATCCGAAGGCCTGATGACTCTCACATTAGACAATCTGGCTGTTTTGTCCATGATTTGAATCCTCCCCAAACAAGGATGTCAAACGTTCTCCAATCTCACGTCTTCAGATTGTCCTAAAAAAATAATCCTTCGGTCTGAGATGTGCAACTAAAGTGGATTTTTATATCCGCGAGTGTCACACGTGATTATGTGGGAGTGAAGAGTATCTTAATGTGTGGTTCTCTGTGTTGACATAATTGGAACAGACAATTCCACCAAAACTGTTGAATGCCTTTGTTTTTTATCTTTATATGGGGTGTCTGAAACAGATAAATAATCGTTGACGAGGTCATAAATCCTAATGTGCGTACAGCAGGCCTAAGGGTGAAAGAGCAACGGTGTTATGACAGTAATATTTCACAGACTTCTGTCTTCCTGTCTACACTCTGAATTTTCAAAGGGCATTGCTGATTTAGTGCGTCCAAATTGTCATCATTGTGATGAATTTTCTCAGGAGAAGCAGGACCCCCCTCCCCCCAACTATAATACAACACCCCCCCCGGTGCCCCCAAAACCGCAGTCAGAGCGACAGGTGAGCCGTTCCGCTCTCAGGCACGTTCCACTGATATTCTAACCTATTGCACTTTCCCAGAAAGACAGCACTTCGTCTTCTGTGGACACATGTTACTGCCCCCCCCCCCCCCGCACACTCATCAGCCCCAAGCCCCCACATCCCCCAGCGTGCCCCAGAAAAGGAAACAAATAACTGGCTTGAATCAGAAAAAGTGCAGTGTTTATTTCGCAAAATTTTCAAGGAGGCGGCATGGCTCATTGATAGAGTGCTCGTTTCCCAACCGAGAGGTTGCGGGATCGATACAGCACCCGGCTCACTACGCACCCAACCCCTTTGGTCCCTCCTACAGCTGGTGAACCCATGGGAAGGGGGGACCCACGTTGTCCTTGGGGCTGAGCCCGACCGTGCCCCGTGGGTCCACCAGACGCTCGCTTTCAGGCCCCACCTCCAAGCTTGGCGTCAAAGCGAGCCCGGGTAACCCGCGTCCAGGCAAGGGATCCATTTATTGACTTTATCATAAGGGGTCTCTGAGCTGTCCGTGGTCCGGTCCCTGCACCAGACAACTTGGGTCCTAGGATCATTGTGACACTCAAGGCCCTCCACCAAAATAAGGTGACGGCTCATGGTGGGGATTGTGCACAGTTGAAGTATTAATTTGTTCTTTAGAAAATGCGCAAGTCATAAATCATCAAATGAAAAGGCAATCGTCAAGATATTTTGGAGAAAAATCCTGCGAGTGCAGCTTTCAATTTTTTTTTTTCATCTTTAGTTTTGCTCACTTTTTCTGCCTCCTCGTCTGACATCTTTCAGGGCCATTCTTCCTCACTGGAGGCCAGACAGCTACGTTGATCTTCACCTCAATACAACATACGCAGAGAAGACTCCCTGAGAGGTACTAAATTGATCATCCTCTATATGCATTTCTTTGTTATTAAAGTTTTTTTTTTTTTCTTTTTCCTGGGAGTTGTGAGCCATCAGAGTATGCTAGGTTGGGCAGGACGAAAGAATCCCCCGATGTGCGCCTCGCCTGCTCACCACTCTGAGCAAGAATCTAAAGGTCAGAGGAACACTTTTTTTTTTTTTGGTAGATCTTGGTCAATTTGCTAATGAAGCGTGCGCACCGTACAGGCGGGGATTTGCCCTGCAGCAAAATACTTCAGAGTTTGAACTACTCTGCGAGATCTTTGTATATCAACCTTCAATTCGAATGAAATCACGTTTAATCATTGAGTAAAGGAACCGCAGTGTGGAGTGGTGTCATTAGGACGACAAGCCCGATTGTCAGACAACCAGTTGGTTGACTGGTAAAGTGTGCTTCCGGGCCGGCGGTGGGTGCACAAACTCTAGCACCACCTGCTGCCTTGGCATGCATATGACAGCCTGAAGTTCATTTCATTTGTATGGACATGCTTTTTTTTTGAAAATGGTCAAATATTATTTCTATTTGCAAATATTTGCGTCGACTCGTTCATGTATGAGGCTTGCCAGCAAAAAAAGAACCTGATAAATCCACCACCCACCAATTCCCCTGTAGACAGGTTGTAGGAAGGCTAAAAAAAAATACAATAAAAATACCACGCCGTGTTTGCTTCCTGTGTGCAGTGTGCCCCATCCGCCCCCCAAAGCCCTTCCTCCCCTTCCTGCCTTCTTGTGTTGGCTGGAGCTGTATGTTTTCATGGTGCATTTCCCCTCTTCCACAGCGGACGTTTTGCAGCGCTTAACACGAGGAGATTAGCATAACAGTCTCCACAGGAACCTTGTCAGCATTAAAACTCTACTTCCTCCGCAAGCGCTTTAACTGCAGAATCTGTACCGCCCCATCCACCACACCCTCAGCTACCCCTCCCTGAGTCCCTCCTGACCCGCCGGTGCTGACAGTATCGCTAATGATGCAGGCCAATGATGGTTTGTTGAATCTGGCCAGCTTTGCCGACACTTCCTCCCATTGTTAAAAGATTAAGACGCATGTTGGAAAGCAACTTAAAACAGTTTTTCCTTTCAGTACAAACTAAGTCAATGCGTGTTTAACCATTTGGGCTCCATGCTGGCCATTTGTGTCTGCCTAATTAGAGTAAAAAGTGAAAGGCAAATATTATTAAGTGCTATTTTCCTTATTAAAAAAAGCAGATTCCTTTTCCTTACAAAAAAATACTGTAAAAGAAGCAAAAAAATAATTGACCAGGATCAACGTGAAGGGATAGAAACATTGAACGACTGATGGTTTGCTGTTCAAGCCAAAAAGGAGAATTGGTGTTTTTGCCCACAGTGCTTACATTTGAGCAACCACAGAGGAAGGATTTTTTTTTTTTTTTTACGGGCCCACCAAGCGTGAATTCCAAAACCCGCCGTTTAATGCTATAAGCTCGACGATCCAACATAAACGCAATCTTTTCTGTTTCCGGCATATTTGCGGCACACCGAGGTTTGTCTCGCTGCCACATCTTGCCGCAAAATCTCCAGCCGGAGGGTTATTAAGACGGGCTCATCGGACCGTTCACAAACAAAAGGCTCTTGTTTTCCTTTTCTGACTCATCCGTGTTCCCAAGTTCCCACATCCGGACCGGGACGCGTCTCTGAGGACAGGGAACAGGTGGATCTACAGGCTCCGTCAGCTGGAGCCTGTGACTGGAACTTTCTCCTCTCTCAGCTGTGCTCTTTGTTGCACTACCAAAAGTGGCAAAAGTAATCACAACTCACAAGTTTTTACAGCGTATAAAAAAAAATAATAAATCACACAGCTGTTTTCCATTATTTTGAAACATAATGTCTGAAAATGTAGTATCTCACGCTTTCCGTAACACATTAGTAATTAGCCATAGAACATGGTTTCACTCAAAATGCCAGTTTCTGACCAAAAAGTGGAGAAAACAAGCTTTTTGCGAAAAGAAGCCTGGCCCCTTGGAAAAAGGCGTGTAAACTTCCAGGCAGTGGCGGAAGTTAACAGCTGATGAAAAATCTGTCACTGAGACATAAAATGTGCTAATATGGCTGATAGGAAAGTAGTAATTCATATTTTTATGGCTTACAAAAGGACTACATACCAATGCGTATGGTTTTAAATCAAATTATCAGTAACCCCTTCATTTGTGTGAGGATTGTTGTCGAATGATGATAAATGTGTTTTGGATTATCATTTGGGGATTAATTAGATCATTTTAAAATGACGACTTGCACATTTTTTTGCACTCACTAGCTGGGGATTTTATTTTTGCAAAAAAATGTTCTCCAATTTGATATCATGCTTGATTCTTGGGCTAGTTTGATGAATGCATGTCTGAAATGTAATGAAAACACCTGGGACCTGTATTGAATTGTGAAAAAATGTCTCCTTTTATCTTGGTTTGTTTTTTCACATGCTGTTCAAAATTATGACCCCTTGTACTATTGAATGAATTATGAATGTTTGCTGTTTTTACTTACCCCTATCCCAAAGATATATATGAAGATATATATGATTAATCCATACACGTATATACACACACACACACACACACACACACAACGGGCAGAGGGTCCAGTGTGACAATCCAAGAGGGGAAACAGACCGTAGAATACGTCCAAGTGCATATTTTGGACAGGAGATCGAGTTTCCCGCAGCCGCGGTGTACCGGATAGATTTGATTATGGCAACCGCCGTGGGCCAAATCTAATTAGCACGTTTTTCGTGGCAGGATGTCCGCCTCGTGTTTCAGCGTCAGGCCTCGGCATCGCTGCTCTCTGTCAGCATGCCATGACGGGCCGAGTGAGTTTTGTGTTGACCAAAAATGAGGAAAAAGCAACGTGACCGACTGGAGAGGAACTTGTTGGAAAAACTTAGACTGCGTTCAAGTTGCCTCACAAGAATGTGCTATTTGGTCCCGTGATGCTTGTAAATGGAAAGACGGGACATAGTTCAACAATTAAAAAACTCTTTTGGAAACGTGGCAAAACACAATCCTTGCATGTGATTGGCTGAGACACAGATGGATCAGGACAATTCAGAAGAGGACTGATGGGGCATCTCATAAGTCCTGATTTGTCTCATCCTGGTCCCTTAGGGAATTGCTTGGCTTAGAAATGTGAAGAAGACAGACCGGGAAAAGACAGTGAAGGACATGTCGGAGAACACTGATTGGCTCAGACCTCAAGAGACGAGGACAAGACCGATTAGGGCAAGTGGGATAACACCAGAGAAGGCATGGATCTGATTGGCTGAGAAACACTCGGAACCACACACTCCTGACCACGTTTGCGTGAATGGAGCTTATCCTTAACCCAGTGGGCACAGCGTTGTGACTTTTCCGCTTGACTGGCCCTTGTCCGGGCTCCAAAGGCCAGCGTGTGAGGGGGGGGGGCGAGGTTACATCACAAAAAGGCGAAGGACCAGCGAGGCTTCTGTTCAGTGGTGCACTTTTGAGTCCCATGGCGTCTGAGCTGTTCATTTAGCGTCCAGCCACTTCCTGCCGGTGACGCCGGGACCACCCACGCCTCAGATTAGTTCTGCCGAGTAACCCTCGCCGCACGTCGCGTCTGGTCTCCGTAGACGTAGAACAAAGTGGAGCTGACGATATGAATTAAGTTTGATTTAATTGCGGCAAACTAAACTTGTACTTACTGAGGACACAGCTGCCATACACTCAGTCTATGTCAGTTATTTTTTAACAGTTAGTAATGAGGTCATAAATGGTGTTTCATGTTACATCAGTTGTCCCCAACTACCACTCCACCAACCATTTGGTACAGGGCTGCACCAATATTTATAAAAAATAAAATTAAATAATAATTATCTGGTTGCCGGTCTCGTTGTTGTAGAAGTGCATATGTGTCAAACTAAAATGTGTTTTTTTATCTAAACGAGAACATTTGTCAGCAAAGCCAAACGTCACGGATCAGCTGTTTTCTAGTTTGGATCACGCACCTGACGTAAGCAATGTGAGCCCGAGGGCACTTTGAAATCAATTCTGACGAACTGCATCGGGACGGTGCTTCTGAAATGGGTGTAAACGGGTGGATGGATCCGCTTCATACTTGGTCCATGAGCGCAGTATATTATCGACAAGAAAAAGATTGACTTGAGTTGCCATTGAATGCTCGCTGGTTCTCCTTCCGCCTTTTGATTCCCCAAGAATTCAATCAAGCAATCAAGAGCTAAAGCACGTTTGACGTGAAGTGGAACCCCTCAAGCCGATTTTGGCTTATGAAGACATGTGACTTGTGATCAGTGAGCTGAGGGGTTGAAGGTTAAAGTTGAGATCCCTGGGCCTGATCTGCCCGTCTATGCAGTCCAGACTTGCAAAACTTGTTCACGGTGGCAAACTGAACTGAATAAATTCAACGTGCCGAACTCGGATGGATCGTTCCAATATGCACTTGCAGTTAAGACCAATTACACGGCACGCATTTGGGCTTGAAGTGAATCGTTTTGTTTCATGTAGTCAGGTGCTTGGAGTCCAACATTTTCACCTTGCACAGTGCAACGCCTGTGGGCTGGTGGAGTGAGGTGGGAATTTTGGGGTGGGGGTGTTCATCCGACCCTGATGCATGTCAGAGGTTAAACTCACCCAACTCACCTTTGGCACACATGCTGCAAGAACACTCTTGTGTTGTTCTTTCCGAGCCTTCACCTTGTCTTTTTTGTTTGAGTCAGATGCTAAAAGCGTTCAAGAGCCAGCCAGTTACATTCTTTCTGAAGCCAGAAGCACATATTTTTTTTTTTTTACAAATGTGTGGTATAGTCCAGATAACCAATGAAAATTCCCCGATTGGGGCCGATTATCGGTGTGTGTGCGTGCGTGTGTGTGTAGCCCATTCTAATATTTACGATTGCCAGCCCCAACTGTTTTCCGAGGAGGAAAAAAAGGTTAGCCGGATTATCTGTCAGGGATATCTGACAATCGGACCTTTGCTGATTTTGATCGGAAGAGAGGAAAATTGCTCAAATTTGGTCCGATTATCAATACACCCCACCGGAACATTTACAATTGAAGGCACTAATCTTTTGCCGAGTAGATGAAGAAAAAATAAAAATCTCTCTTAACACACTCCAATCCCAGGTTAATTATTCATGATAATCTCTTCGACGCATCCGACAATTTGGCCTGAGCGGACTTTGATCACAAGGGAGAGAAAATGCTCACATTTGGCTTGATTGTTGGCATGTGTGACTTCAGTGGCTCATTTCAGCATGATTATAGGGTCAGTGTCTTCAGAAATGTGACCTCAGTGAGGCAAACAAAAGCCTGAAGCCGTGGGCAGATGGCAAACTTTCGACTAAGTCCCCCCCAAAAAAAAAAAAAAAAGATACCCTTTGGAGGTCGCACATTGTGCTCTGTACACTCTCGCCGTTTGAGAGTGAGATCTTCCAGCTGCCCTTACATCGGTCTGGGCCTCCGAAATGGCTTCCAGCGACATGTGACCTCTGGAGGGTTCACAGGTCAAAGGTCAGCGAGCCGCGCTCCTTCCTCTTGACTCTGGCTCGGGACAAAGCTGGCATTGAGTCCAGTCGGGGGGCAGTGCTGGAGTCTTTGGCGTTGTAGTTTCACTAAAACTAATGTGTGCTTTCTGCTCGCATGCAACATGTCACTCATTTCAACGAGATTAGATAAAGTGCCTTTTTCAAAATTAAGAAGTTGAGGTTTTTGGTTTGCAGTGTGAAATCACAGTTTTCGATTTTGGGTAACATCTCCGATTACTGGCTCGACTATTAAGTAGGAGTGAAACATTAAGAATCCGAATGTCCATTAAAAAGCAATCAATTTGGGAGCAGGACGAATGCCGTGTCGGTAAATGTATTTTATGCCGATTGTTTGTGATTCAACACGTTTTGAAAGAAAAGACTTTGTTGTTTAAAGTTGTTGTTTTCTGGCTGCATGGTTTTGTGTTGAATTCAAGTATTTTTCATCAGGCACCTTGTTGGGCACCTATTCGTCCTTGCGAAGATTCTTTTTATTTTTTTTTTGTCCTTGAAGACGTGTGTTCTTTCTTGGCGGCAGTTATTGTCTCCTTGCATACAAGCCTTTCTCCTGCGTTGGCGATGACAGGTCACCAGCTGTAAAACGCAAACACATCTGTATTTTATTTCCTCCTACACAAATACAAACTATATTTGTTTTAGAAACGGGAGACAAGGAGCCGCTAGCTAAATTGCGCAATTTCTGCTCCTTGGTTTGCAGCAGGTCATTTTTTGTGCAACATCCACTGTGCCGGCGGGAGTGTCGACATGAAATATAGAAGATAAAATTTAGAAAAATGCACCAAGATGTGAGAGGACCTGATAGACTTAATCAACGTGTCATCTCCTCTTGTAGTGGCTTGGATGAAAAAGACTCCATTAAACAAAAAGTTACATTTTCCAAAATTATACCAATGTCATTTTTTTAAATCTACGCCAAATATGAAAATGCCTCAAACTAGATCACTTATGCATTGCGTAAAGTTTTGCTCTCAATTTTGCAAATGTCCAGAGATGTGCATGCTTAAATCAGTCTTTTTTTTAATGAGAGTTTGCCGCATGTTTTTTGCGTTACTCACAACAAGTCATCAATTGAAGATGTTGATTATCTTTTCTGGGGGCTGCTCTTTAAACCTTATGTGCGACCATCCACGTTTCACTTTGCAATCAATCCAATTTGGAATTTGGATTCTAATGATTACACATGCATGTGAAAATTCCACCACTCTCCGGTGTGTCGAGTACAACAGTGAAGCGACGGGGGGGGGGGGTTAACAGCAAATAGCACGCGTACTAAACACCTAACGCCCCCACCCGTGCACTTCAACTTACAATGGCCACGTTTGTCCAGGCGGAGGAGTGCGGAAGTCTTGACCCACGTACCCCGGCTACTCTTCAAAAACAACAGCTGGCATTGGTGGAAGTGTGTGAGATAAGCAAAGGAGGGACGCGGCGGAAGGGAGCGGAGGGGGAGGCCAAAGCGATGAGGCACTCTTGCTCTCATTTTGTTTATTTTGCACATATGTGAAGAAACCACGTTTGCATCACTGGAACCGAACTCTAGATTCTGGAAACCCGAGTTCAGTCACATGATTTCATGCATTCACTGGACACTTCATTAGGTACACTTGCACCGTCTAATGACAGTCACGTTGCTTGCTTGTGGGTTGCACTGCATTCGTGTTTTGGGAATTAGCGAAATGGAACACAAATATACACAAGATCAAATTTTGGGGGTTGGGGGTTGTTTTGTATACAGAGGTACCATAAGAAACAACTTCATAAAAATCAATATAAAATTGCAATGTATTAATCTTCTGTATATTTCTTTAAAAAAATATATATTTATTTTCAATAAGGACTCCATAGTCGTCGACTGAAATAAGCAACCCCTGCCCCCCAAAATCACGCGACACAAGATCACGGTGTGAAAACAGACTTGAGTTGTAATTGTGGAGGTGTACTTAATGAAGTGGCCATTGAGAGCAGTTGCTAAATATTTGAAACATGAATTTCCACACACACATACACACGCACGCACGCACACACGCACACTCGCAGCCTAAAGATGTTTTCAGCTGTTGCTTGTATAAGTGCCTCTTTGTTCCCTTGGCAATTTGGGCATCAGCCACCTCGCCTCCCCTCCCTTCCACTCCCTCTTCACTTTCTATCTGCTTCCTTATCCTCTGTCCACATCCTGCACCTTAACGCCTTCTTCTCTTCTTCCTTTTCCCTTCTGCTCCTCCTGCAGCCACGGGATTTCAGGTCAAAGGATGAATATGTGACCAAAGTTCAGGAGTCCAACTTCCATTTAATTTCATGGTATTTACTTGTAGAAAATAGGAGAGCTCTGATTGGTGGCTGCCTGATCACAGAGCCTCTGTGATGTCATTTTCAGTCAACAGCAAGTGGCTGAGATGGATAAAAACGGGTGCATTTTGCAGCTTTAGTCATATTTCACAAACGCAATGTTACCACATATTGGTATCAAGCCGATACCGGTCTTTTTTTTTTCACGGGATCAGTACTGGCGACGGCGACCGACACCACTTGTGGCCGTTTTACTATCAGGAACTAAAGAGATCCTGTCTGGCAGATGTCCATTAAGATGTACAAGCATATATGCGCTCTATACAACTTATGTATTTTATGAACTAATGGAAAATAGATTAATTTCATGCAATTTTATGGAAAAATGCCATATTAGGATATTTTAAGTACTCATACTGTTATCAGTCTGGATATAAAGTGAGATCGACTTGTTTGTGCTAGTTGGGCCGCATAGAACAAATTATTGTCAAGAAAATATTTGTCTTGAGTTCCCTTTTAAAGTTTCAGCTCCGCACCCCATCTTCAATGGAATACATTTGAAGTGTCTGGAATGGGCAGCTCGGCGCACCTCCTGGGTGGCGGCCATCCGCAATCCGACCGCACATCCTGGCGACACTCCAGACGGAATTTTAAGGAAAACCTCCGCAACAAATTCTGGCTGCCACTTCCATCCCAAGTCGGCAAAGCTCTCGGATCCCTCCTGGCGTTTGCTCCCCCCTGGCTTGTTTTCACTGTCAACACGCCACTTGAAGCAGGCCAAAGGGTGGCCAAGTACCTGCCGCTACGTCGCTAATGAAGCAGCCGCGGTGCAATTAAGTCGGCGACATGGAGATCGGACCCTCAAAGAAGCACGTGTGCAGTTGGTACTCGTAACGTGAGCCGAAGAAGCATTTGTTGCTGCTCGTTAAAGTGAGACGGACGAGGGTGATGCGAAAACTGATTTTCACGGTGGTTGTGCGGCATTAGCCAAGGAAGAATGCATATTTTCAGCCCATTTGGGTGGAGATCCATGTTTCCAGTTTCATTGCTTAACTGCAGTGGCGCTTTGGTCTTCATTGTCTTGTTGAATTCCATATCATGCGGCTCGTCCACAAAATATGTGCGAAAGAAAGAAGAAGCCACCACATTGAATTTTGTGTGCATCTAGAAATAGTTTTCACGTTAGTTCTTCCACAAAATATTTTCCAGATGCGGGCGCCATTGCACACACATTTGGGCGGTCACCAACTTTGATGCGTCCACCAGATGGGGTTTGATATCTTTCCGAAGGGATTGCAAATCGGTGCGTAATTTCAAAATTTGGGGTCATGCAGTTTTGTTTTGTTTTTTTACTAATTCTATTGTCTGGGATTTTTCAAAAGTTTGAGAGATGCGGTTCCTTTAGGCAGTATGTGTGCGAGAATTGGTGCACCAAATATCAGGATTTGGAAACGGGTGCATAGCCCAGAAAGTTTGCCAACGAGGTATGCGGCTTGGAAAATTTTGGAATGTGTAATTCTTTTCTTGAAGGGTTGCGTAGAGGTAGGAGTCTCAAGCGCCTGTCCATGTGCTGGATGTCACAGTATGCTTTAAATAAAACAGAATTCCCTCGCTTTTCTGTGCGCACACTCATAGCAAACAACGAGGCACCCTAAAGTGGCCATGCTAGCCTGAAGCACGCCGGATGAGAAATCAGTCCCGCCCACACTCCCCCTCTGTCCCTAGCGCCTCCATCTTTCTCACTGTGAGATGCATGCACTCTTGGCTATCAACGAGGCGCTCCAAAGCCAAAATTGTTGGTTCACAGAAATTGCGAAAACCAGTTCAATGTGTAAACTCACAACTATCACATCATTTTTTCACATTTTTTTTTTTGCAAGTTCTCATCCATTATTTTCAAACACGAGAATGTATTCAGAGTCAAATCTGTTGAATTTGCTTTACTTTAATACACGAATAGTGACATTTTAATGTCGTTTTTCAGATTGTGCGCAACTAAGTGCTCGTCTACTTTTATACTAGAATTACGTCCAATTTTTTATGTATTTATTTATGTATTTTTCTTTTTTTAATGCAACAATGAATACTTTGAGTGACTTTTTGCCAATGAAACAGAGGCGCTCCAGTCTCCAACTGGCGCCGGGCTCGCTCCCCTAAAGTGCCTTATTTAGTCGGAAACCACCCACTTGTCACATCTCACCAGCCAGTGCTCGCTATTCCTGCTCCCCATGAAAAAAAAAAAACACATGCTCGGAACACTCACTGAATTCTTTTCCCCTTGCTTGAATCATCTCCTTCATCGGATGGTAAACCTCACAGGGCGATTTTCACACCGCTGTCAGCGGGGGCTGGAAGTTAATGAAAGGTGGACTGTCCCCCGGTGGGACTTGCAAAAAAAAAAAAAAAAAGTGCACCCTGAAAGATGCCATTTGTTTGTGTATGTTTTTTGGAATGTTTGTGAGATTGCCAAAGATAGTATAAAGTACATTTGTGACAAATGACTCTTTCTGGGCCTCATTAAGCAGCATCCTTCGACATTTTGTTGTCCAACTGAAGAAAATCATTTTTTTAGGGGGTGTGCAAAGAAGGGGGAGGTACACCAGACTGTCTAAATGCGAACATTTGGGATTAGCTGTTTCTTTTTAGAGTTTGCGCCAACTCCGTTGGGATTTTTGCTGCTTTTGTGAATGTTATGCGTTGTTGTGCGCATTTCAGTTGTTGGTGTCGTTAACACACCCAAACGTCGACTCGCTTTCTCCATCCGTCCTTAACGAGGCGCCATCGTGCAGGAAATGACTAGCGGTTGCGTAGTAAAAACGTAACCACAGGAAGTTTCGCATTTAGAATCCGTCAGAATCAAAACGAGGATCGGCAGTTCGACTTTTCAGATGTTTTATTTGTTTTTTTGCGTGCGGGACGGTTGGGGGGGGCATGACTAAAATGACTACGTGGTGAACTTAGGAGTTTTGGCATGAGTCACCAATTGGCCACTATCGAAGTTTTCGAGTACCTTCGAATGAGTGGTTGTCAAGCGCAACGCCGACCCGCAGTTAGCCAGTTAGCTGTGCCTACAATACAAAATACATCTTCCCGTCCTGGCTGCCTTAGAGTGCCTCGTTGTTGGTCGTAAGTGCGCGCACGTCTCAGAGTCAGAAGCGAAGGGGAGTGTGGGAGGTAGTGGTTATGGCACAAATGCCACCGTGTGTACATGACTTTGAACACCCTTACGTGAATTGAGTGAGTTGACTGTGTTCGCCCCTTTTTTTTTTTTTTTTGATGGACAGGGCAGCTTTTAAGGAACAAACAGTAAAAGGTTTCCTTTTGACGCGCAGTCGTCGTAACAATTTGTGGACTGATGCGTGGCAGGTGCGCGTCATGCTTCTGTGTGCCGAGCGGGAGTGCTCAGGCCATGAGATAATCGCACACCGGCCAAATTATGCACCCGCCCAACACCCCCCTCCGTAACCTCCGTCTTCTTTCCGCTCAATTAAAGCCTCTCAAGGTCACACATATCTTGTCCCAGATAACTTTCTCGTCTTTGTGGGCCCTACTTTTTTTTTTTTTTTTGACGGGGATGTGGCGAGCTCAGATTTGGGTCCTCCCCTTATAAAAAGTCCATAATGAGCACTTGTAAACTTCTTGGCTGGAGTCCCCATGTTTGTTTCGTTAACTTCATTTTTTTTTACAATCGCATCCACCGTGCAACAAGTTCTCCTCCACTTGTTTGGCTTCACTAAATATCTTAATTTATTTCATTCAATTTAGTGTGCATGTGTGTGTGTGTGTGTGTGTGTTTGTGCGTGTGCCCGCGCCCGCTCATTCGGCCTTGTGGCTCCGGATCTCCGCGCAGCACGTCGCGACTAATCCCGCCTTCCTGTTTTCCTGCAGAAGAAGGGAGGCAGAGAGGGATTGTAGATCCGCAGACGAGGCCGCTCAAAGTCGCCGTCTTGTTTCCCAAAAAGTCAACGGGCACAAATCACTGCAGTCAGTTGGTTTTTCCTTCCAATGACGGTTGACATAATGGATGGATGTATACAAAAAAACGACCACTGATGACTTTCTTAATGGATGTGCAGAGGATGATTTGTTCCTTCTAACGTTGACCGCCATCATGTGTTTAATGTGGAGTGACAGCGGCGGTTTTGTGCCTCAATGGACTTTTGATCGGGTTGAGTGTCAACAAGCTGCCATAAGAAAAGCCGCCCCGGGGGGAGACCTTGGGTCCGCTAAAAGCTTCTTGTGTTGCCTCGCTGTCGCCACGTCTGGCCTCTACAGCACATCGTCACCTCGTTTTTTTTTTTGTTTTTTTTTCCCTGACGACACCTGAATGCAGCACGACACTCGTTAAAATACCTCCCACTCAAACCATTCGTCCGTTGTCTTCTTCCTTATAGACCAACTTCCTGTCTACGCTCCGAATCAATTAGTCTGCTTCAATTACAGAGCAATAAATGAGCAGTTGGCTGCCATGGGGACGGGTTGGTGGGGGGGCGGTTGGGTCATGAAGTTGTGTAAAACGTTCCAGTCTGGTGGGGGTCTCCAACTTCAACAGCATTACTATTGAGTGAATTTACTTGTGTGTTCACCCTCGTGGGGAAGCACGGTGGTTTAGTGGTTAGCACGTCTGCCTCGCAGTTCTGAGCTTCCTGGTCCAATTCTCAGCTTCCCAAACTCTTTTGCAAAGGTCTTGGAGACAAAGTAGTCTATTAGGGGGCAAATTGAGCAAACTGACCTTCATGGCTGACCAATTCCGGTTTTTTTCTTAAGTGTTGGAGAATTTGAATGGATTGCTGCTATATTTGCTGTAAACGTTTGTTCTTTACTGTACGGGATGTGCTCTTTGATTGGCCGACTGTGTAAAAGTGAAGGATGCGTGTTTGGCGGTGCTCAGGTTGGGCTATTTTGGGCTCTACATGCAACGGTGAAATGTAAGTTAAAGGCTGTTTTGGTTGGCTCGTAACTTACAGACATGGAAGCATAATAACAGCTTTGTAAAAATCACTGGCTTGGTATTTATACACACTCACACGCGCACACACACACTCAAGTGGAACATGTTGTTTTAAACTTTTAACCAAACACTGAGCATGTTTTTTTTCTCCTTTATCCAAAAAGTAGGATAAAAAATACTCCACTGTTTTCTTACAGACAAAGAAACTAAAAGTGAGATTTGAGTCCCGATGCCGCTGTTGGGAGACCAAAATTCACATTTGCTAGGAGAGGCTGATTTTTTTTCCATCTTTTTTTTTTTTTTTATGCGCGGGTAGAATTATTCCTGAAACTGTGTAGTCAGTTAGCATTCAAGACTGAGGGCTCGTAAAATCGAACTAACAGATAGAAACCCCAAGAGTCATTTTAAAGTTGCACTTGAAAATCCTGGACGTGAATTCACAGAGTTGTTTTTAAATGTATTATACACACAGCAAATGGCAGATTTCCTGAGTCTTTGCTGGCATGTTTTTTTTTTTTTTTGGGTGGGGGGTCTACTCATGACAGACATAATGAACCTACCAAATTTCTTCTTGGCAAGTGTAACTGGCATGTGAGGTGAAATTTAAAAAAATTCTGATGTGCTCTAGTGAGCCAATGTTACCATAATGGCGCTGAGGCCAAAATAA
Source organism: Idiotropiscis lumnitzeri (assembly GCF_059441095.1). NCBI lineage: Eukaryota > Metazoa > Chordata > Actinopteri > Syngnathiformes > Syngnathidae > Idiotropiscis > Idiotropiscis lumnitzeri. The sequence continues at coordinate 10,089,028 of NC_142407.1, forward strand.
CTCTGCAATGGCAACCTTCAAACCAAAATGGCCAACATTTGGGGTCTTTTCAAGCTTTGATCCTCGAGACTTTTTGTGGTTCTACATACGATAAAAAATGCCGACCAAATTTCATGTTTCTAACTAAAATAACTTATATTCTTAAAAAAAAAGTCTTGGAGCTTTCCCTGATTTTGCTGGAAACGTAATCTCCTATTGAAACTTTCATCTGGACTGAAAACTCCAAGAACTTCAGGACCACCTGTCAGATAAAAACCATAATAGCCCAGATGCCCCTAACAAGTTGCACATTTTGTGATATGATGACTTCCGGAATCCCTATCTGGTGTATCCGTTCAAATGTTTTATTATTATTTGTGTGTGTGATGTTAGCATCATCAATGACATTAGTGTGCATACACATGGCTGCTCCTCATCGTCCTCTTCCTCTTCCTGGCTTCATCATGCACACACACGCACACACAGTGTGTGTAGACGGAATCCCAAGTACTTCCGGAGGTCACCAGATAAAGAAGGCCAGCAAACATTACAGTGCACACACATGGACAGCTGCTGCTGCTGCTCCAGTTGTAAGCGTGCTTATCTGTGTTTGGTCCTCACGCTAATGGCACATGTTGCTATAGGGAAGGGGAGCTAACAAGCTATCAAGTTATCCTCTGTGTGTGCGTGCGTGTGTGTGTGTGTGGGTGGGGGGGGGGGGGGGGGTGACTCAACACTTCATTGGTTTACCTTGTTAATTTTTAAACTCTGCTAACGGTGTCTACCTGCCAGGATGAACCTAAAATGCGCAAGAACTTTTCCAGGTGAACTTAATTTGACCTTGTGTCAAATTTGAAGTGCATATTTCTAACTCTTCAATGTTTCAAGAATGCACGGCTTGCTGAAGCTGGAGGTCAAAATCCACATTTCAGTCCATTCATTTGTGTGCCTTTCTGCGACTATTCCAGTGTCTCCAATTCATTGTTGCAACCTGCCCGTGACATTATTAGCCCTTGAAATCTGAATTTGGAACTTTTCCAGTCTCTTTTACACTATAATGCTCCGTTCACGCCAAATCTGTTTGAGCGTTCCACAATGAGTCATGCTTTACTTGCATTTCATATCAAAATTATCCCGCCCCTCATTTTCAATTGCACTTGTTTTTTATTTTGCCACGTGGTGTCTCAATCCAACTGTTTTAATTAAGACAAATGCGACTTATAGAAAAAAAAGTGGAAATCGTTTTTAAAATAAAATCTCGCAAAAAAACAACTTTAAATTCAGTAAGACTGTGGTGCGCTTGCCGACCAAGATTTATTGAGCGTGAGTGATTTTAAACACACGCACAGGGACGTCAACGAATGTAGAGGCCACACAGCGTGTACGCATGTGCTGCAATGCGGTCATGTGAAGCGCACAGACAGCAAGTCAAAAGATAAGACGCAAGCACTTTGAAAAGCTGCCGACCAACAAGGATACTCGGACGGCCACTGCACGCTCCTCCCGGCGTCTTGAACTTTGACCCAACCCCACTGACCCCTCGTCTCGTCACGTCTCTCGTTCTGCCGAGTCGCCCTCTCAGCGCCCGTCTGTCTCTCGTCTTCCTCACGTCACTTTCTTTCTCGTTTGCTCGCTTGCTTTCTTTCTCCCGCGCAGGCACAGAGAATGTGTTGTCCCACTTTATTGAATCAATTCAATGAAAAGAAAGTATTTGTGTGAAAAACATTATAAAAGGCTATGGATGAAAGAGAATTAATACTATAGAAATTCCTGCGAAAAATATTGAAAAAAAGTTCCGCTAAAATTTAGGAATTTAAAAAAATACGGAACAAAAATCTTCAAATCTAAAAAAGTGAAGAAAAAAAATAAGATTCATTTTAAATTAAATATATGTTATATTAATTGTAAAAAAGAGAATTATTTATATATATTATTTATTTCTTTAAAAAAAAAATCAAAAGATGAAATAAAGAAATGCTGTTTAATAATCTAAAAAATATTTTAAAAATTAATTCAACACAACTGCTCCTTCAAAAAATAACTAAATCCTATGAAACATTTAAATATCTAAAATTCATTAAAAATCCAAACAAAATCTAAACTACCTTTAATATATTTAACTCATTAAACATATTTAGAAAATCTTAAGAAAAATATTCAAAAATGCCCCGTCTCCATATATTTATGAAAATTCCCAAGAAAAAAAAATTCAATAAAGTTTCATTAATTAAAACCAAAAACAGAACAAAAGCTTTGTTTTTCTGCAGTTGCTCTCATATTGGCCAAAGTCAATTAAGACTTTCACATTTCAAAGATGGTGCCCTGGATGAAGATGGAGGGCGAAGGGGAGGGGTCGCTCGTTTGAGGGTCTGGGCGGTTTTGTGTGTGTGTGTGTGCGTGTGTGTGTTCGGGGGTTTTTGTGTTTTATTACCATAATAAGAGCCCCTCTTTCTTCATTTGCACACAAGCTCCAGCGTGCCCACGTACACGCCCGTTTTAAAGGCCCTCATTGTCCGAGACGCCCGGGGACGCCCTCGCCTGCTCTTGGGGGGGCTGGGTGAGGGGTTAGTGCCTCACAAAGGAGGCAGGCCAGCGAACCCCCCCGCCCATCCACCCCTCCCCCTTTCCTCCCTCCATCTCTGTTCCCTGGCTGCTCCTCAATTTCAAATCAATCACACTGGCTTTCACAATCAGCCACCCACCCCCACTCAGCACACACACACGCACACCAATCTCACTCCATCCACCAATAGCAGTGACAGTAAGCTTGGGATAACCCACAGAGTCCCCGAAGCCATCATCAGTGACCTCATCATAACCCAACTAAAATAAAATAATCAAATAAAGTGAAGAATGGTCCAGTGGAGCTCATAATGACTCCTTTCGTCCCCCCACCACACCGCACATTCGTGGAAGTTAGAAATGCCACTTGGGGTCTCAATTTAAGTGTTTTATAGAAATAAATAGAAAGTTTGCTTCAGAAAGTTATTTAAAAGTGAAAAGATGAGTTGTGGCGGTTTTGGTCAAAACATTTGAGGCATCACTCCAGTTTGTGTCATACAAAATAATTTATAAAGGCAATTGTATTGGCGTTACCACTTGATGATATATACATACAATATTTTATTATTCTAATATATTCACAGGAAATCATAAATTCAGGCACTTCCACCAACTTTTTTTTTCTATTTAGAGATCCTGAGATTTAAGACTTTTTTTCATTTTAAATAAGAAACACAAAAGTAAAATAATCTTATATAGAGAGATTTATAATTAACAATCGCTTCTTCTTTTTTTTTTTTAAACATAGCAAAATAAATCTATATATTTTTTTCCTTGTTAAAATAAAATGTCTTTCAAAATAACTTTTGGGAAGGGACGGGCGAGTGGTGGCGGGCCCCTCCTCCGGCTCCTCGTGGCGTGTCTTCGGGTTTTCGTGTTGTAGTGCGGCGCTTTACCAAAACGTCCCGGCTGTTGCTGTCCAAAGTACATCCGTCTTCAGTGCTCCATTTCATTTTTTGTTTTCAAAATCACGTCCTAATGTGGCCACCGGCACGGGGGTCTTATCGGAGCGCCGTCTTGGGGTCCCCACGAGGCCGCGCGTCCTGGTAGCCCAGCAGGCACGGCTCAGTGGACAGCGCGTCGTGCGTGAAAACCGAGTCGTTGTCGGACGAGCACGAGCTGGACGTGTCCTCGCACGACGGCGAGTACTGCTCGAAGGGCGTTGACAGGTCCAAGTACTGTACGGAAACAAAGATGCACACGTGTTCAGAAGTCTGCAAATTCAGAATGAGACACTGGGAACAAGAGTGAGCTAACGCCATTGTTATGTCATGTTACTGCACGTCAAGTGGAGGAATTTTGAGATCTCAGGGGAGTTCTTGATTGCGCTTGGCACTTTTGCAAATTCATCCGTGCAATACTGGGCCAACTCCCATTTTCCTTTTGAGGTCACTAGTGGGTCACCGTAGCAGGGGGTGGGAAATGGGATGTAGCGAGGGCTTTTATTTCCACAAGTATAGGTACTTCTTTTTCAGTACATACTCTTAGTCCTCTCCGGGAAACAAACTTTGGATGGTTCTGTTGCAGAATTTTGTGACTGTGGTGCTTTCTGGAGCAGTCTCTGGCTCATTTGTGGCTACTCTGTGTTGTCGAGGGCATCTGTGGTTCATCAACAAATCAATAACATGTAATAGCTCCTCAGTTTGGACTCAAAACATTTGTGTTTTTGCGGGTTTTGTGTCGAATTTTACATCCCAGTTGGAGAATTGAGGCCATCTGGCCCGCATGTGTGTTGCCAGGAGTGGGTACGTTTTGGGGACTTGCATTTGGTTTTGAAAACTGACATGAGTTTAAAAAAAAAAAGCTTAGTGTATATGTAATGTGTGAAATTATTGATGACATTTTTAAAATGGTAATTTTACTCCAGTTATTTTTATTGGTAGAGCAAGTTATAAAATAAAAATGGCTTTGTGCCTACCTCATTGCTTGAAATGTCCCAGCTTGTCAATTGATACTGCCGTTGCGCTTAAATTGGCTGATGGTTAATTTGTTGCTCCAGCTGCGCAGCGGTAGCGTTTATATTTAGCATTGATTGACTTGTCATATCTTAGCTAATGTTCTTCCTACACCATTGTGTCTGTGTGTGTGAATACACAAGACGCCACAATGTGTAAAAGAGCTCAACTAAATTCAGTTTGTTCGTGTAGTTCATTTTGCTGTGCTCAATTTATCAATGTCTTTGTACAGTAACAAATAAATGTTGACGTAGGTTAGGTTTACAGTATCTTAGCTTTGTTATTTGAGCTCAACTTGGTTGATGTCATCCTTTGTTTGTTGCTTCATATGTGCGAATTAGCAAGCAAATAAAATGAAATGTCATTGCATATATTTGATTTTCTGCTCTTCCTGTTTGTCCATGTGTGCTAGTTACCGAGCAAAAATATTGCTGAATTCATCTTAGTGTCGTTTGGTTTACGCATAGCTTTGTTAGTTTAACTCAACTTGGTTCATGTTGGGCTTGATTTTTATTTCTATCATTAAATCTTAGCGTAGCTTAGGTTATGCTTAGCTTTGTCAGTTTAGCTCATCTTGGTTACTGTTGCGATTGACTGGCAACCAGTTCTGGGTTAACCGCGCCGACTACCCGAACCCTCGTGAGGAGAAGCATATCTAATGGATGGATGAGTGGTTCATCTTGTTCGGAATTTGTTGATCTGTGTGCGAACGCTAGTAAGCAGTGATATCAAGGACTTGGCAGAGACTTGCTAATATTTTGCTTTCTGCTTTGATCCAAGAAGGATTCACAGATGTTATTTTAGTTTGGCTTAGCTGATGCTGTATGTATTGAAGTTTATTGTGTTTCGTCATTTATCTAACATTACCGTTATCTTAGCTTAGCACAGCAGATATTGCACTTACCTCATCGGAGATGGACAGCAGCACCTTGTCCAGCTCCTCCACCAGCTGTTTAAAGGTGGGCCTCTGGGTGGGAACTGCATGCCAGCACTCGCGCATCATCATGTAGCTTCAGGGGACAAGCAAACAAAAAAACAAAAAACAAACACCACCGTTCATGTTAGAAAAAAGACAAGACAAACCAACACCTTGCCTTCGGCCCCCTTTTAAGCTTACAGTTCATGGGTGCAGTTGGAGGGCTTGTCCATGCGGTGTCCTTCCTTCAGCAGCTTAAAAAGCTCCTCGACAGGAATACCGGGATATGGCGAGCCCCCCAGGGTGAAGATTTCCCACATGAGCACGCCGAACGACCACCTGCCAAACAGGTTAGTGGGTCTTAATGACAGTCCGACCATTTGTGACGTTTCACGGTATGTGGTGCTTACACGTCGCTCTGGTGCGTGTAGACCCGGTCAAACAAGGCCTCGGGTGCCATCCACTTCACTGGCAGGCGTCCCTGAGTGCAGACACAGATTAGAACTCCACCCCGTGCGTTGCCATGCCAACACAGCTGCAAGCATTTAAAAGTACAACTTTCATTGTCTGACTGTAAAAGACACCGTCTGGCCAAAGCCACCACTCCTCCACCATGCCTTGTTTCTAATTATGTCCTATTAAACTGCCTGCCAATCAAGAGTTAAACATCTGACTGGCGTCTTGAAGTACACTACAGTACAATGTGGCCGAATAGGAGCTGAGACTCACGTTGGTAGTCTTCTTGTAGTAGTCGATCTGGTGAACGCCCCTGGCCAGGCCAAAGTCGGCGATTTTCATCACGTTGTCCTCCGTCACCAGGACATTCCTGGCCGCCAAATCTCGGTGGATGCACTGCCAAAACAAAAGCCGAGGAAGGTGATGCTTTAAAATTGTCCATCGATTATGATTCATTAAAGAATCCAACTGAACCTCATATGAGCAAGTACTCAGTGACAGAGGAAAGGAAAAACTCCCTCTCACTAAGAAACCTTGAACAGAACCCAGGATCCGTCTGTCGCAACAGGTTGTGTTGAGATAAAGCGACAGAACACAGTTATCTTCAACTGACCTGACGTTCAGGTTTTGGGGATGTGGAAGGGAGAACACCTGGAGGGAATGTCCAAACTCCACACAGGAAGGCTGTAGCTCAGAACTGTGAGGCGGACGTGCTACGACCTACCCCTGGTTTAAGACTGGCTCAACTCAAATTTGGCTTTTATTCGTGTTTTGTAAATCCGAAGCTAAATGTCTGTTCTGGTAAATGTCAACATACAGTCAGAATTTTACTCAACACAAACATCTTTATATAGAAAAGCATGGGTGCAAAGGAAAAGGTGGGGGGGGGGGGGGGGGGGGGTTGAAAGGCAGTGTTTATGTGACTTGAATGGGTGTTATTAAAGCTTATTTTGGTTTTCATTCGAAATAGACCCAGGCTTTTTGTGAGAGCGGCCTTGGTTTGCGGGCCTCCCCATAATGGAGGGTTACTTTCAGGCTCTGGCAGTGGCCTCACAGCCCAGAAACCCGATGCCTCCGCCCAGACAGTCTGTTTGCTAACAGATTTATGGCGGTGCTAAAAGCGACAAAAGCCTGAAGATGGCGGGGACGGACAGATGGATGGAGTAGAGTAAACAGGACTGGAGTCTGAGACGGCAGCCTGGCAGACAAAGAAGTGTGTTGATAAGTGAGAGCAGAAAGCATGCTGGGAAAATAACAAGAAAAGAAACATGAGGGTGTCAAGAATATTATTAAAAAAGACCCATCTGGACTATTGATCTGAAGGCAGTGTGCTCATTAAACACCCCTGACTCAAACTCAAGCTCTTTGTAGATTTTTGACCCATTGGGTCATCCAATTTCGAAGTTCATGTTCCCATGTTGTTGGCTACAGTTTGTGTCCAGGCTCACAAATGCATTCTAGTGGTTGCATTAACATCAAATACCACAATGAGTGGTCCAAAGCCACCGACCAGAAAACATCTGGCTTCTGCGCTACACAAACAACTTTAAAATCTCTATAAACAATGATCCAAATGTGATACAGGGTGGCCCCACTAGATTGTGGTTCATTGTTCAAGCAACCACTATATTCCGGATTTTTAAGCGATAATTTTTCATGGGTTTGTGAAGTTTATCGGCAAGTCAGAATTTAGAGTTATGCGCCTTTTGTGTTGTCCTGCTACACTGTTTTTTGTTCATTGTGATAGTAAACTTCGACTGCGAAACACAAACAGATTGAAGCAAGCACTGATTGCCTCTTATTTGGAGAACTGTGCGAGCAAGAACGGGCAAACTTTAATACAGTTCAGTGTTTTAATTTGTTTAAAGTGCACAAGTGGGGTTAAAGAATGTTTTCTATGGTATCTCTGTAGCACAAATTTTCATCCATTGCGAATGGATCTGGATTGTATCCATCACAATAAACGGGTGTTCACTGTCCTGAAAAACTGGCTCAAATCTTGATGTCTTAGAAGAAGAATGAAGTCAAGACAAACCCGCTTTGAAGCGAGGTATTCCATCCCTCGGGCCACCTGGTAGGCACACGACAGCAAGTCCTTAAAAGTGAGCTGCTCCTCAGGCACCTTAGTGACGTCGAAAGTGTAGTCCATGCCCGGCGGTCTTCGCGCTCGCAGGTACTCCCGCAGACTGCCTTTTGAGGCGTACTCCACTAGTACATAGAGAGGTCCTGGTTTTGTTGGAAAGACAACGGGAAATCAGGTTACTAATGCTTGTCCCCTAAGCCCCTTGGTGAGAGCAGAATCGTAGGTCTATCTCACCATCCTGAGTACAGACTCCAAGCAGGTTAATGATGTTCTTGTGCTTGTCCATCACCTTCATCAGCTCCATTTCTGAGATAAGGTCTGCGAGATCTTTATCTGTGGCGTCGTCTATAACAGTCAAGACAAACGTTATTTTAGGCACAGACTTAAAATAATCTCTTTTGATGTTTTAATTATAAGGGTATAATATTTACCTTTAAGCATCTTAACCGCCACAGTGGTGGCTTGGTCCGAAGAGTCCTTGTTGATGCCGTAGGCCTCGGCTCGAACCACTTGGCCGAAGCAGCCTTCCCCCAGAGGTTTCCCCAGTGTTAAGCTAAAGGACGGAACAGGAGTTGGTTAAAAATAAGTGCGTCCAAATCAAAAATCGTATACAGCCATAATTTGGGGATCCAATTTCTTCAAACATAGGTTCCTTTTTAGGTCCCCTGCATGACCAGAGAGCTACAATTTAAAGTTTTGTGTCTGGCTCTTGGCAATTAAGCCATGCTAAGGAGAATGTTTTTCTGGCTCAAGACACAGCTATTTGGCGTGACAGATTTTAGCACAACCTATAATGGACAATGTCTTTTCAGGTATATTACCTGTCCCTGGGGAACTCCCAGTCGGGGTCGTGTGGTAATTCAAACTCCATCACTCCGGCCAACATGGGTGAACAGCTAGATGAAAGGCGTGCCACCCTCATCAAAGATGCACTGGACTTCCCTGACGAGTTAGAGTCCACCGAGTACTAAAACAAAGAGGCAACTTTAGTTCTTACTCTTGAATCATGAAGACAAACTTGATATGCACCTGTCGGCGCAGCGGGAATTTGGAAAGCTTCTGGACCGGGAGGGCATCAAATGGCTCCCGTCTGGGGTGGACTTGCATCCGACACAAAACCACAATGACGATGGCCATGATCAGAGCCAGGAAGCCACATGCGTAGATGATTATGTCTGTGTACTTGGTCTCAATGGTGTCTCCGGAGTCTGCGGCTTCTTCCTCTGTTTGAAGTTGGGAACAGTTCATAAGTTATTCAAACATGGCTATGACAGGTTGTCAAATCTGCCAAGAATGATGTTTTTCCGTTACCCGAAAGGACGGTGAGCCAGGCTGACTGATAGGCAAAACCGATTGAATTTCCAGCCAGACAGGTGTACTCTCCTGCGTCCTCCATGTTGATTTTAGACAAGTAGAGTACCTCTACCTCAGACATGTTCAGACTGCCGGTCTATATTACACGTCACAAACAAAAGGGCGGTTAGAACCCACAACTATGAGACAGCACAAGACTCTGGGCACAAAACCGTCACCAACCTTGAGAACCTGGACGTACGGTGTTCCGTCAGGACCGTATCGGCTACCGTTCCTTTCAATGTGTTTGAGCCACTGGATGTGTGGCTGCGCATCACTGTAGACTTTGCACTGGAACTGGACGTCAGTGCCCACTACTGCTGTGGTGTTGGCCGGTAGACCTGCCTGCAGGATGGGCCTATGGGGGGAGCGCTCTGAATGGAAAAGAGGGTATCAACAGATGAGCCAAGGAGTAACTAAAGCTACCTGCAATATTTTGGGTTGAAAAGTGAATCAAGAGGAGAGTTTCAGTTAGAAAACGATTCATACTTCATAACAATCCTCCTAAAATAGTTGTCAATGTCACATTCAAGCTGGCAAAAAAAAAACAAGCAAGGTAATTTCCGGATAGAATTCAGCCCCAATGGCATTGCTATTTGTCAGCTGGCCACTGGGGTCTCTTTGATCAGCAGTTAGTCTCGCTCTCTGATCTCGTTAACTGTCTCGTTAGTCCTCTCCCCCAGTCAGCCAGGAAAGGGAAACTGACCCCGCTGTGGACGGACAGCCAACAAATGAACAAACAAGCCCACTGCCTGCCTCAATCTCAAGTCACAGGTCAGGTAGAAAACTGCTTTGGACGCCTGACCGTCCACATCCTGCGCGCCATGGCTGACGCCAGGCGCCCCGTCACTTTTTACCCCCCCCCCACACGATTATCCTCCCCCTCACACTGGAGGCTTTCATTTGGAGTCATGATGCTTTTTCCACAAGAGCTAACTAATGACCGCTGCTGGGGTTGCCATGAATACAGTCAGTCAGATGGCATGGCTTGAAATTCAAACTTTTAAGATCTAATTTGTTTTATGGACTTACTGTTTACTACCTCAGCCCACAGAAACATTACTATTTAGCATTTTTTTTAAGCTGTAAAATTGGTCTTCAAGACCAACCCAACCCCCCCACCACTCCGGACTGATTCAAAAATGTCAGAATCTTACCTAGGACGTCAAGGACATAGCTGTGAGAAATAGAGCCATATTTATTTTCCACCATGCAGGTGTAATTTCCTCTGTCTGAAGGCACAACACTCTCCATCACCAGGCTCCAGTGTTGATGCCTCAGCTTGCAAAAAAAAAAAGCAAAAACAACACCAGGCAATGAATGTTACCTTTCAGGAAGGATTAATCCAAAGAAAAAAGAAAATTTTATTACCTTGATGCCCCCGATACGGTGCTCGCCTCTGAACTCCCTTCCATTTTTGAGCCAGCGAATACTCGGCATCGGGCTTCCCATGGCTGGGCAACGAAACTTCACCGTGTTGCCCGCCGGGACGGCATACAGCTTCTTTTCCATACGTTGGGTGTGGGTCCAGTAAGGACCTGTAAAGACCAGACCACATGTGAAGTTGCAGCCTTCAGGCGGACTTGAAAAAGCTCATTCCGTAGCTACACTGCAAACCACTAATGCACCTCTAGAAAGGTAAACTTGGTCGTTTTCCATCTCGGATGATGAGTCATCCAAGCCGTTGTCTTCGTCATCGTCCCCTGAGCCCAACGAGTCTAGAAAGTGATAAGAGTGAATGGTGACTGATGCTTTGCGATGGCATGATTTAGTGTGTGACAGAGTCTTGGTTGGATACAACTTGACTCTGCACAGTGAGCGGCAGGGTATAGCTTATGTCTTTCTTTCCCGTCTTACCAGTCACGGAGACGGTGAAATTCCTAATGGGTACTCTGGTTCCACGCAGAGCGCAGACATAAACTCCAGAGTCCTCATATGTGACGTCGGCGATCTCAATGGCAGCACCTCGAATCTGGATTCGAGGCGTAGGCACCAGCCGGGTTCCCGCTTTGTACCAATTGACCGCCATACCTGGCCGAGTGGTCATGTCACAGCGCAATTTCAGGACGTTGCCCAGCTCAAGGATGAGATGCTCTGTTGTGTCCTCACTGAGGTCTTCTGTTTAGAATTTGCACAATAAGGTTATGACCTTCCGACCAGCAAGGATAACATTGCTGTTTGATAGCAGGACTGGAAAAAAACTACTTGTGGACGTTGCATGTTTGCATCTAACAGACCAGTCAATTATGTCTTCATCTCAAGCCCGTATATCAATGACATTGTTTTTACATCAGAGGTTTGTTGAAGGTTGCAAAAGGCTCAGAAAATGTTTGCCAGGCATTCACCATGAGTTTTAAGCAAACACTTTTTCCCATTGCCATTGAATTTTGAATATGTACAAATTTCCAAAACGAACTCAACGAAAAAAAACATTCCCTGGCACTGGCAAGCCTTTGCTGTTCAGTGTGATACCAACTTAATATTGTTCAAGGCAGTCGGCATACACCCCCCCATTATATTTCATCCCCAAACAATGACATTGCCATGGAGATGAGGACCGACTGACCGGCCTGACCCCAGCGCCCACCCCCACTCCCTTGAGCGGCTTCATTTCGTTGTCCCTTTTGTGGGTTATTGTGGGACGAGAGCAATCAAGCAAACACCGTGAAGCTCCCTCCCCAACAGGTTCTTTTGAAACAAACATAGAAAAGGATCGAGGAGGACAGGATAAAGCTAATGAACATGTCGGGGTGTGACAGTACGCCTAGCGCAAACCCAAGGGGGTAGTTAAGGTTCACTTGAGATCTGAAGGTCTCACTTGCATTCTTGTCACATTTCTAATCAAAGGGTCCACTTACAGTACATTTAAGACTCACGTTTGGGAAAAGCTTTAATGCATGACGTTACCTTGTGGGATCACTGTTTCCATCATGTCCACCTTTTTGGAAATGATGGTACCTGCGCAAGAGGGTTGGTAGTGTTACAAATGATGGCTGTTGATGTCTGATTGTTCGTTAGACAAGCACTGTATGATTATGTCGTACCTGGCAGGACTTCCAGCCACGCAGACTGCATAGCTTGTACAGTTTTCCCTTTGTGTTTGCTTTCGGCCATGCAGATATATTCGCCTGCATCTTCCAGGCTGATGTTGGTCAGATGCAACGTATTCAACTTGGACGTGATGCTCTGCATGGGCTAAGCACAAGGCAGATTTTTCACGTGACTAACGAAGAAGCGACAACGAGACATGTTTTTTGTGGTCCGACAGCTGATCTCCGCTCACCGTGAGGGGTCTGAGGCGTGGCGGTCCTCCCTGCCCCCGTCCCCCTATCTCCTCCTTCAGCCACTGCACCTTGGTGGATGCCGGCCGGTGGACTTTACACAGCAGCTTCGCCTGACCGGTCACCGTTGCTGTGATGTTTTCTGGGTAACCTGGCACGATCAGATGTCTGAACGTCCGAGGATCTGGAGGGTGAAAACAGATGAGAAATGTTATGGGTACTGTTAAATCTCAGCCCCAATGTTCCTGGCCTGGAGGCGTTTTGAAAAATACAATTGTAGCACATCCTGCTGGTTTTAGTTGGACCCTGAAACATCCGGCATCAGGAGAACATTGTGTTCCTAGCCGGCCGAAGCCGCTTAATGCCACCAGGAAGTGGTGATAGAGTGCGCAGATAACCTGGCTACTATCGTGTCACAATCGGCCACAGTGGACTCCATTCATTGGGTCACTCTCTCCATTCATGCACTCGCCCACTCGCTCTACTCGCAGCATATGCGCTCCGTGGCCGGGGACCTCCATTACCGCTCAGTCACTCAGAACGAGCAATTTTCCAGGGCAATTTTCTGTTTGATTGCTTCCTGCGAGCGCTTAGTGAAAAGGCAATCTGTTCCCCTGTCAGAGTGAAGTGCGGACCCTTTCTTTTTTTTTCACTAACTGCCCCAAAGTACACAATCTGCTAATGCACTCGGGAACAAAACGCACAATTGCAACATTGAGCATTGACGAAAAAAAAACTGCAACCGCATGGAAACACAAATCAGTTTGTTCACAAAGTTCAGGAGACAGTTGGGTCGCCGCAGTCCGAGGACTCATGCTAATGAACTTGCAGGGACAGGGACAGCCGTGCCCTGCCGTTGAACTTGCGGCGGGGTGTGAATTGTCACCCAGAGGCGAGGGGGCAAACAAAACAAGGCACAAACACAAACAAAGCGCGAGACTGGCGACCGGGCGGCGGGCTGGCAGTGCAACTTGCTGTCTAACAGACTAAATTGTGCATGAATTCAAACGCAAAGGCTGCCGGGTGTCAAAACAATAATCGAGTCTGAATCGCCACAACGGCTTTCAAGTCAAGCTGTCAGAGTAACGAGCCTCTCGGTGGTCCCGCTTAATGGCCTGACCAGCAGATGCACCCCTGGGGAAAAAAAAAAGACAGCCCAATGTTGAAGAATCTTTGGCACAGTCACTGCTCCTTGATGTTGCCCCCACCAGAAATAATCCACTTTTTTGTGGCAACGAGGATGCTTCTCCGTCGAGCATAGACCTCTGCCAAGGCAAAAAAAAATCATTTTTAAATCGGCTTTTTTTACTCCCATTTTTGCTCGTGTTGTGAACATTTTCGTACGTTTCCGTCCATGCGTAAATGTGTGAAGTATTTAAGAGCATTTTGGTTGTGTTCTTTCTCGTGGTCTCCAGATCGCACCTGAATTTGCCTTTCTGTATCGACTCGGCTTGTCGTAATTTCACAGTCCTTCGTTCTTCAGTCACCAAAACTTCTTGATGGCGCCAATATATCATATAAGGGAAGACTGCACTTAAATATTTGGATGATGGACCAAACCAAGTTTCTGTTTGCTCAACCTTTGTGATTGTGAATGTCAAATTTAATTTCCATGAAGTATTTTAATCTATATTCGTCGCGTTGCCTCAGGTGTTTTCCAGATCACACGTTTGCTTTCATCCAACATCCATGGAAAATATCCTTGTGAGAGGCAACGACAGCGAGACCATAATTAAAGATTCTGACAACAAATCACTTGCTCATACTACATACTTTTCCGTCCTTCTCTAACTTTGTATGAAGTATTTAAGGACAGTTTGGTTGCATTTTGATCTCCACATAAGACATTCCTCCGGAAGGTTGGAATGCATCCTAAACCTCTTAGGTCAATGTATGATCCAGCTTCACTCGACTGTCTTGCAAATAAAGTCAAGAGGGCGTCGATAGAGCAAGCCCCAGCGAGCCTCGCCTCCGGAAAGAGACAACCTCCGTGCTCGATGCCCCCCCAGCAAGTGTCTCTTGTCCGTCCATTCAACAAAAAGTAAAAAATAAAACATCCTTTCATTTCCATCTGTGGATAACATTGAAGTAGATTTTTTTTATTCCACAATTAGCCATCTTAATGCTTTTGGCATTTGCTTGAAAAGCATCAGTGAGAAACGGAAGACTACCGCCCACTCTCTTCTTCTTCCTCTGCAGCTGGCATGCGACCCGGCAGACTTCCGAGCCTCAGGGCTTGCAGCAGATCAGGTAGCACTTTTCACGGCAGCCAAAACACACTTTGCCCCCTTTGTGCTCTCCATCTCGCTGGAGGTGAAGGTACTTGGAACTTACAGTGGAACCACCTAACTCACTTTGGAATTGAACCTGGAAATTTCTTCGGAGCCTCCGCTGTATCTGTTTTTTACCATGACAGACCGCATCCAGATGCGGGTTGTGGTTTCGTTAAGCGAACTGGGCAATTAATCCGTTTTTCATAAAGAGGTGGCAGTATATTAGCCCAGTGGTGAGAATGTTTGCCCCACAATGCCGAGGTTCTGGGTTTGAATCTTGGTTCCGGTCTTCCTGTGTGGAGTTTGCATGTTCTCCCTGTGCTGTAGCTGCTTTTCTATGGGTACTCCGGCTTCCTCCCACATTTAAAAAACACAGGTTCACTGAAGACACTAAATTCTCCATTGGGGTGTATATGAATGCTTATTTGTTTGAATGTGCCCTGTGATTGGCCATTCCAGGGCTCACCACGCTTCGTAGACTCCAGCTCACCCGTGACCCAAATGAGGACCATAGAAAACAAAGTGATGAGTAAACCTAAAAACCGAACTGGCGATCTTTGTGCTGTGAAGCACAAGTGCAAACCACTTTAGGGACACTCGGGACAGAGCTTTGCGTTTCGATCCAAGAACCAATTCAGTGCCAGAAATACTGGTGCTGATCATTGTGGAATCCACAATGTGGAATACAGGACTCCAACAATGACTTTTAAAACAACAACGGCCGAATCAACAAAAGTTTTCTTTACCTTTCATTCTTCCTGCCCTGTCGTGGGATCTGGCTGCGAATGAATCCGAACAGCAGAGCAGGAGCAGGCACAACACGCAGAGCCTCGCCATCCTGATCTTGTCGAGGCTTGGTCGAAGTCTACGATGTAATCGCCAATGACCAGCGTTGGCCTCACGCGCCAGCTCCTGGCATCGGCAACACCACCAGTCCTCAAATATGGAACCTGTGAAGGCAAAACAAAAACGGGGCTTTACTCTCACTACTCTGCACAATCCAAACTCAAGAGTGACTGTGTGGACTGGGAGCAGCTGCGTTCTTAAGCAGATGTCCTGCAAACTGCCCCGCTCGTCCATTCCGTCCTACATTGTCCAGGGCTCTCCCCCTGCATCATGAATAAGGAGCGGGGCTGTTACCGCCTGTTGTTTGTCAATGGACGGTGCGAATGGGCCCTGACTGGGGAAAAACACTTGAAACTTGCCAGGGAGATGCAGAAGATGAAGGTCAACACCGTCTGCCGCTTGGTTCCATGCCAATCTATCAATCTCTCCGCTTTATTGTGGACATTTGGAGATGTTTTCTTGGAGATTTTGGTTGAAGAAAATAGCCAATCTCAGCTTGATAAATCAATCCTTTTCTGTCTAGCTGACGTCTGGACAACAAATGCTCTTAAATGCAAATTCTGTCTCCAGTTATCACAAAAGATAACAACATGTAAATGAATGCGAGATAAAGCGGCACCTTTTGCAGCTCTCATGCCAATTACCGTTTCTCTACTTTATTTTATGATTTTCCACAATGAGTAACACAAAACAGGTATCTTCATGTATCTATATTGGAATTTTACTGCTGCATTTAACTTTAATGCCTTTAAAGTCACTAGTAGCAGGAACGCCGCAGGGATAATGGCATGTTTATTTAATTTAAATAAATTCTGCCACTTCAGTGCGGTTTATCGAATAAAATATTTTTTCATTTCCAAACCTACTTTTACAACTTTCTACTTTCCTTTTGTTTTATTTTTTTTTATCTCGTCATGTGGGTTGCACATCTAACATTTAAAATAAGGCTTTTACGGTATGAAAATGATGAAATCGGTGCTTAATATGTGATTTGAAAAAAAAAACACCAAAACAGTCTGAATTCTTGTAAAGAGTGGGGGAAAAATCTTACAGACTTTTGAAGCGTTTTGGGACCGATCCCAGTTGTGAGCATCCCTCTTTAATTACACTTGAAGTTGTGAGGCGTGTAAACGTGCCAGTCCAAACTCCACGCACTGCAGCCATACGCACACACACGCGCGCGCACTTCAGCCGGGTTCAATGTCTAAAGCACTCGTTTGCTTACTTCGATCTCGCAAACAAGCGTTCCATTTCAACTCAAATGAACTTTAAATGAAATCTAAAAGATAGTAGCTGAAGCGTTGTAAATAAAAAAATGAATGAAACACATTGAAGCTCATGTACCTCTTGTGTCCTTACGGGCTGTTTTCGTTTTGTTTTGTTGGAGGGGACTCACTCCTTATTCCAGTCCGTAAAATATCGAAATCCTCATTGGGCTCATGTAGTCCACTTGTGTCTCATTCAAAGAAAAAGAAGAATCGGGTTTCTTCAGCGGGCTCTTGTATCCGCAGGCTTATAAATCCATCACAACCTCCATCCACCGTCACCCCGAGTGGCGACAGCTGCCGGGTGGGCCCCTGGTGCGAGGAGCGGGCGCACCACTCAAAGTACATCCATGCAGGGGGAAGGAAGGCGCTCCTCTTCCCGGTCACCCGCGCGGCCGTTATCCGTTTCTGCAACGTTACAGCCCCGGTGAGTCCCGTCCGGTCTTGGCCAAATTCGGCGCCTTTTTTTGTTTGTTTGCTTTTTGGGGCTCAGCCGGTGCGCTTTTTTACGCAACGTCCTTGCTTGTCTCTTCTTCTCCCCTTCTTCCAATTGCGAGTCGCTTTATCCGCCTGAGGTCTCAGCGAACCTCCGCCAAGGCTCGTTTCGACTTACTTGGGAGAGTAGAGTGGCTGCGTGCGTGCGTCCGCGCTGCTGCCCGGCTCCGAAAGCAATGCCGCTACACCAGCAGCCAGCACGCACTCACAGCCACAACAACAATGGTGCGAGTGGCTGGGGGAGGGCTCGAGCGCGTCCGTGCGTGCGTGCGTGCGTGTGAGTGTCAAAGAGCGAGGGGAGGGGGTACTTCTGTTACCCCCCTTCCTCCCTCGATTCAGTCTCTCTCATCTCTTCAAATAAAAGAAAACAAAACCCCTCCAATGCAAAACACCTTGTCTACTAGACACAACTTTTTTTTCTCTCAATTATTTTTTTACTCGCACAAAACTTTTCTCTGGTGGCGTGCCACACCCGCCATAAATCAGGTTATTAAAACATTTATTTTGACAAGTACCTATTTATGAGGTTTTAATTGCCCTTTATGCAAATATGGCATAGAGGGAAGAGGAGAAACTTTTTTTTGGGTGGAGAAGACGCATGCAATTAAGTGGTTTTATTGAGTGAATGCTTTGCAAATTGCCAACATGTTTTAATTGCCATCACTGTGAAAAAGAAGGGAGGGAGGGGAGAAGGAGTAATTCCATTAGCTCCTCCTCTTTTGCAATTATTTATACTTTTGTATTTAGTTTATTAAAACACAAACACCATAATTGTGTTTCGTAATTCTCTCTGTATTCCCCCCTTTTTTCACATGATGGCCCCCAAAAAGAAAGCAGGATCTTCTTGCAATGCGTTTATTTTATGAATATCAAGTATAATATATATATTTGGATTTTTATTTCGAGGAGTGGCTTTGATAATGGACGGATGGATTTAGGGGCTATTAAAGAGTTTATTCAGAAACAACTTGTTAATAACCTGTACTTGCCTGTAAAATACAACTATATTAGAAATAAATGAGAATAAAGTTCTTATTTTAAAAGAATGAACTAAGAAAATTTGTTAATTTTGCATTAATTAATTAAAAAATATTATTACCTATTTAATTTATAGCTAGCTGAATGTTACGATTGTGCTGAGTAAATGCTGAAGCGATTGAAAGTGCTTAAGTTTTTACATTGTTGACGTCAGGCCTTGTTTTAGCCACGCCCTCAGAAATTTTGAAAAACTCAATTGGTGAAAAACAATTTAACGCTCGACTGGCACAATTGACACGATGTAATTCTTTGTACGTTTCCACCTTCCAGCTATAATCTTCACCCATGTGCAGTAGAATGTATTTTGAAGCGGTTCTCTCATTTTACGTGTACAGGTTCTTGAAATGGCAACTCTTGCTACGCGTAGTGCATATTGGGTCATCATCTTCATCGTCAGACATTGATCTTGGAGACAAGATGCTGGTCATAAAGCTCACACTGCTTTTACAGTGTGCCCTCGTTTGTAGTACACCTCAAAGGTCAGTGTGAAAAAAAAATGTTTTCAGGACAACAAATTGTGTCATTCGCATTCATGTATGACATGCACAAACATGAGTTTAAAAAAAAAAGCCTGATCAGCGCCAGTGGCCATAAAGGGCAGCTCTTATCTGCTTTATGACTTCCTTTATTTGTGTACTTTGACTTTCGCCGTAAAGCACCGTCTGACCCCGAGTGGTACCAAAGGCCAAAGCTTGAAATTTCTGTCAACACTGAAGCGACGAAAGCTAAACTGCGCGCATGGCGGCGCCCCCTTCACCGAGTTATTTGGCGCCCCTGTGCAAAGTAGGAGTTAAGTGGAGTTTGTCGGAGGGTGGCAGTGATTCGCTTGGTTGGTGCAGGCAATGTGTAACTGCGGTTTGAATCCGGGTCAGGACCTTTATGTGACAAATTCAAGCGCTTACTGGAGCAAGTTGCCCAAAATGGCTGCTTGAAACCCTAATTGTTGACGTCTGTCATTCAATGTGGGGCATGGAAGACTTTTCTATGCTTCCTGTTCCGATAAACATGAAACTTGATTTCGTGTTGATTGGTCAAAACAGGTGCAACTTTTTAGGTGCCTCTATTGAGTAACCCCCCCCCCCCCACCCACCCCAGTGGTCGGGATTCCTACAATATTCATGTTCACTAGAATCAGGATCAGTCGCATGCAAATGCCTTGGAAAGGCGATAAAGAGATGCTTTGGAAAGAAGATGCAGCATTGTTTCGGGGGAGGAGGCGTGGGCATGAGGGGGGGGGATCTTTCAATGTGAAAGGGACCTGATGTTGCCATCATGTGACCCCCCCCCCCCCTGCTGTGATGCCGACTAATGAGCGACCAGCCACACCTCGTGCATTCTTCCTGACCTTTAGCCCACCTCACTTTCCCTCCCACATCACCTCACCCAATCATTATCACCCCCCCATCCCAGCCTCCACCCTCCTGCTCAATTTGTTATCAGTTATCAGGCACCAACACCCCCCCCCCCACATCTGACCTCATTAGCATAAGTATGCGAGAGGGGGAGCTATCATTGACATCTGGACCCGGGGGCACCGGCAGCGGAACGGGCCGATATCACTGATGTCATCAGATAAAAGGGACGGGACGCCGCAGGAATCTGGTTCTATCACGGCCCCTGTTTGGGAGTTGCAAAGATAACCCCAACATAGTCCTCTTTTTGTTTAGGGATTCAATATTCAAAAGGAGAGGGTCTGGCATCAAGTGCTTTAAATTGCCCTTTCAGGCTGTCTCCTCACCTGATATCATCCAGCTTGGATTATGCCCATCAACTCACCGACTCAGAATTCAACCTCACATTTCAATTACGGAGCTGTTGTTTCCCTTTTTTTTTTTTTTTTTTTTTTTTGAAGGTGCTGTTTCACATTTGACATTATGCATTATATCCTGTGTCCATACCCATCTAGTCCCAAAGATTTATCCATTAGATGGTTTACCGGATTGTATTTTATCAGATGAAATATTAATTTTGACTTCCTTTTCCTTTTATTTTTTTCAGGTTATTCAATGAGAAGTCAGTGATGGAAACCAAGAATGACAAAAATAAACAAACTTGTCATAGAAAGCGTCCACACACGCATCCGGGGTAAGCTTTGCCACAAGTTGTTGTATTTTGTCTTCCGGTGGAAACATGGCGAGCAACATGTTATCAAAACATCTCAGTCTGAATTTATTGGCCAAGTATGTAAAAACACACACGGAATTTCAAATTGCTTTCTTCATTTTGAGCTCGCATTATTATCTCACGCAGTACGTTACTCCTACGTCGCTTAAGAACATCCATAGCATAAATGCTTTTTGATATGGAATTTCTTAGTCTAATATGTCTACGTTTTATTAGGGGGGAAACATTCAAGTCCGAATCCAAACAAGCCGAAGGCGGTCACGTCTTGTCGTCGCTTGAGCTCATTGTTTCATGTTTGTGTTAATCATTACCTGGCATGTTCGCAACTCAAAAGGCCGAGCTGGCAGCGCGACACTTTGTGATGCAGAGTCGGGGGGGTTAAAAAGAGAGATCAGTCAGATGGGGGAGGGAGGCTCGGAGAGTTGCCCTTAGCAAAAGACAAATGCATGCTGAGCAGTTTTAAAAAAGTGACTTTGCCTCTAAAAATAGAAACAAGTCACACTCAAGCATTTTTTTCTTCTAGCAGCTCAAAAGACATTATTGACAGAAGACAATTACGTTTTTTGGCGGGGGGGTTTTGATCCTGTGATCTGTATTTGTTGATCTGCCATGTTGGTGGTCCAGATGAGAACGGTACGCAAGCCACAAAACGCAAGGACCAGTAGATGGACTTATGTTCGTTTCCGACTTTTTTATTTTTTTTTATCATGCTCGTCAATTCGTATGAGCTATGCAATACATTTTCCAATCTCCTTCAATGGGCTAAAATGAGGGCTAAAAAAGCTGAGCAAGCGTCGGGAAACTTTGGAGGCCGTGGCAAAAACGGCACCCGATGACAAAGTGGCCGTCATCATCAATTACAATTCTTACACGATTTCAATATATATATATTTTTATAGCGCATTTCACAACAGCGTCCAACTTGTAGCGGTTCACACGCGTGCACGCACACACCTCCACTCAGACACACACAGCTGTTTACGTGATGATGGAGAAGCACTGTTTGCCCTCGCCTCTTCTCCCTTTCTTCTCCTAATCACATCCAGCAGGGGAGGCCTGATCCTCCACCCGCGACCCCAACCGGAGCCCCCCCCCACCGCACCACACCACATCACATACAGAAGGATGAACCCTGTTTGAACCCCGCCGCTTTAATTAATCGCGCTGACTTTGTTAATTATTTGTTTGGCCCGCCATAGTTGAACTCTAGTAACCTGCAGCACAAAGCACGACCCGGGTATCATGCTTGATGCTTCCACACCGCCAAAAACGGGTGCTGTTTCTCGGACCTGAGCGGTGTCCTATATGCTTCAGTGGCCCTTAGTCTCATCTGGAATCAAATGTCTCCTGAGCAGACCCATTCCAAGCAAAGGGCCCCCAAAAAGCATTTTTTGGTCTGGTAAGTTCAAATGAATTGGCGCTGGAGTGCGTTGTTCCAGATAGTTGTCAGCGGCGGCGCGTGAGCGGACCAGATTAGTGCCCTCCAAACACGGCGCGACGTGCGCAGGATGTCCATACAGAGACATGTTTGGTTAACCTCAACACTGAGCCGTGAGTGAATACAGACGCCCGGTCGCACTGTTCCAGAGGAAATCCTGTTAACGTGTTACACATGCGGAGCGTTATTCATGATTACACTTCAATAAACACGCAAGAGAGGACGGAAACACTTGGGTGGAAAGACTCTTCCTCCTGATGTGATTTATCGTAGATTCTTTTCTTTTTTTTCCCTTTTTGGGACTGTACTACTGGAGCCATCTTTCACATCACTACAAATAATTGATCTGCTTTATACATTCCTACATCAAATTTGTTTATTTATTATACTTCATTTTTATTATTCCAATGAGGAAAATAAACATTATGCAGTGCTGGTGATTTTATAAACAGTTATAAAAATCTCTCTCTACCTATAAAAGATAAAAAAAATACGCTTCGCTCAGTCTGATCATGTTCAATCAAAATGACTGCGTCCAGATAACTCTTTTTAAAAATTTGTTTTGCGGGATAAAATATTAAAAAATATTTACAAAATGTGTCATAATTCTTAATCATCCAAAATGTAGCTTGTGAGTGTAATGAAAGGCTCATACGTTTACAAAATATAATTCAATACGATTTCTTTCGAGATATCCGTTGCCTGTGAGTGATATATTTTCGGTTTTTGGTAACAGCAACACAGTTCTTACTTTTAGAGGCAAATCCCAAACTAAGACCTCCCATCACGCTTGCCTTCAGCAGCCTATGAAGACATCAAAGATGGCGTGTGTCACAGAAGCTTTCCACTAATGGAACCTCCTTCTTCATTGGTTTCCTTAAGGAAGTCCGACAGCCCCCTGAAGCACCCCCTTGTTCACGTTGAGAGCAGTGCAGCCCTCAAACCAACGTCCTGAACCACAGTCAATCAGGATTAGCTTTTTTGTTTGGTTTTGTTGTGTGTTTTTTTTTTTTTTAACCAAATCCCAAATCCTAACTCTTCTTTCCCAGAGGACTCAGTCCAAGCTTTCCATATGGGAACGGGATGCAACCTGCGCCCAAGACACCGGTAGACTGCGTTCTCTGGGAGGGGGTTGAGACCGATCAGAAATCATGAGGTTGAAGCGCATAAGTGGTTCGAAGGGATGATGGCATCAGCAGGGGCCTCAGGGGTTGATGGTTAAGAGGTGGCTAAGCTCGAGGGATGAAGGGAGGCTTTAAGATGGAGAGGCTGCGGTGGAAAAATCAAAGGGGGGAGCTGCAGGTTTGCTTGAAAGCAGGAGGCCTCAATAACGCATTTCCTTCTTCTATTTCCTGTCCTCTCGGGCCAATGAGACTTTAGCCTGATATCCATCCACCCCCCCATCATCCTGAGCTGGAGACGCTCCCAAATGACTTTGGTCGAAAGCCGGATTGAAAACCATGGACTGGTCACCAGTTTATATTTTCAGGGCAAATCCTGTTTAGACAAACACATTCACATGTGTGAACAATTTGGAGTCTCCAGAATACCCGTCGAAACAAACACACGCAAAGTGAGACCATGCAAACTTTAGATAGGAAGGCCTGATCCCAGATTCAAACCCAGAACCTCTCATCTGTGATGCTTATACAGTACAATACAATGCAACTTTTCGATAACAAAGACAGTGAAAGCAGTAACTTGAGTTGTAGACAATAGATACTCAAGTTGCGTTAAAACCCAACAAATATCATTTAGAGTAATCCATTCGTCGATTACATCTCGGCTAGATTATTGTATTGCACTTCATTTTTGAGTGAGCCAGTCCTCACTAAAGCGTCACCAGCCGGTGGTAAATGCTGCTGCTCACTTTCTAACTAAGAGGGAGCACATAACCGCAATTCTGGCCTCTCGTACTTTTTCAAGTTCATTTTAAGATACTGCTATTTGTATTCAAATTTTATCCTACTTCTCTGAGCACTCGCCCGCTGCCTCGGGTCTTTGGACTAGACGCTATTGGCTGCGACGAGGACTCAGTGGCGCCTCAGAGGTGATCGAGCATTGTGCTAACCACCTAGTCAACGTCAAATTGGAAAATCTGAAATTTGCATATCTACTTTTGTAGTAGGAATTTCTTCTTAAAAACAAACTCTTTCTCGGTTCCTACCCTTACCTTCTCTTAAATTGTCCTTATTCCTTCCATCATTCCAAAGTTCTAAACCTTCCAATTCCACCAAAGGTTAGATAGCTATTTGCTCACCGACCTCCAAACACTGCTGATCGATTCCATTCCTCATTCCAAGCTTTCTCCTGGTCAGATCGCTCCCAGTAATCCCTTGGATCAGGGCACCAACCTCCCCCCTCCCCTCCTCATCTCATCCCTGCCCTGCTTATTAGATCAGGGCCCCTGTCAAGAAGAGCCAGAGATGTGGGGCCCTCATTGTTTGGCCCCTGATTAAGAGCTTCTCACAGCCGAGGATCAGGCTGAAGGAGCGGGAGCCGAGGCGATCGCTCTCTTTGTCCGGGGCGGGGTCTTACGGGCCACATTGTTGCAAGGCTTCTTCTAAAGGTGGACTGGATTTGGTGTAGGACAATGGGATGTTAGACGATGAGAGCTTTAAACCGTAAGCTCGTACTTTCAGGGCCAGCGGTCAAGCGTTTGTGCACCCGCGGGTGATGTCCCAATCCATCTTTAGATGTGAAGTGAGCAGCTTTGGAGGACAATGCAGGTCTTAATGTAGCACGGGGTTAATTATCTACTAGCAGTGGTCACCGAGAGGTTCCTCCAAATGTGAAGACTGTCCCACTAACTGCATTCTTGATTTGCTTGTACGTCTTTGGCGTGTCTATGTAATATTTCTTAAAGACCACGTGTGAGGTAGGTTCAGAAAATGGTAAATCAAGTCACAAGGAAATTAATTACACATAATACAAATAATAAATCTTGAATTATTATTTTTTTTAAATTTGGTATATTTGACAAAATAATAGTTTTTCCGAGGTTACATCCTGCCGAGCGACAAACCCGGAAATGTGACATCATACGACGGGAATATGGCAGAGCTCACCATTGAAAGTCTCGTAAGCCAGTCAGAAACTGACTCGGAAAGTGAAAACGTAGCGGCCACTGAGGTTCCTCCACACCACTCGTTCCTTGGCCATCATCTCTTAATGAACGTTTGACATTTTAGACATTTTAGTGGTTTGCCATGTCTAGCAGACGTATCAAAACGACCGGAATGTCAGAATGTGTGATGGTCAAGGGAGACGTCAGTGGAAGGCACAGCAAACACAGCATTCCAAAGGGATTGAGAGGCTGCATGGGAAAACCAAACGGAGGTGTTAATCTCAACCGAGTGACTCCCCGCACCCCGCCCCGCGCCACCCTCCTCTTCATGTCCCATCATCCTCCAAAGGGATCCTCTTAATCCCACATGGACCAGGTCTTTCTTCAGCTTCAGTTTTCGCACAAAGGCCCGATCAAAGCCGGTCAACTCAGAATGCGAAAGACATATTTTTTTGTGCGTGTGTGTTTTTAAGCATAGATCTGGGTGATGCGCATTGGCCGGGCATCAAATAATATGTGCAGGAATGTTATTGTGCTTCGGCGGGAGAGTAAAAACAGGCTTTGGTGCTAATGCCTCAATGTTTTTCGAGGATGATTTTCAGCGTCTTTGCCAGCTGATAAGCTGCTCGTCCATTAGCTGCGGTTCACACCGCTAAGAGTTTTATGCAGGACATGTTCACGTTTTGTTTTTGTCACTGATTTATGACATTTTGTCTTCAAGGAGTTGATTAGCCTGAACTCAAATGGGGATATGTTTCAATTGAGAAGTTTGTCTTTGTTTTAGATTTATTTCTTGGCCCATTGGAAGAAGACTGGTCAGAACCCTTATGGTGGTCATTCTCAATCTCATATTGTGCAGGTTTGCGAAAATTCTTTCGCACCCCCTCCGCGTTATTCCTTTCCGCAAATATCTCAGTTCCGCATTTGACAGGTCCAGCTCGGTTCATTTCATTGGCGGCGTGTCAAAAGCGATTGTCAAAGGTCTCTCGGCAGGATTCCTGCCTCTGCTCTCCTCCCGAGAGGCGTCTGCTGTCAAGACTGCTCGGATGATTTTTCCGCTCAGTGTCCGGGGTGTCCGCATCTGCGCCCGATTTGCACAACAATAAAAAAAAGACCCCCCCCCCTAGGCAGCCCAGACTTAATTAGAAGGCATCTTCAGCTGCGGACAAAGACACTATACAAGCTATGCTAACACGTGTTTGCCTTCACGTCCATTTTGGAGCAAATTGGACAGTAGTAAGAAACTCGAAGCATTTCGTGAACAATCTTCTGGTTGAAAATAGCTCAGTCAATGATGATGTTGTGATGAATAAGGCAAGTTTTTTTTTCTATTTCTTTTTTTTGTTGCAGTGCTCCAGTTTTTTGGGTCAAAAAATTGAAGCAAAGGTCAACAGAAATAGTGCGCACTTTGCGAATGAAGAGGATAATAAAACTGCTGGCAGTGTGGAGTGCAGGTGATGGTTTTGAAATGCGCTGTAGAAATAAAGTTGTATTATATTGTTTTGTAAGCATGGTGAGCAGGCAGCCAAGACAGATGTGCTCTTGTCAGTCAGTGCTGGTCAAGTTGTTTTATCGTTGACACGGGGAACCATTTTAGCTACTGACAAAAATGAAGGAAAAAGTAAAATGGTTCAAAAGATTTGCAGACCGAATCTGAGTCCACAATTCACTACCGTGTAATTCAGTTTTTTCATGTTTTCAGAAGTTATCTTCATGAAGTATATATAGAAACCAATCTGAGAAATCACAAAGGCCACATTCAAGTGCAATGCACATCATTTAACCTGTGTACACAACCCCCCCCCCCCCCCACACACAAACACAAACGTACTGTTTGTAAACAGTCCATTAATCGAAATCTCTCTGTTTATTGGCCTCTCTTGGCTAAATGAGCGCAGACTTCTCCTCCCTATTTGGGCTGTAAAATCAACAAAAAAAAAAGAACAAAAAAAAGGGGGTTGGTGTAAGTGGCTTGATTGGCACGGGCGTCCTGTGTGGCCTTGAAGGAGGAGGCTGGGCTGGTCCGCGCATTTACGAGGCCCCGTAATCGGCAGGTGTTAAACTCAACAATTAGGAGCTGCTATTGGCTCACGGCTTTTACGGCGGAAAGCTCGCAAGCTTTTAAAAGATGACGCAGCGTCGGTGATAATTGGCTTGCAAAGTTACTCGCTTTTGACATGAGCGCATTTTAGAGGTTCAAGTGTTGACTGACTCTCACTGGCTGCTTGATTTGGGACAATAAAGCAGTGACACTGCATGGCAAGACAAATACTACTTGAAAAGAGCAACTGCGTTTTCTTGAACCTTTGTGAGATTGCTTTGGAGCTTGAGGTTTTTTTTATGATGTATTGTTTTTATATAAAAAATGTTCTCCTAAATATGTACTTTATTTGAGTAAAAGTGGTTATTATTCTCATTTGAAAAAATAAATACATTGGTGGGTGAAATTAATTCTTCTAAAAAAAAAAATTACAACTGTTTTTTAAAAAAATCCTCACAATTGTTATAAAAATATTCTAGAATCAAATATCAGACATCTAATTAAGAGTATTTTTTTAAATCATCTATTTTCTTAAAAGTTGGCGAAATATGACACTATTTGTGTAAAAAAGTGGCCATCTCTTTCTGGAGGTCAACAAGGCTCCGAGATCAGCCCACTTGTGTTTGCACGTGTACACATGCGCGTCGTCCAACAGTGCAGTGCTGCTTTCTGTCATCAGTGTGTCAAGACCTGCAGCTGTGCTACGGCGCTGACTCACACTCACACATGAACATAAAAAAAAAAAAAAATTGCTCCAATTAAGCAACGTCATGTGACAGGGCGGTCAGGTGACTTGGAGGGTGGGGGTGACATGAATTCATAAAGCGTTTCCTGATTCCAAAGTCTGCACCAACACTCAAGTAAGGACCAAAAAAAAAAAAAAAACAATTGCGAAACATAAGTCTTAGCTGGACCCAAGGTCCTAAAGCCACCCAGTCTCACACCAGATCTTGCCGTTTTCCCACTTGTGCTCGCAGCTCTTAGCCTGAGCTCTGAACCGTGTCGCCAACGTTGTTGGTTTGCGGTGCGTGCCACGCGTCTTTCCTGTGCTGCTTGGTGGACGTGTGGGCGCGACGTTAAGTGATTCCAGGCGCGAGCGTGACGCAGATCCAGACCGGCCTGTGTGATTAAAGCGCACAAGCCGACCAAGATTGCTATATGCTTGCAATTGGATGCCTTTCACCTCCCGTAGGAAGTCGCTCACAGAAATCAAATTTCAGCACCAAAAAAACTTTTCGAACTGTATAGGCCTTGTTTGAAGTTGCATTCTAAACCGTCAAGCTCGTGTCAAAAAAAGGTGAGCGTTCACATTGATGAAGTTACAGTGTTCAGTGAGTGAGTGAAGGTTTTAGGATGGTGGGGGAAGGTGGAGCGCAGGATGGTGAGAGCCGAGATTCGAACGCAGAACCTCTTGACTGTGTGACAGACGTGCTAATCTCGAAACCACTACTCCCAAAACATTTAAGACCTTTAATCTTGAGGCGACATGGAGGCCCAAGGAGGGAGAGGTGTTCGCAAGCTGTTTTCAACTCTTCATATTGGTTACTAATGATGCTGACGTGGGGGTGAAAAAAATATAGGAAATTGACCTTTTTTGGACATAAGAGGTTTTTGCCTGACCTAACAGCAGGTCTACAGTATTTGTACATCTTAGCTGTGAGCATTGCTCATGTTAACTTGTCTCTAATGCAACAACATTGTCATTTTTTCCCCCTTCCACCTGGAACGCATTTAGTAAGCAGTGGAATAGTTGCGACTTTTGCAGTTTTCTCTAACGCATCGTTACGCTTCTAATGAAAAGAAAACAATGGCATCCAGGTGTTCAGGTCATTCGTGCAAGTCCGAAGGTGAAATATTTAACACAATGTGATGGAGCGTGTGATGAGGGAAGAAAAAAAGAAAGAAAGAACATTACCAGTACATAATGACTTGCTTTTTGCGCTCATATGACTTTTTTCATGCCTTTCCAGGCCGGACTGGGCTACTCATTATGTTCATTAATTAGCTGTGAAACGGCTCTCGCCCGAAAGGCGGCCGAGCGGGCCACTGGGATTGGACCTCAGCCGTGCACCAGCAGTCAAATCTACACAACCCGGACGTGTGAATGGCATTTTGACTATTATTATTCGTGTTTTAGCAACCCGGTTTTTGTAGTAATAGTCCAGACTTCCCCGGACTGAGACGGTTTCCACTGGCTCAGCTTGCGAATGACTCCTCTATTTGTGGGTGTGGCCACGTGATATTGTTCATTTTCAGTTTTCTTCATTTTCATTTCATGTTATTGAGGAATCGGCGCGCCCTGTGGTCAGTGCCCGACCCCCTTGTGAAAATCAAGTGGCCTGGCCAGCATACATAGTCAGGCTTTTGTGACCCTTTTTTTCTTCTTTTTTTGATGAGATAGCTTTTGTCTCAAGAGAGATAAAGCAGGAGGGGGTCTGAGACACACGCACACAAACACACACACGCACACACACTGATAACACACAGACCTTTGATGTAAGTCCTGCAGGGAAGAAGATGGAAGAGGGGGATTGGGAGGGAGGAGGAACTATAGTGAGATTACAGGAATAGCTTCGGGGACTGAAATTTTTGTGTCGAGTTACCACACACACACGCACACGCGCCTTATCAGCCCGTCCGTCCATCTTCTCCCACATCGTGTCATACCTTTGTCCTTCTATCCATCCTTGTTTTCTGTCTTTCTTCTTTCCATCCATCCTCCTATTTGCAAAAATGCATCTTTGGTTCATTCCTCTCTTCTTTCTTTCCTTTCTTTCATGCCAGTCTTGATTCCTCCGTCGTCGGCCAACTGTCGCGTTGGCCTAGCAGACACCCCAACAACGGCTCCGACTTTCGTGCTACACCAAGCAGACGTTGTGTACCGACTTTAAGAAGGACGATACAAAATGGATGTTTGGATTTTAACTTGAAAATTTTGAATTTTGGGGGGGAATTTATTCCAATGTAAATTCTTCCAACATATGTTCCATATCGATGATATCTGTTGTTACAGACTAATCTGGCAAAGTAGACTCTTCCATTTCTCAGTTAAATTAACAGAAGAAAATCCATATTTCGCTTGGAAAATCCTACGTGTGATTCCATTTAGTCTGATTCCATTTATTAAAATGGATTTAGTTTTCGCTTGCGCACACACGCCAAACTTCCTGCAGGATGTTATGCAGTGAAATCTGAGAATGACACAAGAAAGGGTGAAAGTGTCCGTGTGTGTATGTGTGTGTATATACTTCCTGCAGGATGTTATGCCGTACCCCCCTAAGGATGAACCTGGAGTGTGGAGCCTCTTCAGTGCATCCTGATGCTCACAAGAATGCGTGTGTGTGTGTGTTTGGGGGCGGGGGGGGACTCCACAATGCACATAACCCTTCGTTCATGTCCAGAATCCCGCTTCACCCTTCCACTGGTGTCCATTCATTCAGGCTGTTGGCGTCCCCGCCCCCTCCCAGCAGGAAAAATAAACTTGACCCCTGGCCTCCTGGTGAGACGTGACCTCCGACCCCGCCCCCAACGAAAGCCCGAATGCTCTGAGGCTCCTCATTCCATCCATCACGCTTTCTCCTCGAGGAATTCCTCAAATGTTCTCTGAGGCAAGTGGGCACATGCTGCATGTTCAGGTTGGTTCCATAACTCGTCCAATGTCAGTGCGTGTGCACGTTTAGCACAACATACTGCTGGACAGAATGGCAAAATTCCCTACAGTGTGTTTAATCCATGAATAGTTATCACCTCCATGCCTTTCTGTGACTCTTTCAGTCTCTCTGTTGCATCCTACTGATGACACGTAATTCTCCGAGTTCAGCGCTCACGTCCCTCTGAGAACATCCTGTCTGAAGCCTCACGTGATCACTGATCTTATGGCGTCATTATCAGGTTGCAAAAGAGAGACTGTAAGATTCCTTTTCACCCGGCTAGAGACTCATATTTTCATCTGTAGATTCCAACAGAGAAACTGGATGAATGACAGAAAGGCCTACAAGTGGGAATTTTCATGGATCAACTTCCTGTTCTCGAACAAGGAGCTGAATGGAAAAAATTAATGTGCATTCAGCAAGAAGTTCAAGCAAAGTCCTTCTGTTTCACATCATCCTGAAATCTCACCCGAAAGCCCGTCTCAAACTATTTGAGAGGAGTGTTCAAAAAAGTCAAGCGAGCAGCACATTATTCCGCCAGCAGGCTTCCAAACAAGATGTCGGATTGTCTAACGTACTTTGTACAATGTGATGATTTATTTCCCCCTGGCTCAGATGTAAGCGCTGTGCCGCCGCATCGTCTGGCATTGGGTCCGATCCAACCACAAATCACACACTTTTCAGTGGCTGCCCTTTAATCCGCCACCCAACACACACACACACACACAAATACGCCCTCTGAGGCTACTTAGGATGAAAATAGGCTGCAAACAGCGAACAGCTCTTAAGTCGTCCTCCAAGAAAAATGTTTTTTTTCTTCACTTGTTTACGATGGAGATGGATAGACGTGCCACCTGTAATTACGCCATCATGAGTTGCGCTTTTTTGACCCACTCAATGGGAGCCTTGTTTTCAGACCCTCCCCTGATTCTCACACAATCCATTTGTCATCTGTTCGCTTTTCATTAGCCTTTGCCAAACAGTCAATAGCCAAATGCCACATTTTGATCATTCAAATCGATCCAGTCAGTCGTGGTTGAATGAAATATGACAAAGATGATCACATGGTGACAACGAGGATGGCGTTGTTGACTGTCATGTAAAAGTCAAAGTAATGGGGGGGGCTTGAAAAGGCAGACTATCAATGCAGAAATAAAAGAAGTCCCGTGTTCTACGTGAAGGGAGATTTGGACTTGGAAATTCTGGTGATGGAGAGTTGGGCCGGCGCAAATGAACACAAGGACGTCTGGCTCTAATTTACAGCCCTAATAAATCCCCACCCTCTTTACCCTCTGACCCCCCGAAGCAGCCAGGCAGCTTCCTAAAATCTTAATCACTCCTGCCGGACCCCCCGACCGCTCCCTCCGCGTATCCTCATGGGGGCTCGGGAAA
Organism: Idiotropiscis lumnitzeri; assembly: GCF_059441095.1. Taxonomy (NCBI): domain Eukaryota; kingdom Metazoa; phylum Chordata; class Actinopteri; order Syngnathiformes; family Syngnathidae; genus Idiotropiscis; species Idiotropiscis lumnitzeri. The sequence goes on from NC_142407.1 coordinate 10,121,242, forward strand.
GAAAGCAACAAGAGAGCACATACACAGGCTGTATTATTCTGCGCTGAAGCCCAATGGCCGCCTTGTACTCACACCTGAGGGTTAAGGTTAGGCAGATGGCCAATGAAGCTGTCGCTCAGTCAGACAGACAGACTTGTTGCCTTCGCCCGCACAGGAGGAGTCGTGAAAAAGTCTGCTCTCTCTTTACAAACTTTCCCCCCACCCGTACTTTCCCAGTTCATCAGCGTATGTTTCAAACGCTTGACGAAGTATCAGGCGAGCCAGTGTCAGCCTGGCCGACTAAACGGGTCGCCTCACTGACTGACTTATTGACTGACTTATTTCCTGTTGGGTCGTGTGCTGGTGTCAGAGCAGATTTATGTCGCCGGGCCCGGGTGATAACTCATGTCAGACACAGGGGTCGGGGGGCGTGGGGCGCACGGGGCCTCGAGTCGACGGGGGCCCTCTCATAAAAGCACTCAGTCTGTGCTGCACTTTTGCTTTGTTTACATTTTTAACCCTGCGTCTATTTGTTACATGCAAATGAATTCAAATCATTAATCTGTTCTAGCCTCCTGAAAAAAAAAATCTAGCAAAAAAATTATAATAAAATAAATACATTTGTATATTGTATATATATATATATATATATATATATATATGTATATATATATATATATATGTTGTTTGCCCGAAACTGCATAGATCCTGAACTTGTTTGAATGATTCCACTTGTTGAATGCGTGCCCGTCTCATGCACAGCGGGTGATGTGACATATTCAATGTTCCCTGTCTACTTTGCTCTCCTTGACGCATTCAAGGACAAACAGGACAAAGGGACGCCTGTGTTTAAGAGTGCCGCATCCAAGAGACACTAGTGAAGGAATCCGTGGCTGTAAAGACGACACAAAGCCAACCGCTCTTAAAAATGACGTTTGGAGGGGGCAAATTACGACTTCTCCCAAAGCGACCACAAGATGACTAACTAAGTAGAAAAAAAAAAAAAAACATCTTTACTCCTCATCCTTCTGTCAGCCAATCAGCTCTCAGAATGCCCTCAAACTATATCTTTTTCCAAACTAGTGAGCTATTTAAGTCATTTCTTGGCTCACATTCCAGCAAATCAGAAGTAAAAAAGTCATTTGGGGAAAAAAAGCAGTGGCATAGCAAGGAAAGAAAGTGATCACAGATTTCTTTATCTTGACTCAGTGGAGTATGACCTCTATTCACGCAGTCATGTTTTAGCCAATCGGAAGCCCGGACATGGTCATTTGCTGAAGATGCAATGGCAGCAATCGCATATCGAGGAAGAACAGTATTTTCTCGCGATCCATCTGCCTATCTTGACATTTTATTTTGTTGTTGTAATCACCTGAGCAAAACAGCCTCCTTTTTATCCGTTTCAAGTTCAAAGTTTCCAGATGGATCCCGATAGCGGCCCGTTGCGCTAATTATTCCAATGGAAGGCTCATACCATCCATATCGAATTGAAATCTAGGTGTTGACATTTATCGAGCATCGACTTCAAAAAGCAATCGTGAGTGGGCCCATGTGAACAATTACGAGCTGGCAAACACTGCGGCCTGTAATTGCGCGTGCAGGTCGCGACTGATTCCACGTCGTGAAGCGGGAAACGTGCGTCAAACGGCCGTATCGGGCCGTCCCACCACTGCGGCCAGATGTCGCCTCTCGCCAAACAAAGTGAAACAGTGCATGTAAACACGCCATCTGCACTTTGTTTACGCGCCCTCAGTCAGTCAAACAGGCAGATAAGGATTTCCCGGGGAGCCCCCCCTCCCCCAAAACTCCCCAACACTGCGAATTTGCAAAAAAGACAAAAATAAAGCCAGCAGATTAGGTTTAATTCTTATTATAAAAAAACATCATTAATAATATTTGATTACATTGTCCATGAATCTTAGCGAGTAATAATTCTTACATATTATTATTTTTAATTATTTATTTATTTAGTTTTTTTTGGGGGGGGGGGAATCTCTGCTTACTAAAGTTAATGCATGGCATCGGGATATAAGAATTCCGAACATTGTGGTTCCGCCACAATGTGCAACAAATACCTTTCAGAAAGAAAAAAAAAGGTCATTCATGTGGTTTTCAATCCATATTTGGGCGTCATGTAGCCAATATTTGCATTGACACGACCTCAGACCTCAGGCTGCCGTCCGTCTGTCTGGCGGCAGCGTGGGGATGAGACAGTGTGGCGAGGGCCCTGGTGACCGCGAGGCTTCAAGCTGCCGGCGACGTCTCGCCGCACAGCTACGGGTCAGCCCGCGGACAGGCCAGCATGCAGACAGACACGCAGGCAGACAGGTGGACACGCATAATCAGCCCCCGCTGGACCATTTCCACAGTGAGTGCAAAGAGACCTGTCAGGATCCGTCAAAGTGTCTCAACTCACAATCCTTCCATGCAATCAAAATTTTAAAATTGAAATGTGAAATTCCATTCATCCATTCCAGACCCACAAAAACGTGTTTTTCTGTATGACAAATAGGACTTGATTATACTTGATAAAAACTGAACTGAACTTGTGATGTAGATGCAGTTTGCACTGCGTGACCACCAGGGGGCAGTATAAAACAGACACGCAATACTACGAATTAAAAGTATTGAAAAAAAAATCCCCAAATAGGTCGACCCATCTGAGCATCTGTACCGTACAATGCTTTTCAAAGATGTTTTTTTTTTTTTTTTTCATCCTGAAAGTCCAGCATACATGGAAAGATAAGTATAGAGGAGGAGCTGCATTGCATTTTGGGACTTGTAGTTCTGTTGATGTTGTGGACTTCAACATAATTTCTAAATATGAACGCACTCCCGATGGGCTACGCAATTTGTTTAAAATGTAAAATAGGGCAGAGTTATTTGGGAGTCAAATATGGTGGACGGGAGCTGGTGAAAAGCCGAGAGGGACGATTTACGTGCGGTCGAGAACCAACAGATGACCTCAGCAGATGACAGGAAGAAAAGCCTCACGTTGAAAGCGTTTTCACACAACAACAGCTCAATGGTGCCTTCACTTATGAGTTTAATTCATTCTGTGACCACACTTGTAACTCAAAGCAAATCATTTTTTTCTTATTCAAAAATATGAAAATGCCTTTCTAGCCTCCTGAAAACAATCAGAAAAATGTATGACTTAAAAATGTGCAATGAGCACAATTCAGTAAAGTAAAACCCTGTTAATAGTATTACATCGTCTGTCTACATGCGTTGCTGCACTTTCTCTTTCAGTAGTCCTTGTTTAAAGGTTTATAACAGCAGCGACATCATTGCTCGTTTTGTATTCTCTTCAATTTGCGCTTTGCGTCATGCGTTAGCATTAAGCTAAGCTGACTTAGCTTAGCCCCATTAGCCATTCTTAAGCTGGTTTTTGATCGCTTTGAATGTCTTCACACATTTTCAGATTGCTACCAGGAAATTACTGCAATATGATTGGCCAAGCTGCATTTGGGGGAGTGGCTTAACAAAAGGCCAATTTGAATCTCTGCGACTCAACGTCTTCATTGATACTGGTGCTTAAAGGTGGAAAACGGCGGCAACACCAGCGTGTGAGGCCTTTCTTTGTTCCTGGGGGTTGGAAAATGTGGAGTGTGTATTTTTAGGCGGATCCTTGTTTGTTTGCACAGGAGGCGAAAGTGGCCAAGCTGCAGCCCGGGTGTTTGGCCGGGGAATGCAACTGAAGCTCTTGTCAATATGGGAAAAACCGGGAGGCTGTGACACTGATTAACGGTGGAGCGGCCAGACCTCACCACCACACCAAATCGTAATAAGTCCTTTCAGAACGCACGGCTTGAAAAACAGAAGGCATATTTGGACTCTTGTGGGTTTGATGTTTCATACGGCTTGAAAACATCCTAATTAAAGGCTATGAAAAAGCTGGCCTTGTCTTCTTGGCTTGTTGCGATTCACCCAAGTGACGTGTCACATGCTCGCAAAGAACCATATCTGGCAACGGAAGACTTTCAAAAGTCAAATTGGACATTGCGAGCCTCGTTGGGAGGCGGTTAGGAGCACATTATTTCTCCGAGCCAACTCCCAATGAAACTTTGAAGGAAAAACAACTCAAGCCAGCTTTACTTCACAACCTCCAAAGAAGAAAACTGCTTGCGTCATGTCAAAAGCACAAACAAGAATTTTTCTTGAATGTTACGTCACTTGTTTTGAATTTTTTATTTTTTTTGCGTTCTAATTTTTTGTTTTTATTATCAGTTGCTGTTGTGTTTAGCTCAGTTTTTGTGTTTTTTATGTCTTTGTGTTTTGATTTGTAGTTACGTTTTCGACTGGGAAAGTGGAGTGAAAAATCCCTTAAATCGCTCTCCTGCCAAATGACAAAAGTGGAGCGAGCCCACACCAGTTCTCACTGGCTCAACTGGTTCTAGAAGTCTTTCTTCAAATCCTAAATGGTCAACAGGAAACAAGCTTCCAAGCTCTCCGTTTAGGTTTCTCGCCGTCATCTGTCCCGTCAGATTGACACGTAAGCTTTGAAAAGGGGATGTCAGCCCTCTTGACCCGACAGCGGTGGCGCGTCATCTGGCTGACAGACAGAGACGTCAAGTCATCACCAGGGACAACGCCGCCGTCAAAGACACAAAGAAAAGGCCGAGTTGGACGTGGGTCAGTGGGCCGAGCTGTTTGTGTGAGGGGTGAAAGTTGGGATTCTTCTTGTCAGCTTCAGACTTTTGAAAGACTCCCAGACTGCATCGCAGACAGAAGTTTGCGCGCATATGTCGCCTCATCTGTCGACCGCCGCCTCCTGCTTATTGGTCCACGACTGCGGGGACCCGCCGGGCCGATTGACAACTCAATGAGATGAGCAGCGGCACGCTTTTCGCGGAACCGTTTCACGTTTTTGGCCTTTGTTTAACAAAGTATACACACCAGACCCCCTCTCTTCTATCCCACTCTTTTCTGTAATTCAGTCTGGACGCGCACAAGGACAAGATACCGTTCTGTTCAGGAAAGAAAATACCCACAATGGTGGAATAGCTTGAATCTCACAAGACCAGAATTTACGGGATGTCTTGAATCTGTGCAGGGTAGAATGAAATCTCAAGACAAGCAAGGCATTATGAATAGAAATTTGATGTGACCTAATGCGAGAAAGCTCGGACTCTAAATACGAAGTGCTCCGGATTGACGTTTACTTAAAATCAAATTGATTATTCCCCATCACACCTGAAATGGACCAGAAAGAGAATTGGATCCACTTTCAAACCGTCTCACAATGTAAACACTGTTGTAGTTTCCATGAACGTAAATGGTTAAAAAAGTCCCTTTCCTGTTAACCTTTATGATCCACTTTAAAGGAACCAGATATGATTATACTTCAAACGTGAACTCAATGGAATCAAATTCAATCCATTTTAGGATGCTCCACTTCCACGTTGACTTGCCATGTACTTGCATTGTGAACCTAAAAAGCACTGAAGTCCACTTTTTGCACTAATTTAAGACTTTGTTTGCACAACACTCGTCGCATCACGGAACACAATCGGAGACGCAAAACTACAACATAAATTGGGTCTCAAAAATGTAATAATACCGTTTTAGTTTCAATGTAAACACAAAAGATCTCTGAATGCAAATTCAGTTCCTTTTTTGGACACGGCAGCTCCATGCTGGCTTGTCTCGTGCTTGCAATGTGAACATGAAATGAACTGAATTCCAATTTAGTTGATTTCCACTGAAACCAGTTCAAGGGATGCGTTTACACCATTTGGACAACGACCCAAATGCAAGACGGAACAAAATGCTGACAACCACAGACAAGAAGGTTTTTTTTCCACACAAACGCCGTCAGACAATAACAGAACGTTCTGGAATACATTTTGAAATTTAAAAGACATTGACTAAAAATTTAAATAAAAAATGGCAGAGCTTGGCGTTGAGCTTAAATCAGAGCTCGAGCTGAACAAAAACTTTCATCGAGCCAAAAACGCCAGCCTGGATTGGCTCCCTCCCCGCAGCTCTGGCTTGAATGCCGGCTTTCCGAGGAGTCGCTTCCAATCGGGGACGGACGCCGGTTCTGCTCCCCGGAAGCCGTCAAAGTACTCAAACGAGCGTTTGTTTGTGTCCGCAGGCCCAGCGGCAGCGGCGGACCCTCAGCCAGAGACCCCCTGGCCACAACGCCCCCCCCCAGCTCACCGCTTCTGAGAGGGCCCGCTGCGAGAGCGCCGAGTCTCCGAGTGAGTCCGAGTGGGGTGGCGGCCCCCCTCCACACTTGGCCCTTTCTTGTGGTGGGACACTTTGAGGATGAAGCCGCCACCGCCCCGCCTGCATTGGTCCTCATCTGACCCGCACGTCGAGAGCGGCATCGAAGCACAAAAACACACTGGAGTGTTTTAAAGGTAAAACAAATTTCACTGGAGAGCCTTTGAAGTGGACCACTTCATCATCTTTAGAGCGGGAACAGTTTCAAGTACACATTCAGCGGCAGCGTACAAACGTTCAAGCATAAATCAGAGTGAAGACACACGAACCCAAAAAAAAAGAAATTTTATAGTGTTGGCTTTGTAGATTGGATAAAACTGCTGTTTTTAATTACTCCACAAATGGCTTTTTTTGGACTTCCCATATTCTTAAAATATAAATATTTATTTTCATAAGTTTGTCAACTTCATTCTATTTTCATACAATACAACTTAATTTATATTGCGCATTTCACAACAGCTGGAGCTGTAACAACTTTCATTTCACAATATTACGACTTTACTCAACATTGTGACTTTGTCAAGGTTATAATAAAAGCTTTAAAAGCCGTTGTAGAGCGCCAACTACTGCCGAGGAGGACTTACTCAATGTCAGATATTTTTTGCCTAAAGTATTGGTGGCTGGTACCAGCAGCCTCCACTAGTACCCGATACCTAAAAATAAGACCGGTATTGACCCAATACTGATACCTGGAATCAGGAGTTACCCATTACTAATTATGACTCACCCTCGCATAAGAAAATTTACATTGCTTCAGAAGAGGAGAGCTTCAAAATATCGGATTTGTGTTTTATTTTGTGTTTATCTTTTGATCAAGATAGAAAATATGTGCTTATAAGCAGGCAGGTGCAGCTTTCCATTGCCTTTTTTTAAAACATTTAATAGAGAAGATGCCTGGATGTTGTGCTCCTGCGAGCCACATAATACATAATCGCGCACGCAGGCGGCCCCCCCAGTCCTGTTGAATCCATTGGGGTGGGGAGGGGTGCCCTCTTCCTTTCCCGAAAGAGGACCCCGGGCACCCGGCTAAACGCGGGCGCAGTGAGAAAATGAAGACCTCTGCGGCCCTCGAGAGCAGCAGGAATTTCTCATTAAGCGTAGATCTGGGACCCGCTTTGGCCCCTCGAGCGAGGGGGTCTCCCTCCCTGGCCCTTCACCAGCCGCCAGCGCCTCTAATTCACCTTTTCTCTCTTTCAATCACGCTTGCAAAGCCCCTTGCCACTTCCTCTCGCTTTCATTCCCACTCCTTACGCACCTTTTTGTACGCGCCTTCTCTTTTGAGGCCCCAAAGAAGCAAAAGGACATTTCTTTCTTCTTTTTCTCAGTTTTCATAGTAATAGTCTCCGGAGATATTTGTGTCCCGAGGCATCCAAACTGAAGTTGAGGCAGATTCTCCTTTTCAAAGCCTTTCCCATTCACACGTTGGAGTAGGATTAATGAGGATTATGTATATGAGCCGAGGTAATGAGTTGTGATGGCCGCCATTTTTTGCAAACAAAACACAGTCAGTGGAGATTTGGCCGCTCGTGACTTTTTCACGTTTTAGGCAGCTGACTTTGGCGCCTTTTCTCACACACGGACGCCAGCTGTGGTTTGAGTTCCAACGAAAAAAAAGTGCTGCTCAAAATGGCCCAATTATGATGAGCAGTAAACAATATTTCCACAGTGGAAGATAAAATAAGATAAGGATAAAAAAATAAGCAAGATTTGGCTAAAATGAATTCCATTTAAATGATAAGAATTTTTTGGTTGAAAATTATTTTAAATCTAACTGACTAAAACATGAGCCGATTAGCCGGTAGAATAAAATTGATTTAATATTTTTCATTGTGAAATGGTCAACTTGCATTTGTTTGAATCAACATTCAATGGGCTCTTTGTGGTAAGATTTCTTATCACAATTTCATAATTTAATATATTCAATTAAATATTTTACCTAGTACCTTTTTACTAAACAATCCTTTGACTTATTACTTATGAGGTTTTTGCCCAACGTTATATATTAACTATTCTGAATGAAATACAGAATAATATATGTATGTTTGTACGATTAAAAACTTGTGTATTCATTATTTAGTTCATGCGTTTTGTGTATACATTATATCTTCGTAACTCTTACTGAGCATCCAATCAGATTGCTTCCGTGTGCATCTCACAGGCACTCAGGCTCCTCTTGTCACACAGTCAAGATGCGCTGCCATTAAAGACTTTATGAGCTCAGCTCACCATTCTCGTGCAAACTTGTCAAAAAGTCATGTCTAGTCGACTTTCTGTGGAGACAAACAAGAGAATGAGACAGAGGGGGAGAGAGTGACGGAGAGGTGGGGGGAGAGAGTGAGAGAGAGAGAGAGAGAGAGAGATCCCACGCGGGCCGGGACAGCTGACAGCTGGGTTCAGCTGAGGTCAAAGGTCACGCATTGGTGGTGGGGGAGTGAAGCAAAACCTAAAACAACAGGAAGGCACGCACGAACACACACACGCACGTACGCGCGCGTGTTTAGTCATCGATGACTTGCCCTGTCCACTTGTTTCCATTACTGTCACCAGCAGAGGTGGCAAAAAAAAGGTTTAAGTCAATTCAAGTTACTAGTTTCTGAATGGATTTTCGGGACTTTTTGGGGACACTTCATAACTAATTTGTTGTGCCTTGTGTTTATTTTGGGTGAAATTCTACTGTTGGCCACCAGATGGTGGCACAATTTTGTTTGACTGTGTAAATTTGAAAAAATGAAAACATTAAGTATTTTCAGCTCAGCCTTGTTTTTGCTGAAGATTATTGACTGCCCAGTCCTGCTTTTTACAACTGACTGTAAATTAATTTTATAACTTCTATACTTCGCCATGATTATTGATGCATATTGTGAGATGAAAACAAATGGGATTTGTTTACTTTAAACACTTTATACACTGTTTATACAATGTTTTTGTGTTATCCATTGATCTTGCACTCTTAAAACATTATATGTGTTCCAAAGATGGTTTTATTATTTTATAAGGGTGTTAATTTTTTTTTTTTTATATTTAAGTGCTATAAAAAAGTCAGGGTTTATTTAAATAGGGTGTTTCTATGTTGCACGTTGCTCTTATGACAGGGGTGATCTGTAATATATCCTAGCGATGGAGGGATGATTGTAGTTATAAAAAGAAAAGAAAAAGTATAACATGTTGGGTGGAATGTTTATTGTATACTATTAAAAGTATCAACATTTATAATAGAATATTCAAGCGAATTACATAATATTGAATAAAGTGCTTGTACTTAATGGATGTAATGTTTATATTACACACCCAAAAACAATAGTAATATATTTAGATTAAAATTACGGAAAAAAATAAAAGAATATATTTTATGCCCCAAAAAACGGGCCTATTCTTTCGAATCTCACTTGAGGTGCTCTGCCTCCCTCTAGAGTCAATGAGCGCTAAATGCAAGCTCAGACAACGGGTTCGTTAGAAATATTATGCATTCGTCTTCTATAAAAGAGACATCCATTCTTGTGCATTTTTCTCAATTCAACGATCATAATGAATAAAAAAAATTCCGCGTCGTTTTGATAACATGTCTGTGGTGTGGTTTCCGTCAAAAAATACGAAAATAACGTGAAAACCTGGCATAAAATTAAATGTGTTCGTGCTAGGCGCATTTAGTGAGTAGCAGGTGACATTGATTGACATATCTGCTTGATCAAGTACTTTAACATGGAAATCGGACGATCGCAAACGGAGGCCGATCGATCGGAGTACCACTTGTTTCCCATCTGGCGTTTAGGGAATCCAGTCAGTAAGACTCGTCATCAAGAAAACGCGCTAACAAACATGCAACGTTTTTGAGCTATCCAGCGCGTTACGTTTAATTGTCTAGTAGTATAACAAACAACGTCTATCCGTCTGCTTTGACCTCAATAACAAGTCTAGTAGGATGGGGGGAGTCTAGTAAGATGGGTCTGAACAAACGGCGACTCGGCTGCAGTTACACACGTCTACCAATAAGGGGGCGCTGATGTCCCACCCTCAGCACAGTCCTCCGTGTGGCTGTGCTATGGGCCCTTTCTTGTGCGCGGCGGCCACTTTCTGCCCTCTTCTCTCTCTTCCTCGACGTTTCTCCCTGTTCGCCGCAGATTACCCCAAACAGAATGTCCCAAAACACGCGAGTTTACTGTCGTCGGCGGTGAATAAGCGCAGCCGTGGACCGTGCGCGGACGCCGTTTCACTCGCGTCGACGTGTCCCACCCGCCCCTCGCAACACACCGAGGTTCTAGTTTGTGACAGGAGGATGGTTGCCATTTTGCGATTCACGCCGCTTCCGCTCTTCAATGTGGCGTGCGCGTGGAGTCACAAGAATGCACGTTGGTTGTCGGGTTACACTTTTGCGATCGTAACCCCACCGCCACATTAGCGCCAACGTTAAAATCCACAAACGTTAACACTTTGTGGGCCTATTTCTTCCCTGGTCGCCCCCCCCCCCTTCCTCCATCGCCACCTCCCGTGAGGTGGAGGACTCCATTTTGTAAGGGTGTGCGGCCAGTGAACTCAATTCCTCGTCTCGGTGAAGAAAAGGAAGGCCACTCGATATAGCCCCACGCGTGTTTTCTTGAGTGTGAATCTTGATTTTTTTTTTGGCGTAGGTAGAACATGACTGCTGGGCGGAAGTTCGGCGCGTGACGTCACCGCCGCCGACTACTAGTGATTGACGGCTCGTTAAGTCGTCGTTAGGTCGAGGTGGGCACATGTGGGAAGGGGCATTTCGAAGGCAGGAAATGGGCGTTTATGGTAGATAAAATTCACGTTCAGAGGATAAAGTTGTGTACAAAGAAGAGGGTGGGGGTAAGTTAGTCTTGCAGGGAGCCTATATTAGAGGGGAGGTGTTGGTGGAGGAGGAAGAAGAAGAAGAGGAGGGGGAGGGAGGGAGGGAGGAGGGTGGTGTGGAAGAAGAGGCGGAGGAGGGGTGGGGGTGAGTGCTCCTCGGGATCCGGGCCTAGTAGTGCCGCCGCCGAGACTCTCCTGTCGCTCTCATCCGCTGTCAAAAATCCGGGAATTGCCTCATTTGGGGGGCACAATGGAGGCGGCGGGGCTCGCGTGTAAGCTGCTCGACATGGGAATGGTAAGAATTTCGTCACGAATGCCGCGTTCGGGCGCGATTTGCGTGTTTTTTTTTTTTAAACGTGCCTCTCAAACCATACTGATGCGCGTGCACACAGACACACGCTTACCTTATCAGTGTGTGCGTGCGCGCTCCCGCGTGTTATTAGTGTCGTCCTCTGTTGCATGATTTGTTCTATTTTGACATCACACACACTACACAACACACGGTGTCAAACGCGCATTTGTACACGCAGTGTCGCGCGCACATGCACGACGAAGGCCATTTTAATGCCTCTGTTAGTGTGTGTTCTCATGCAGCGTGCGCTTACACACGTACACACACTACACAAACGCATGTATGACACGATCTTCATTAAATGGATGCCTCATCCCGGAATGGTTGCACCAGCCATAAAAAGATGTCTTCCATATCACCCAGTCCTGTTGTCATTTGACACACAATGATGGATTCTCTTGAAACATTGACCTGACGGCAGGGCTTCTCAAGCTGTGCATCACTAAGAAAGAGAACGTCTGATTAGCAGTAGTTGTGGGATATTATAGTTATTATTCACAATCAGCATTCCAATGTTGCACATATACCAGTTTTCTGCTCAAATTAGTAATTTAAAATGTGTGGTATATTTTTCACATGTTTTTTTTTCAAGACATGCACCCCCTTTCAACACCCTTGACGCACCCCCTATAAGGTGACCATCGTGTAAATTGTTTTCATGTAAATGTATCAAACAGACATTTTATCTTTTTAGATTTTTACTCGGGTTGGGAAAATACTGATACCAGGTATCAGGATATTGGTTTCTTGTGAATGCCACCGATGCCAGCCACCGATACTTAAGGCAAACAAAAATTGGACATTGAGTTAGTCCTCCTCTGCAGCAGCTTGTTCTATGTGCGAATCATAATCTGCATTAGAAAGAAAAAAAATGTTCACATTGTTTGCCATTGGTGTTAAATGACATTTTATACATCAAAATTGCTTTGGTTATTGGTATTCTATATGGGTACAGACTCAGTGAATACCAGTACTGGTATCTGTCTGGGAAAAAAAGTGGTATTGAATACTCCTAATTTTTACCAGACGGGAAGGTATTGTAGTTTTTTTTATCCCAGCACACTCTTTCAACACTTCTGGCTCCCCACTTAGAATAACAAGATGAACCGACTGGCAGTTGCATAGAGGTGCGTTTGTAGTTTTTTTTGTTTGTTTTTTGTTTTTAGTTAAAACGGGAATATTACTATAATAAATATTTTTTATCTTTAAAATTCCAGTTATTATCCCATACTCCCATTACACATTTAATCTCTGGCACTACAACTTTAACCTAAAATTTAATTTAGACGGGTTTTCTTTTTTTTTTTAACTTTTTTTTTTTTCTTTTTTTGCCATGCACGGCCCAAATCATGGCAAACCGTAGAAGTAGTTGAAATCATTCATGTAAAATGTTTTTAATTTGTAAATTTCCAAACCAATGTTTTTCTATCTTTTGCAAACTCCATGCAGGCATGTACCACAGTTTTCAGCTCAAGAGCCACATTTGCCATCTGAAATGTGATTATTTTTTGTATTGTATAGTTTGAATATGTACAGTTAATATGCTAAACCACCATTGTATTTTTAAATTGTACTAAGCGCAGGCGTTTGCTGCACCACCATTATCAGCTCAAGATCCAAACGAGTTTTATGAAATGGATCAAATAGTGTTCCCCATTTGCAGGAAGTAGAGACTGAGCTCTTCCATGAAAAGTAAAAATAATTCACACTCACCCAAAAAGGTTTGTGATGGCCTGTAGATGCCAAATGATGGCGAAAGAGCACTTTTTTTCCAAATTAGATGTAGTTATGGCCTTCTGCCCTCACTTCAACACAATTCCTTTGTCCCAAGATGCCATCAGATGACATCCATCCATCCATCTTGTGTACCGCTTCTCCTCACTAGGGTCGCGGGGGTGCTGGAGCCTATCTCAGCTATCTTCGGGCAGTAGGCGGGGGACACCCTGAACTGGTTGCCAGCCAATTGCAGGGCACACAGAGACGAACAACCATCCGCGCTCACACTCATACCTAGGGGCAATTTAGAGTGTTCAATCGGCCTGCCATGCATGTTTTTAGAATGTGGGAGGAAACCGGAGTACCCGGAGGAAACCCACGCAAGCACGGGGAGAACATGCAAACTCCACACAGGATGGCCGGAGCCGGGATCGAACCCACGCCCGATGCTGTCTCTCAATGTGAGGCCATCGTGCTAACCATTCGCCCACCGTGCCGCCCCAGATGACATCAAAGCAATATTTAATAAAAAACAACTACTGAAAATTAACCCTCACCCTCAGTGAATAAGTGAGGATAGGTCCCCCCCCCAAAAAAAAAAAACCCTGATTGCCCAACTGCATATGTGCGGGGGTTCCCTCACTTGTCTTAACATCTAGGTTTTCTATTGGTTTACTGCAACAAACAGGCCCTTTATCTGCATAACTATGAAAAGTATGTATTATATATATAGGGGTGTAGCCAGGTTTTAGGGGGGGATGAGAGAACTTTATAATTATTTTAATTATAATTATATGCTAATGACATTGTTCCTGTTCCAGGGAGGAAGCATGCCAGCATGAGTGGGCTACATGCAGGCCCAAGCCGGGAGTCCAGCCGCCCGATATCCCATGCCTGTGACCTCTCCCGCTACCCCCGGTCCAAACACAATAAAGATCCCGGCCCAAACATGTCCGCCACCGCCTCTTCCCTGCAGCACGCATCCATCTACGGCTTTGCGCAGAGGGACCCTTCACCCCCCTCATCCACCTACAGCCCCCTGAGGAGGCTGCAGCATCTCACCACCATGGTGAGCCAGCCAGACTTGGTTCTGCCTGCCCGGCCAGGCAAGAGCTGGGAGTGGGGGTCCGATCAAAAAGAGTCTGAGCCGGACTCCTGGGTCGACGGTGGCGACAGGGATTACTACGACGCCAGTTTTGCAAAACAAGCCGAGGTCCGAAGTGGCAGCTCGAAAGTGGAGCCCGCCGCCAGCTGTAGCAGTCCTAGCGTGTCAGAGAGGAAGACTGACGGTTGTTTCTCCTGCCCGCCCAGCCCAGCCTTCTCTCTCGATAGCAACAGCCCCTTTGCAAATGGTCTCCTTCACTTTGAATCCTCTTTGTTCGAGGATGAGGAGAACGACTGTGACAAAGAGCAGCAGGAGGAAACGTATGTTGCCGTCACAGACTCGCAGGAGAAACGCAAGACCTCAGAGAAAGAGCTTCGGTCTACCACTGTGGATTTGCAATTGGAATTCAAGGATACAAATGTTTCATCAGCAAAAGTCATCACCCGGTCCCAGTCGTCTGGCTTTCGACGAAGGTACTGGGACGTTTCCGATGACGAATGGGAGAGCGACACAGATCTCTTCCTTTTTGGTGATAGCCCCTCCAGGCATTTGATGGCAAGTGTTATCCCAATTTCAATTTTTTACATCAGCTACGTTCCTACAGCATAACCTGAATGTTTATTTAAGTTGGAACACCGTTTATCACTACTTTACATTAAAGCAGTCGGAAATGAATTCCTCAACTCCACTTTATTTATGGAGAACTTAAAATACAACCCTAACTGCTTACAAATTCTTCTACATGACTTAAAAATCGGCCCTAGAAAAACAAAGATGGTTACAATAAATTGATAACATAAAGACAGTAAATACAATTAAACCCAAAAACAATGAATTACATGCTGAATCTGAGCTTCCGTTTAGACCTCGGCATCTCCAATAATGTCATCAGGCAGTTGTGTGGGGTCAAATGAGCCCAAAAGGTAAGGTGAAACCATTTAAAGATTTAAAAACAAATGAAAGAATCTTAAAATTAACTCTAAAGTGAACATTAAGCCATTAAAGGGAAGACAGAATTTGAGTTACGTGCGCCCTCCTATGAAATCCAGTTAAGAGATGAGCGGCAGCATTTTGTACAAACTAGAGTGGCTCGACTGGCAGACTCAAAAATAAAATAAAATAAAATCAGAGTAAATATTTTTCTTAAAATACCCGAATTTCAATAAAAAGCTCAAAGTATGGCGCTAACTGAGCCTGGCTTCTTGTGACACTGCTGCACACATCCTTGTGCGCTGTCCGTAGCCTCAATGCGGCGTATATCCAAACTGTTGTAAGTCACGGATCCTTTGTAAATGTGCCATAGTTCTTTCTTCATCCCGCTAGGAACTTTATATTTGTTATTGTAATGTACGACATAATTTTAGGCTTTGCTTATGGTGAGAACCATGGTCACTACGTCGTCGTTTGTTGCTGCTAACTATGCTTTATCTCTCAATGAACATGACAGAAACATTAATTATGATCATTGTCGCCTCACAGCAAGTCATGGCACTTATAATTTTAGCATGGTCCTTTTCCTTACCAGTGGATTTAACTTGTTGCTCTTTTTAGTTACACAGAGTGTTGTAGTAGATACAGTTTAGAGGCGTGCACTGGCTAGATGGCTCCATTGGGGGAAAAAAAAAGAAAAGAAAACACATTCTAGGTGTCTGTTGATGCTGAGGATCTAGATGTTAGTAATCCCGTGTCCAGTTAGTGCTAAACGTCTAAATGTTTCTTGGCTGTTTTTTTACATCCATTGTCAACAGCAGAGTGACTTGAAACGAAGCTCTGTACCACCCGTCAAGTTCCTAGAGGGTGAGGTCATTTGGGCGAAGTTCAACCGACGGCCGTGGTGGCCATGCGAGGTGATTGTTGACCCTGCGCAGGGAGTCTATCACAGGGTTAAAGGTGGGCTAGTAACATTGTTGACTGTAGGCAAGTGTTCTGTTGTTTTGTTGCTAACCGATGATTGTGACCATCCTTAGAGCCCAGCGATCGGCGACCCTGTCGACTCTACCACATCAGGACTTTTGGGGATCCAGAGGAGCAAGCCTGGGTGGAGGATAAATCAACTCATATTTTTCACGGAGGCTTTCAGTTCGAGCAGCTTGCGCAAATGCATCGTAAGGGGAAGCAAAGGGGGCAGAACCACAAATACACAGTAATTACCTTCATTATGTATTACTGTAATTGATGCATGCAATAATCAAACGTTGATCTGGCTTTTCAATGACTTTGTGTTTCCACAGATCGCTAAACGGTATGAGGCATCTTGGAAATTCAGTGTGGCTGAAGCCGAAACTATTCTCCAGCAAAGACCCAACATTGACTCTTTAAACATAGACAATACTTTTCAAGACAATTCCCCGATTCTGACCACACCCTGTTCAGCTTTTTCTCCTTCTTCCCCTGCTTCCTCTAATATTCCGGAGAAATCACACACAATCAGTGGATCAATATCTTCCCAGATATCATCCCCTGTAGAAAATATGAAAGGCACTTTAAAGAAGTCGTCTGACAAGAGGGAATATGTTAACTCCTCAAATAAGCAGTCTAAAAAGAAAAGGCATAATAGCATCAACCAATCAGATAAGAATGTAGAGTGCCCTTATTCAGACCTTGACTCGGTCCCTAAGATTTTGTGTCCTAAGGCACTTGAACGTCAAACTATGTTGACTCAGTCACCTGCTAATGTCACCAAGGAGGAAAAAAAACAACCAGAGATGCAAAGCGGTCTGTGGTTTAGTAAATCCGGTAAGGACAGGCGACCTAAAACTGCCACTCCAGAACGGTCAGATCGTACACTTTTCACCAATGTCATCAGTAAGAAAAAGTCCTCTGCTGTTAATAAAAACATGATCGCTCAAGGTGATTCCACAGCCTTAGGTGGGCAAGGTAACCAGGATGGATTGGTAAATCCCGAAACAAAGCTTGTGTCTGAACAGTCATGGCAGTTGCACTCTAAAAACACTGTAACTAACAACCCTTTGGAAAGCACTGCTGAGCTGCTGTCACAGCGGCAGCAGTCAATCGATTCTTCAGACCCACTTGGATTGTCACAAATGCAAGAGTCAGTGGTCTTTTCTGAACCTTATGGATCTTCAGAAAATCAGCAGTCTGTGGGGCCTTTTGACTCTCAAGGATTGATAAGAAAGCAGGAGCTCAAGGATTTTTCTGACTCTCTAGTTTTGCCACAAAAACAAGAGTCAGTGTTATCTTCTGTTCCTCTAGAATTGTCACAAATGCAGAAAGCTGTGGATCCCGCTTACCCACGAGGTCTATCACAAAACCAAGAGTCTATGAATGATTCAGACCCTCGAGCGTCTTCTCAAAAGACTAAGTCAGTGGTTTCATCACACTACCGGGGATTGTCCCAAAAATATAAATCATTGGATTCTTCTGATCCTGGAGGATCAACGCAAAAGCATAAATCCATTAATTTCTGTGACCCTCATGGATCACCAAAAAATCTGAAATTTGTGGCTTCTTCTGACCTTCAAGGATTGTCCCAAAAGCAGGAGTCAGTGGATTCTTTGGAACTTGGAGGATCGTCTAAGAAACAGAAGTATGTGGATTGTTTTAGTCCTGAAGCACTATCACAAAATGAGTCATTGGATTCT
Source organism: Idiotropiscis lumnitzeri (assembly GCF_059441095.1). NCBI lineage: Eukaryota > Metazoa > Chordata > Actinopteri > Syngnathiformes > Syngnathidae > Idiotropiscis > Idiotropiscis lumnitzeri. The sequence continues at coordinate 10,139,033 of NC_142407.1, forward strand.
TCTGACCCTCAAATATTCACACACCAGCAGAAGTACTTGGATTATTCTGCCTCTCAAAGCGCAACTCTAAAGCAGAAGTTTATGGATGTTTCGGATCAATTGTCAAAAAAGCAATTTGTTATTTCTTCTGACCCTCAATTCTCACCAAAGTGCGAGTCCATGGATTGTTCTGACCTTCCAAGATCATCACAAAAGCAGAGGTCAGCAGATTCTTCATACCCTCAAAGTTTGCCACAAAATTCTTCTAATCCTGGAACATTATCCACAAATTCTTTGAACCTTCAAAGGTCATCACAAACAATTGAGTGTATGGATTGGTCTGACCTTCGATTAACATCGCAACAACAGATGTTTGTGGATTCTTCTGACCGTCAAGGACTGTCAAAAAAGCAGGAGTCCAGGGATTCTTCTGACCCCCAAGGGTCATCCCAAGAGCAAAACTCAGTTGATTATTTTGACCCACAATTGTCAAAAAAGCAGTCAAGAGATTCTTTTATACACCAAACATTGTCACAAAAGCAGGAGTCCAGGGATTGTTCTGATAGCCAAGGATCATCAAAAAAACAAAAATCTGTTAATTCTTCTAACCATCAACCATTGTCCCAAAAGCAGAAGTCAGTGGATTGTTTTGGTCTACAAGGATTGTCACTAAAAAAAGAGTGCAGGGATTCTTCTAATCCCCAATTTGTGTCACAAAAGTGGAAGTCAATGGATTCTTCTGGCCCATATAAACAAGAGTTCTGTGATTTTTCTGATCGACAAGGATCATTGGAAAAGGATAAATCATTTAATTCTCCTAACCCCGTAGGTTTGTCCCTCAAGAAATCGGTGGATTCTTCTTACTCTCAAGAATCGTCACAAAAGCAGGCGTCCCTTGATACTTCAGATCCCCGAAGGTCATCACAAAAGCAGAAGTCAGATAATTCTTCTCAATCCCAAGAATCATCACAAAAGCAGAAGTTAGTCGATTCTTTAGATGCCCAAAGATTGTCACATAAGTCAGAGGATTCTTCTCACCATCGGGGGTTGTCACACAAGCAGAAGTCCAGGGATTCTCCTGATTATCGAGGATCGTCACAAAAGCCAAATTCTGTGGATTATTGTGAATCCCGTGGACTGTCAAAAAAGCAGGAGTCCCGGGGTTCTTCTGCTCGTCGGGAATCGTCACAAAAACAGGACTCAAAGTATTCTTCTGACCATCAAGTTTCATCACAAAAGCTGAAGCTGAAATCAATAAATTCTTCTGAACCTCAAGGATCACCCCAAAGCCAGAAATCCAGTGATTCTTCTGGCCCTCGAGTTTCGTCACAAAAGCAACAGTCAGTGGATTCTTCTGCTCCTCGGGGGTCGTCACAAAAGCAGAAGTCCAAGGATTTGCCTGACAATCGAGGATCGTCACAAAAGATGAATTCCATGGATTCTTGTGACTCCCGTGGTCTGTCAAAAAAACATGAGTCCACGGGTTCTTCTAACCATCGAAAATTGTCAGAAAAGCCGGAGTCCAAGAATTCTTCTGACTCTCGAGTTCCGCCACAAAAGCTGAAGTTAATGGATTCTTCTGACCCTCAAGGATCACCACAAAGACAAGAGTCTAGAATGTCTTCTGGCCCCTGGGTTTCTTCAGAAAAGCAGCAGTCAGTGGATTCTTCTGATCCTCGGGGGTCGTCACAAAAGCAGAAGTCCAAGGATTTGCCTGACAATCGAGGATCGTCACAAAAGATGAATTCCATGGATTCTTGTGACTCCCGTGGTCTGTCAAAAAAACATGATTCCACGGGTTCTTCTAACCATCGAAAATTGTCAGAAAAGCCGGAGTCCAAGAATTCTTCTGACTCTCGAGTTCCGCCACAAAAGCTGAAGTTAATGGATTCTTCTGAACCTCAAGGATCACCACAAAGGCAAGAGTCTAGAATGTCTTCTGGCCCCTGGGTTTCTTCAGAAAAGCAGCAATCAGTGGATTCTTCTGATCCTCAGGTTTCGTCACAAAAGCTGAAGTTAATGGATTCTTCTGAACCCCGAGGATCATCTCGAAGGCAAGAGTCTGTCATGTCTTCTGCCCCTCGGGTTTCTTCAGAAAAGCAACAGTCAGTGGATTCCTCTGATCCTCTGTGGTTGTCACAAAAGCAGAAATCCAAGGATTCGCCTGACCATCAAAGATCTTCACAAAAGAGAAATTCCGTGGATTCTTGTGAGTCCCGTGGTCTGTCAAAAGAACACAAGTCCATGGGTTCGTTTGACCATCGAGAATTGTCGGAAAAGCAGGAGTCCAGGAATTCTTGTGACTCTCGAGTTTCGTCACACAATCTGAATTTAATGGATTCTTCTGGTCCTCAAGGATCATCACACAGGCAAGAGTCTAGGATGTCTTCTAGACCCCGAGTTTCTTCAGAAAAGCAGCAGTCAGTGGGTTCTCCTGCTCCTCGGGGGTCGTCAAAAAAGCAGAAAATGGATTCTTCCGAACCTCAAGGATCACCACAAAGGCAGGAGTCCAGGATGTCTTTTGACCCTCGGGTTTCGTCACAAAAGCTGAAGTTAATGGATTCTTCAGAACCTCAAGGATCATCACAAAGCCAAGAGTCTAGGATGTCTTCTGGCCCTCGCGTTTCACCAGAAAACTTAAAGTCGGTGAATTCTTTTGGCCCGCGCGAGTCATCACAGATGCAGGTACCCAGGGATTCGCCCGATCAAGGATCATCACAAAAAACAAATTCCATGGATTCTTGTGACTCGCGTGGACTGTCAAAAAAACATGAGTCCAGGCGTTTTTCTGACCATCGAGGATTATCACAAAAGCAGGAATCCAAGTATTTTTCTGACCCTCGCGTTTCGTCACAAAAGCTGATGTTAATTGATTCTTCAGAATCTCAAGGTTCATCACAAAAGCAAGAGTCCAAGTTGTTATCTGACCCTCGGGTTTTGTCTGAACAGCTGAAGTCGTCGGATTCTTCTGACTCTCGCGGGTCTAGACAGATGCAGTTGCCCAGGGTTTTTCCTGATCAAGGATCATCACAAAAGCCAAATTCTTGTGACTCCCGTGGACTGTCAAAAAAAATGGAATCCAGGGGTTCTTCTGACCATCGAGGATTGTCACAAAAGCAGGAATCCAAGAATATTTCTGACCCTCGAGTTTCGTCAGAAAAGCTGAAGTCAGTCCATACCAGTGATTCTTCAGACCCTCGTAGAACATCACATAAGCAGAAGTCAGTGGATTCGTGTGAGCATCAAAGATTGTCACATAAACAGAAGTCAATGGATTGTTCTGACTTCCGACTATCAAAGCTGGAGTTCAAGAATTTCTCTGCCCCCAAAGAATCATCACAAAAGAAGGAGTCAAAGTATTCTTCTGATCCTAGAGTTTTGTCACACAAACTGAAGTCAGTCAATTCTTCTGACCCTCAAGTAGCATCACATAAGCAGAAGTCAGTGGATTCGTCTGAGCTCCGAAGAGCGACGCACAAGCAGAAGTCATTGGATACTTCTGACCCTTTTGTAGCTTCACAAAAACTGCAGTACAAGGATTCCTCCTACCTTCGTGGATCATCACAAGTGTCTGTGGATTCTCACAGGTCCTCTGAAAAGTGTGGTTATTTAAAGGATCGGCAAATTATCCCTAATTCTAAACGGTCTTCTCCTCAAAGTAGTACTCGTGTTAAAAGGTTCAACAAGAGGGCCAGTCTAAAGCGCATCCGTCAAAGTGATCATTGTAAATTGAGGGCCAGTAAAAGGGTTGCACTACGTAGTTTTTACCAGACAGAAGATAGAGAAAGTAATGCCAAGTTCAATGTAAATGATCTTTCAACAGACCTTCAAAAAACTTTGATTGCTATGTGTAAACTGCCAGTTGTTAAGTTGATGCGCGAAGACATAAATGTTCAGAATTACTTGAAGTCTAAAATTACTATTGGTCACAACGACCCCACTGGAAGTCCAAACAGTGATGAATCACTGACAGTTGCTCACTCCTCTAAGTCAAACTTGAAGGACAGAGCAGCAAGTATCTCTAAAAATGGTGTAGAGACAATTCGTGAAGACAATAGTGTTTCTGGAAATACAGATATCAAAACTGTTTCGGGCAATACCAAAGACACAAGTGTCTCTGGAAATTGTGAAGACAAAAGCATATCCAGATATACTGAACACAAAAGTGTGTCCAGAAATGATGAAGGCCGAAGTGATTCTAAACATAGTGAGGGCAAAAGCGTTTCCAGAAAACATGAAGAGAGAGGTGCGTTCAGATATCGTGAAGAAAAAATTGTTTCCAGAGTTAGTGAAGACAAAAATACTTTGAGAAAAAATGGGGACAAAACTGTGTCTAGAAATAGTGAACACAAAGTGGTTTATCGACTTATGGAAGAGAAACATGATTTCAGGAAAAATGAGGACAAAATAGTGTGCGAAAATCGCGAGGAGAAAAGTTTTCCCCTAGATGGTGGACACAAACTTGTTTTCAGAAAAAATGTGTCTGAAAACAGTAAAGACAACGGTGTATCTAGAAATTCTGAAAACAAAAGTGTATCCAGAATTAGTGGAAACAAAAGTGTGCCTAGAAATTCTGAAGACAAAAGTGTATCCAGAATTATTGAAGACAAAAGTGTGCCTGGAAATTGTGAAGACAAAATTGTGTTTAGAAATAGCGGGAACAAAATTGTCTCCAGAATTGGTGAAGACAAACGTGTTTTCAGAAAAAAGGAAGAGAAGAGCGTTTCTAGAAATTGTGAAGACAAAAGTGGAACCAAATATACTGATGCCAAAACTGTTCCTGAAGACAGAAGTGGATTTAAAAACACAGAGGACTCAAGTTTTTCCAGAAATAGAATAGACAAAAGTGTGTCCAGGAATGATGCTGGCTTTTCAGAAGCCCAGATGGCAGAGACTGAAGCAAAGTGGAAGACTGTTACCTCCAAAGGTACAACCATTTCCTGCAATCTATCACAAAGTTCACTGCAACATGAGAATTGTGCCTCAAGCTTGGTGCACACCACAATCCCCGTACCCTCTCAATATGATAGAAATTCGGTATCTGGCAATTGTCAGGTGACCCAAGAGCCGTCATCCCCCATGACCAATACCCTTAAATCAAAGCACATTCCTGATAAATTGCCCGAAGTTCTACCACCAGATCCGCCTGCACATCTTCCAGCCAGCAATCGACTGATGACAAGAGCCCTCAAAACTATGAAGGTGCTCCAAAAGCTGAAGCACAGAAAAGCCAAAAAGAACGCTGCTCAGAAAGAACTCTTGCATCGTAGCAAAAACCTGGCCAATCTCGAGCACCATTCTAAAAACTCCACTTGGTTTCCTGAAAGCAATTTGGACCTTTGTGCTAAAATAAAACCAGTCGAGTCTCAATATAGTGGAATTTGTTATTCTGATCAGGACAGTGTTTCCAGTTGTAATACCCCTCCTTTGCTTTTTCAAGATTGCACTGAAGTCAAGAGTGAAGAAGATGTCCTTTCGGTATCTTCAACACCACCAATGGACTTCATACCACTCACTTCTATTGTTAAGACAAAGGTGGGCCAAAGCACTGCTTTGTCTTCACATCCATCACCATTTTCTTTTATGAATGATTTGAAAAATGTCAAAGAGGTGTCCTTCCAATCCTTGACTGACGAGGTTAACGGCAAAGCCCTTGTCTTCAAACCAGACATGAACTACAAGTTTAGTACTTTTCTGATGATGATGAAAGACATGCACGACACTCGAGAGCGCGACGGGGCCCCCTTAGAACTTGAGATTGGACCACCAAGTGCCCATGTCAAGGAAGAGCCCTTAGTGATGCCTGGAATGGCTGCACTCCCAGGCCTAGAACAAGACATTGTGAATGATGTTTCCGATTTTAGCCCATACAGGGACACAAGTAGAAGTCACATGTCCAAGGGGCCTTTCAAGAGAAGCAGCAGCTCGACTTGGATGAAGAGTAAAGCTGACCGCAAAGTGCCAAGTCGTACTACCGGGTCTGGGCCTGGTTACCCAGGCGTGGGGTCTTTGCTAGGAATTGACTTTTCCTCTGTACTGGATTATTCGGCGAAGGTCCGGTCCCTGTTGGATGTGCAGGCCTGCCACTGGGAGGGCCAGCCCGGGAGCAATGAAGGATTGTCGAGGTGGGGCGCAGACTTTCAACAGATGAATGGCTTTGTCTCCAACTGCACCGAAGCCAAGACCAGCCTGGCCTGCGACACCAGAGAAGGCAATGATGATTCATCTGGTAAGGAAGGACCATGTAGATAAAATTTGGTTTGAAGTAATCCTGCATTATACAACACCTTCACAACAGCTGTCCTCTTCTCCTGAGTTATATCTTCTGACTAGATCGAGATTTTGAGGATACCATTGTAATCAATAATACATTTTTTAAAAGTCTTGAGAAAACAAGTATACATCCCTATCATAATCCCATTTTTACTTTAAAATGCTCAGAAATTTCACATTGACATATACGTTAGATGAAACCAACTAGGGGATTGTGTACGCATTTCTGTGGAACTGCTTTGTGCATTGTAACTAAAAAGAACAGGACTGTTCAGTTTTTTTCTCCTATTTTGAGGTCTTGCTCACTCAACATCCTAGGGAAATGCATTATTGTTAATTTACCATGTGTGTGAATATTGCAATCAATGTGGATCCGCAGTATGTAAATGTTTTTTTACATCTTTTAGCCAATAAACGAGTACGGAAACCAAGCAAGAGGCTGCTAGAATGGACTGAAGAGTGCCACCAGATATTTTCTTCGAGGAAGAAAACCAAAAGGCCTCTTCCGACAATTACAATGGTAAGGAACGAACAAAGAAATCCTAATTAATTTTCTGTGCAAATAAACATAAAATCTGGCGCTCTGTTAGGACAACCAAGCACTTTCATCCCAACCTCCTTTACTGGCCAAGAACGCACTCGAGCCCCCATCCTTGAACGCACTTCCTGAAATGCAGACCCCGCCTCCGGAGGAAATCACCCTCACCACTGAACTTCAAATCCCAAGCACTGAAAACACGTCCCCACCGGAAGCACAGGCCCTTTCCATCGACACATTGACCCCGCCTCCAGAGACCGAAGCGGACCCGCCGCCAATTGAAGACCTTGCCGGAGACGACTGTGAGATGCCGATGCCCTTTTCTTAACACTAGTAATAATCTATAATGCATTTTTGTAAAATTTTGCTTTCAGGCAACGCTCCTTTGCTCCAAAAGAAGCGGAAGAGGAAACCAACTCCGAAAATCCTGGCATATTGTCTTGAAGCCGAGGCCTCAGTGGGCCCGAAGAAAAAGGTATGTCATCCGTACTAAGTATTGTGAAATGACTACCTCAAAACTGAACATCATGCTATTTGGGGGGGTGAATTAATCAAATAGAATTGTAGAACAATTGTATAAATAAACACATTTAAATTGTGCAAGTGGTCTCAAAACAGTGTCCGATGAGTATTCATGGAGCATTTACCAATTATATCCTGTTCAAAACTGGGTTTTTTTTGTTGTTTTTTTCACAGATCAAAATTGTGAAGAACAACTCATACGATGGTCCTCAAACAGGTCAGTGAAGAGGCTAATTTGAAGTCATGCAGCTTTTATAGCCAAACAAGTAACCAGCACGCCCCCCTCCCAATTTCAGTTCTTAGTCAGAAAAGATAATTCTGATTGACCTCACAAAAGCATTTGTCTGACAGCTGATCCAGATCCTGATCTCCCTGCTTTAAAACCAATGAGCCCGGCTGTTTCCACATCGTCGCACGCATCGGCGATGGCGACCCACCTTATTCCCCCCAGCCCTCCTGGTCCCCCCACGCTGGCACCGGCGCTGTCTGAACAGGCTGAGGACATCCTTGCCGATGTCCACCTCCCTCAAGCAGAGGACGGGTTTAAGTACACCACAGAGTCAGAGGTATTGCGGATCAGATTTTGTAAATAAAAATAGGGTGGTTATGAGATTTGTTGGTATTGACAGGAAAAATATTTGAAACATCCCTGAGGAGGATGATGCACGCACAATAATAGGGGATGCTCAGTCTTTTAAAAATCTTCTTATACTTACTCGACAGTCGTGTATTTCTGGGGAAGTGTGTTTAATAATTGAGTTTTTTTTTTTTTTTTTAATTAAATATTCATTTCTTTTTTTGTCCCCAGAGTGAAGCCTCCATGTTGGACCAGAGCTTCTGCTCCACTCGAGACGGCTTGTCGCTGTGCAACGATGCGCTCGGACAAGGCAGGAGGATCATCGGTGACCGAGGGGGCCCCGCCTCCTTGAAGGAGAACGTGTGTCAGGTGTCCTCACGTTCACCCTCATATCATAAATAGTGGACATTGCTGAAAGTTGCAGGATAACGCCAAAGTTTGGACTAGGAAGTGTCTAACCTTTAAGTGTTTGTGACTTTTCCAAGGGTGCAAAAATTCTTGAGTTGAAAATATAAAGTGTAGCCTAAGTGTATTTTGTTCCTAAAAATGCTTGTTTGTTATCAGGTGTGTGAGAAGACAGGGGAGCTGCTGCTCTGTGAGGGTCAATGCTGCGGCGCATTTCACCTGGCCTGTATCTCCCTGGCTGAGGCCCCCAAAGGGAAGTTTGTGTGCCCGGAATGCAAGTCGGGTAAGTACAGCAGATAGACTTCAAGAGTCTCCCATTTGGTTTTGCTTGTTATGAGACACAAGACAAACCTTGGCCGGTTGTCGAGGTCAAATGTCGTAAAGGGTGTCTTTTTGCCTCGCAGGCACCCACACCTGCTTCGTGTGCAATAAGCGCAGCGAGGACGTGCGGCGCTGCATGATCCCCGTGTGCGGGAAGTTCTACCACGGCGAGTGCATCGCTGCCTACGCTCCCACCACGCCCGTCAGCCGTGGCTTCCGCTGCTCCATCCACGTCTGCCTCACCTGCTTCATCGCCAACCCGGGCAGTCCCTCCGCCTCCAAAGGTGAGTGGCCGTTCGTCCCCAGTGCCGCGGCGCACCCTGGGTTTACGCATGTTGTTGTGGACAGGTCGTCTGGTGCGGTGCGTGCGCTGCCCGGTGGCTTACCACGCCAATGACGTGTGCATGGTGGCCGGCTGCGTGGTCCTCTCCAGCAACAGCATCATCTGTCCCAACCATTTCACGCCGCGGCGCGGTGTCAAAAACCACGAGCATGTGAACGTCAGCTGGTGCTTTGTGTGCACCGAAGGTAACGACAAACAACTCTCAGTGGCTAAACACGCACTGCGATAGTAATATGAACCCTTGAACAGAATTGTTCTATATTTAATGTTTAATTAGATTTGCCGAACAAAAATATGGATACTCCATGTTACATGAATCCCTTGAGATACTTAAACTTGAGTCAAAATGACTTTCATGAGCATCTCCATAGTTCATGTGAGCTCAGCACCATTCGGACACATTAATTACATCAACGAATCTATTGCTTTGAGGAAATCTTGTTCAGTTCTATGTCGTAATTCCGTTGTGCAGGAGGCAGTCTTTTATGCTGCGAGTCGTGCCCGGCCGCCTTCCACCGAGAGTGTCTGAACATGGAGATGCCCAAAGGCAGCTGGTACTGCAACGATTGCAAGGCCGGCAAGAAGCCTCGCTACAAGGACATCTTGTGGGTCAAGGTGGGACGTTACAGGTCAGTAACAGAAAACATTCTGGATTAAAAAAAAAGAAAAATAGAACATCCTCACATAAGAAATATAGTGATTGTGGTTAAATAATATCAAATCAAGTTTAATCACATACAGCCTATTTACAGTGAAGTTGTTTTATTTGTTGCTTTTTCCGCTAAGGTGGTGGCCCGCCGAGGTCAGCCACCCTAAAAGCATCCCGGAGAACATCCAACGCATGAGGCACGACGTGGGCGAGTTCCCCGTCCACTTCTTCGGTTCCAATGACTACCTGTGGACCTACCAGGCGCGCGTCTTTCCTTACATGGACGTGGACGCTAACAGCAAGGAGAAGATGGGCAAAGGCGTGGACGCCACTTACAAGAAAGGTCAGAAAGGAAAATGCACGTCCGGGTGCACGTCTGGACAAGTTGTGATGGCTTCCTGTGCACCCTCCTGCAGCTCTGGAGGAGGCGGCGGTGCGCTTTCGAGAGCTTCAGGCCGAGAAGGAGCTTCGGCAGCTTCAAGAGGACAGAAAGAATGACAGGAAGCCACCACCGTACAAACACATTAAGGTCAGATATACTGTACAGTCGGATTAAACATTTACAGTTCCGACCAATGTTATTTACAATAGCAAAAGCAATTCTCAAGTATGACATTCAAAGAAACAAAATAAAGAATAAAAATCAACAGTATGCTTTTATTCCAAATAGATATGTTCCTATACTAAGAAAATGTATGAATTCAAATCCCAACAAAACAATAAAAATGACGTTCACTCGACATGTTGAATATGGATACACGCACTCGGGGTGACATCATCCCCAATCTTTGGTTCCGTATCGTCATCAACATTCATTTCACCCGGTCACATATCTGCAGCGGCTCCACACTCAGCCAACGACCGAGCGTGAGGAAAACTGGAGCAAGTACAACATGTCTTGAAGTCTTCCATTACTGCTTCACACAGCGTCTCCCCCTGTCTTGACTCCGCCTCCTGCAGGTCAACCGGCCTATAGGGAAGGTCCAGATCGTCACGGCCGACCTGTCGGAGATCCCGCGATGCAACTGCAAGGCGACGGACGAGAGCCCGTGCGGCACGGACTCCGAGTGCATCAACCGCATGCTGCTCTACGAATGTCACCCGCAGGTACGAAGGAAAGCACAGCCGTGTGTTTCATTTTCTGTACAGCTCTTCTTGTATTACACACATCATCACATATTGCATTATGAAATAAATAAATGCATAAGCGATGTTTATTCATAGCATTGTGCTGCCGCAGGTTTGCCCGGCCGGCGAGCGTTGCCTCAACCAGACGTTCAGCAGGCGTCAGTACAGCCAGGTTGAGATCTTCAGGACGTTGTCTCGAGGTTGGGGTCTCCGCTGTGCGCACGACATCAAGAAGGTACCAAAAAAATGTCCATACGCACGCGCGACCGCATGCTCCTTCATGCCGTTGGTGGAAGGTTTTCCGCCCGTTTGCCGTCAGGGTCAGTTTGTGAGCGAGTACGTCGGGGAGGTGATCGACGAGGAGGAGTGCCGGACCAGGATCAGACACGCCCAGGAACACGACATCTGTAACTTCTACATGCTCACTCTGGACAAGGTACCTGGACTAAAAACTATGACGGGAAGTATTTAGGTTTATTCATACACAGTGGATTAACTGCTCGCTATTGCATATAAATAGGAAAACCGCAATTAGGCCATACTCTAAATTTAATCATGCGCAATAGGTTTCATACTCTGCATTACATACAATGTCAAAAAGCAGAATAGGCATCACGAGACAAGTTTTTTTATATATATTAAATATACATTTAATATTAATAGACATGTTGTTCATGCAGTCACAATTTAATACAATATAAAATATAAGTAGAAAAAAAAATCAAATTTATGAGACAAGTTATGGATTAAGTACGATACATTGAATTACATAAAGATAAAAAATCATTAACGATTACCATTGTAGTCATACATTATGAATTCGGTACTCTGTTCAGACATCCGTTCATTATCTGACCGGCTTCTCCTCACAAAGATCGCGGGCGTGCTGGAGCATATCCCAGCTATCTTCGGGGCGTTGGCGGAGGACACCCTGAATTGGTTGCCAGCCAATCGCAAGGCACACAAAGACAAACAACAATTTACACTCTCAACCACGTAGGGCCAATTTGGAGTGTCTGATTAAAGTAGCATGCATGTTTTTGGAATGTGGGAGGAAACTGGCCACACAGGCACGGGGAGAACATGCAAACTGCACACAGGAAGGCCGGAACCCGGGATTGAACCCCTCACCTCTGAACTGTTAGGCCATCGTGCTAACCAGTTGTCCACCGTGCCGCCCTCTGTTCAGACAATAAATAAGAAAACAATGCTAAAACAAGGCAATTTATTCATACATAATTTAGCACTCTGCATTAAAAGCAAACACAAAAAACACACACACTTTTTATATTTAATCATAATGGACTTCGTACTCTGCATTAAATAAAGCTAAAGTTCTGACTTGTTAGGATCGCATCATCGACGCCGGTCCAAAGGGGAACGAGGCTCGCTTCATGAACCACTGCTGCCAGCCCAACTGCGAGACGCAGAAATGGACGGTGAGCGGCGACACGCGCGTGGGACTGTTCGCTCTGGTGGACATCTCAGCGGGTAGGCTTCTCCACAATTTAAAAAAAATAAATAAATAAATAAAATCAACCAAAATATCCTGAGGTCCGGGCGCATTCTTAAGTGTGTTTCTGTGCTCAGGCACCGAACTGACCTTCAACTACAACCTGGAGTGTTTGGGCAATGGCAAAACGGTGTGCAAGTGTGGCGCGCCCAACTGCAGCGGCTTTCTTGGCGTGAGGCCCAAGGTCTGTTTTCCCTTTATCAGTCTTTGTTTTTACTTGGAAATTAAGGGTGTATTCATTGAATAATTTCACAATCAAGTATTCGACCAATAATCCCGTCGATTTAATTGGATAAAAACGGATTTTACATGATTGCATACAATATGTGCATGAGCCAGAGCAGCTATGATTTTTGTCTATTTGGGGTCGCCATCCTCATATTCTTCTGTAGTATCTTAAATTTTGAATGTCAATTTCTTTAAAAGGTGGGGCCTGGCCAGGTGAGTGACATGGGTGTCGGTGAATGAAAGTGTAAAATTGTTAGTTGGGAACTGGGATAGCTGTTGGGTGAATGCTGATGTGCTGTTTTGTTTCATATTCTTTTTTTATGGGTGAAATAATGTCAAACTTTTATGGACAACTATAATAAAGTCCAAAACTATTGAAACTCGCTTTGACAGTTTTTTTTTTTTTTTTTGTCATGGAATTACGAGTTCTGTGCTGAATCATTGGTAAATGGTCTTTTGCCATCAGAACAACCCTCCGTCGGACGACAAAGGCCGCAAGCTTAAGCGCCGCGGCCATGGCAGAAGGAAGAAGAAGGTGGTGGTGACCAAGGAGCGTGAGGATGAGTGTTTCAGCTGCGGCGACGGCGGCCAGATGGTCTCCTGTAAGAAACCCGGCTGCCCCAAGGTCTACCACGCCGACTGCCTCAACCTCACCCGGAGGCCTGCCGGTCAGTGTCCAGCAATCACGCTCTCTTGTGTCATACCAGCAAATTGGTGGTGGTTATTATACAGTTATTCAGTTCTTTAAATTGGTTAATAAATACAACAATAATTGGTTAATAAACATTAAACTGGGACAAAAGAACTTTGATGTAAAATAAAATTGTTTCCATTTATTCAATCGAATTATTGATTGTAAATTTAATTGATAGTGACAACCCTAATTATGGCTGTTTGTGTGATACAAAAATCAGCAGTTACTACTTTATTAGCCAAGTGTTTGGTGCCGTCACAGAAAGCTGTATTTAAAATATTTTTGTTTTGTTTTTTTCCCCCATGCTGCACTTTTTCCCAGGCCGCTGGGAGTGTCCGCGTCACCAGTGCGACATCTGCGGCAAGGAGGCGCTGTCCTTCTGCGAGACGTGTCCCAGCTCCTTCTGCGGGCAGCACCGGGATGGCCTGCTCTTCATCTCCAAGCTGGACGGCAAGCTGTCTTGTACCGAGCACGACCCGTGCGGGCCGAACCCGCTGGAGCCGGGCGAGATCCGCGAGTACGACCCTCAGGCCCGGGCGTTGACGTCGGGCTTGGGGATGGCCGTCATCACCCCTTCAACGGCTGCGTTGAGCGTCCCCCCTGCCGGCGCGCCCCCCGCCCCCACCAGGCTCCGGGACGTTGGCCAGGAGTCGTTTCCCACCTTTTCCATCCCGGTGCCCATCACCATTCCCGTTTCCGCGCCGGCTGCCTCGCCAACTGCGGGCGGCGGCGGCGGCGGCGCTGACTTTGACCTCCCGCAGTACTCGCCCATCTCCTCTTACGAGGAGGACAGGGACGTCTTGGAGGAGGATGAGGAGGAGGAGGATATGCTGGAAGAAGAGGACGACGACGACGAGGAGGCTCTGGAATATCTTGAGATCAGAGATGATGATGAGGAAGAGGAGGAGTGACGCAGTGGTTTGTTAATACCGACTTTATCAAATCCCACTAGTCTGTCATTAGTTCTGTGACAGGAAGCACTTGCGATGCAAGCTTGGGCCCTTTGCACATATTCGCGACAACTGTAAAAAACAAGTTTAATGGGCACGGTCTTGCGCCATGTCCTCATTTCCAGCGTCCTTCATGCTCGCCAGCCATCACATTAGGTACACCTCAGGAGAGTCAATATGAGAGCTGTCGCCACAAATTCTGCCTTTCACACACGTCATAATTGGCCAAACAATCTTCCAGTCAAGTCCTGCAGAGTCTGCTGAATCAGGTTGGTTATTCTACCTTTTGGCTACCGATGCAAGTGGTCTGCAATGGTGAATTTGCCTGTTGGCACATTTTTTTGCCAGTTATTCACGGAAAAGTTCACCTCTCTTACGGCTACAACTAAAATGAGGAGGCGCTTCCCAATTGCTGAGGCTGTTGCTTTGCCGCCATCATGTGGCTGCTATAGGGAATTACAAACCTTTTTGACTCACTAAAATGTGACCAAGATGGCTTTGAGGAAATTGGATGTCTCTCTTTTGTGTAATCATGCTAATTAAATTAAGTGATAAAACACAAACGAACAAAATGACGAACAAAGCAATACCTTTTGTACTCACTTTTGCACTTAGTGGAGGTATTAATACTTAGTGTTAAATGTCTAGTGCAATCAGTAATGTAAAATTTCATTTAAAAAAAAAAAGTGTATATACAATCGATTATACATTTTTTGTTGAATCTTGGATACTATACTTTTTTTTTTCAAAGCCGAGTTCCCATCTAAACTTTTTTTTAACACATGCCGTTCGCAATTTACTCCATGAATTGCAAATTGAAATCTTTTTTTCATGATGGCAACACAAATTTTGTATTCTTTGAGTGTGAGCTGCCTAAACTCATTTAACCTGTGGTGACCTTTGTTTTTTGTCATCACCCAATAATGATGTTCTGCCCAAAACCTGTGCTTGTCTCAAATCCAAAGCAAAGCAGCACTGACCCCTACTGGCATCTGTTAGTCATTACAATGCTTTAAAAACGGGATGCGACCCTCTCCACACCTACATGTTGACAAACATAATTGACCAATACATTTGCTAGTGGCAGGAAGGTTTTCTGTATTTATTTATTTATTTATCCTCCAGATGGGTGACATGTTTTTTCTCATGTGTAAAGGGGAATCTTTTTGAGCCAGCTTTCATATTGAATCTCATGCATCTGCATCGTAATCCACTTGAGTAGCAGTCAACTTCAGTCAACCTCTATCGGACTGTCCTTGGCCATTTCGTGTTTTACTGGACACTTGTTGCTTCCTTAGACGCACGGCCTCAGCAGACGGGGACATTTTGGACCTTTTGGACCAATCACGGGAGCGATGCGCCTCCAACGGTGCTTGAGCGAAACGTGAAGGTGACAAATTGCGGACGGGAATCATAACAAAGCACTTGAGTCTGAAGGACATTTCTTAGAATGTGACATGCAATGGACAAAAGTATTGGGACGAAGCCCTCAATCAGCGCTTGGACTAGATGCCTTTTAGTTATTGTCCTCGCTTTGAGTTTACACACTGAACTGGTTGCCCATTGCAGTGCATATCGAGACAACCATTCACACGTGTGGGCAATTTAGTCTTCAGTTAATCTAGTTTGTATGTTATTGGCACAGGTTGAACATAGAAGCGCCTCACGGAAAGGTCCCAAGTCGAGATTCGAACGCAATAAACTCGAGATGTTCGATACACATTTTTTTTAGACCAATACATAGTAGTAGTTTTGATATATCAAATTTCAATTAACACAATGACAAAAAAAATGTGAACAAGACCTTTCTGGCGCATATGAGGATTCGTCGATGTGTTAAACTGCCACAGTATAGCGCCAGCTACTACCAAGCAGGACTTAGCCACTGTCAGATTTTAATTCTTCCTTTGCATTATCGGAGGATGCCTTAAAATCAGGCCCAATACTGACAGAGACAAAACCTTGGCTGGTCACCAGTCAATTGCAGGGCAAGGTTGACTTGGCCAGAGAAGCCTGGGACTGGTCGGGGCTCACATTCACATCAATGCATAATTTCAAATGTTAAATGAACCTTTCTATCTCCCCTTGAATCTGAACAAGACATTTTGGACAATTGCGTGCTTTCAACTTCCAATTTGTTGGACTTCCTGCATCCCAATACTTTTGTCCAGGTCAGATATTGCCATCAAGAAGCATTAAAGGGGGGCAAAAAAGAACTAACAAAAAATGGTCTTAACACTGAAACAGCGGAGAGATGGCACGAAGTCGCAGTGTGTCCGCCGTAGTCATTTATTTATATTACTGTAAATGTGACGCACAACAACCACCACCATGTTGCTTCTGTGTGCGTGCGTGTGCGTGTATGTCATTCTCAAGACTAAATTAAGTATGGCGTGTGTGTGTGTGTGTGTGTATGTGTGTGTGTGTGTGCTCGCAAGAGTGATCAGCCTTAAAGTGTCTTCTCCCTGGAGCTATTTTGAAGGAATGGATTTGGCGCCCCTTACTAATACGTCTCATTCCAGCCGGTTCCGTCTCGCCACCATCTATTGACACAAATCTACAAAAATATACAGTAAATATATAAATATATATAAATATATATATATAGAGAGAGAGATGTTGTGAAATAAGCACTTTGTACTGGCCTCATTTTTTTTTCTGCTCCAACATGAAGCCAAAATAAAAAGTAGAACTGCAAGTGGCCAATTCCTGTTTAAATGTGTTACTATGTTTATATTGTTTATTTGATGTATGAAATGATTAAAGGGGTGACCGCAGAAAAGACATTCTGATTTAAGATTACCACTATATTGTATTCTCATTTAATATTTTACAATTAATTCTTTTGAAAAAAAAATATTTATAGAATTTTTTTTTTAAATAAATTTTAAAAAATGACATATTGAGATGCTTATTGTAAATGCTTTCACTGATCTATGGACTATTTCAGAATAAATTGTAGTAACCCATGGTACCATGTAAATGTGCTACCTGAAGTGGCTGCATTTAAACGACATTGAAACAATGTGATTGAATGTTTTGAGATACTATGGAATCATTATTCTGTTCATGAGCACACCTAATATATATATTTTTTTGTTTAAACAAAACATAGGCTGTACGATGGGCGACTGGTTAGCACGTCCGCCTCGCAGCTCCGGCCTCCTCGTGCCTGCGTGGGTACTCCGGTTTCCCACATTCCAAAGACATGCATGGTAGGTGATAGAGCATTCTAAATTGTCCCTCGGAGTGATTGCGAGCATGAATGGCTGTTCATCTTTGTGTGCCCTGCAATTAGCTGGCAACCAGTTCAGGCTTAGCCCCGCCTACTGTCCGTTGACAGCTGGGATAGGCTCCAGCATGCCTGGTGAGGAGACGCGGCTTGGATAATGGATGGGTGGGGGGAAAAAATAAATGGGGGACAAAAGAGCAATGATATCCCAGTATTTGCTGAAAGCACCACAATTAAGTAAAAAAATTAATTTCCTATCAAGGAGTCACTCACTGGACATTTTATGGGTTTTGAAAGAGTTCACTCAATTTCCAATGTTTTTTTTTTTTCATGCACAAATGTTTATTTCACACTTAACGAAACAGTCGGTGAATGTGTGAAATGAGCAAAAAAAAAAAAAAAGCCATGAATCATTTTTGCACTGCAGGCTACATTCATAGTTCATGAATGCACATTTCCACTTTATTTTGCATCAAAAAGCCCAGCTGAGGTTGACTCATGAAACATTTGATGAAGCTTGTAATTCCCCAAAATCGAATATATATAAAACTTTGACAGCTTGTATTGGGGAAAAAAAATCGAAGCAGTTGAAGCGCAATCTGACACTGTGTTTTGAAAAGGCAATAAATAGGTGCGCAAACACATGACAGTTAAGTGTCAATCTCATCCTGAGGTGAGTTGTCAAGTTTGTGCCACTGAGGTCTTCTTTGCATGTTGACCAAATTTTTCACCAGAAGAAATCCGCACAAAAAAAAAAAATGTGAGTCAGAAAGTCAGTCACTTTTTCATTCAGGCAGCTCAGACCATGCGACTTGAGGACCTGAACATGTGTTGCCGTGATTACAGGAAGGAGTGAGACAGTTTAATTCGCCAGTGGTCTTTTGCGCAGCCGCCATTCATGTGCAGTCTGGACTGGATGCGAGAGGGTTTAAAACACGACACGACAGTGAAAAGGTAAGCATGGATGCACAGAAAATGGAATCCGGGCTTTTTTTTTTTTTTTTTTTTGTCGGGTTGGGCTCACGTGTGCATTGCATTTTCCACTTTTGGGGTTCCCAAAGTACCAAAATTCGTACTCGCCCGTGGCCCAGTTCGTGGGGTGGCTGACACGGTTGCGCCCTCAAAACACGTTGACATCATGTAGTGTGCTCTAATTCTTGACACTTGGGGTATTTTGGCAGAAATCTGTCAAAAACACGTTCTTAAATCATCTGCTGTTGCCACCCTCTTCCCCCCAAAAAGAAAAAAATATAGTCACAGCAGCTAAATTGTCTTCACACAGCACAGCTTAAGTGGAAGATCCCCTTCTCGATGAAATGTTTGTTAATTTCAACCCTCCACCAGGCAGAGGTTCCTCCAAATAGTTCGTCATGGCACAAAAGAAATGACGATTTGCTCTCTTGCTCTTTTTTTTTCTTCTTCATATTCTCTTCTAGAGAAGTTGTGTTCTGATCCAGTACATTCTTTCATTCTGTGGGGGATCAGCATCAGTTGCTGCTGCAGCACGAGTAGAAATACGATTCTTTCTTCTGGCCCAGGTTCACCCCTGATTCTTCTGTTGAAACACAGTGCAAGGTTAGGATTTATTTTTATCTATTTATATTTTTTCATAATTTCATTGATTCGTTCAAATTTTGGGGCATTTCACCTTAACCTACAAATGAATATTTTAATGACGTGGGGCTATTTGAATCAAATAATGTTAATTCTTTAAAAATGTTGAATAAAAAAAAAAGTAGCCCACAATTTCAAAGTAAAAAAATAACCATAAATGTGTTATTGAGTTTGATATAAGTCGCCTCACTGTCCCCCCACGTCAAAACTGGCAAGCTAAGCTAAAGCAATCAGGAATTCATTTTGGGGGTCTACAGTGATTAAAACTCACCTGTCATGTACTGGAAAGTGGCGTTGTCGTAGTCTGCGGCCACCTTCTGGAACAGCTCATCTGTGGCGGTAAGAGTCTTTGACTTACGGTACATTTTCATTCTTGAATAATTTCATACAATGTTTGCAAATTCAAGCTAACAATGATTCCATTTCATGTCAAACTTCAAAACGGACCAGAAAATGTCCAGTCCGCTCTACACGTGAGTATTCATTCGAATCAACAGACTATGAATAAATAAAAGGCAGGCATGCATTGGGCCAGCATATCTGCGCGCAAATGTGACTCACCCACGTTGCTTCCTGTTTTACTGGAGGTCTCAAAATGCTGCGCTCCTATCTCTACAAAGAAAAAGGAACAATACAAGAACAGTCAAGTCATTTAGAAAATGCCGGAACAGGAAACATTTTTACAATCAGGGCATTTGACTATTCGTTCAGTTCTTCGTCAAAGCATAACTTCACGGTTAATTTCAACGGAAAGCCGAGTTTCTTCTTTCGTACAGGCTCGTTCTGGGGGAACTCGTGTTGTCACCTTCAGCAAAGTCCTGAGTGTCGTGGTAGTCGATCTGACGAAGACTCCGGTCTCCTTGGATCAGGTCGCTTTTTGTACCGCAAAGGTAGATCATACAGTGCTAAAAACAGTTTAAAAAATAAATTCAACCACAAAAAGAGCATATCAGCCTCTGAGAAACTCTCATACCTCTTCACAGTTTTGCAGTTCTTTCACCCAAAAACGAGCTCGCTGGAAACTGCTGCTGTCTGTCAGATCTAAAAGGGACAAAAATACGCAAATGAAATGTGCTTCTGCAATGGCTATAAATCAACAAAGAAAGCCAAAAATCTCTCAAAATGTTTATGGGTCTTTGTAACTCTCAGCAAAAAAAAAAAGAAAAAAAGCTAATTTCAAGAAAAGTGCTTTATTTTTTTCCCAAAAGAATTATATAAATGTGTCCAACCTCAAATTAGGCACTTTGAGCTGCTATCCAAAGTAAATGTAAAGAATTTGGAAAATAAATGAAATTGATAGGGATCCATTGTTAAAATATGATAGAATAGTTTTAAACGGGTCCATTCATAAAAATGCACACCTACTGTATAGGATCTTAATTGTTAAAAAGGAGGGTAGTGTATGCGTCCTTTTTTCCTCTTTTTTTTTTTCAATGGATGTTATTTGTTTTCGCTGACATCATCAATGTTGCTAGGTGCCCAAAAAAGTACTGTAGTTAAAAAAAAAACTGAATGTGAAACTGTTAATAAATGAAAAACTTGTCAGGTTTATATGAATTGATTTTCAACGTGTATGTATATAAAAGCCTCCATATTTATTATTATAATCATAAATATTTCTAATATTTTCATTAATGTTTGCAATTTAAGTCCAAGAGACAATTTGACATGATTTTCAATCCAACTAAATTCCAACAAACGTGACATAAAATGGCCGCCAGCACACGTGATTTACCGTAGCAGACAACAGCCGCCCGAGCGCCTCTGTAGTAGATTCTGCTCATGGCTTCATAGCGTTCCGACCCGGCCGTGTCCTGGTAGCGGCAGACACACATACAATGGCAGAAAGAACAATCTTCCTTGTGATTAGAATGATAAAGCGATATAGTTCCATCTTGTGCCACAGATGTTATGTCACAAGATGGTGATAAAGCCAGAACTTGACTCACCCATATTCCCAAAGTGATGACTTTGTCTCCCACCTGGATTGGTTTGGCCACAAAAGCGGCACCGATGGTCTGCACGGAGGATTTATAAGAAAATGTTTGTATATTTTCATGATAAAAGATTGTGTTGATAGTCTATTGGGAATAAATGTGCATATTTTCATACTATTAGTTACATTTGCAAGGAAAAAAAACATTAAATTAAAATTTTAAATAAGTTATTTTGATTCGATCCCGAACCACTGTACAATATTTGACTTTCTTCGCATTTGACGATGTACTCTTGAAGTGAACATCTAAAGCCGAATTTCAAATTGAGTTCTTGCATTGGAGCTCACGTTCTGATAGGGTCCGACCAGGAAGCGGTGATGGACGTATCTCTCCACCAGGCTGGTCTTGCCCACGCTCTCCTTGCCCAGCATCACCACCTTGGCGTCCACACGCATGCCGCTCATGCTTCTCAACCACTTTGCGTGGACGTAGTGACAAAAGCAGGAGGGAGAAGGAAGTGAGTGCGGAAGGAAGAAAGTCAGGAATAGCTGGCCTGTGAAAAGAAATGATGTAGGACAATTTATTGAAGTCATAAAACACCAGATGGAATTACGAAGGAAGTTGTACAATGTGTTGCTTTTCTCAAAAGGTTAGATTGTGAGCATCCTACAGTTTAGCTAAATCACAACCAAGTCATTAGTAACTTTAACTATTTACTAAATACGATTTGGGGAAATTAATACAACCTATTTAAAAAATTCCTTGATAGGGGAATTTTAGAAAACATTTTCATAATTAATAATAATAATTTTGGAAATTATCTTGAGAATATGACGAAATCGACAATAGAGGACACGTTTTCCCGCAAGATTACAACTTTAACTTGTGAAATATTTATATTTAGAATGTTTTAATCATGGCTTTAATCTCCGTTGAAATACACTACTCCTTTTTTACGTTATTTCAGTGCTTAAAGTCGATCAGCTGCTTATTTGACGTGAAAAAATGCGCAATTCGGGCATTTTAATTTATGTCGTGGGCTGAAACAAACACTCATTTTTACTTTGAGCAGATTATCTGATTTGTTTTGTGATTTTTATATGAAGCTCGCTAAAAAACAAATCTATAAATAATTCAATTTGGGTGACTATGGCGAGCTTACCAGGCAGCTAGCAAGACTCAACACGTCTTCATCGTCGCTCTACAGCAGCAGCCACAGGAAGGCGAAAACGTGAAGATGACATCGGCGGCGACTAAATGTTTTGAACGGCCGAGAATGTGGCTGTCAGCTGTGCCTCCACAAGCTAAAGTGAGCTAAAGCTAAGCGAAGCCGGTGTTCTGCCAAAGAGCTCCAAACTTCCCAGGAAATCGTTTTTGGCATTGTGCGCATGCGCGTGCATGCGCACTAGGCATTGGTAGGACGTCCCAATGGGTAGGAAGGAATTTCAGAACACCGGCTGCTTTTGGCGAACGTGCCCTCCCCTGTTGCGCAATGGCAGAACACATCAGAACTACAAAACGTGCCAGAAATGGAAAATAAACATAGTTTCGATTTTATAAAACCGGGGCTCTGTTATGAAATGATGGATGAGTGCGAACAGAAGAATTTAGTGATTCATCCGTTTGCGGAAATGTCACTTTTGTTTATTCGGGTAGGCAGCGGAACAGCAGTCAGGCCAGCCTCCACTCGCAAAGACGAAGTCAAGCCAGCCGCCACTGTTATTTTTAATACTGTGCATCACGGTGCATTACGGTAATGCGCCGAAAGCGCTTGCTGTTGGCCACCTTCAAAATAAAAGCTGTCAAACTCATGTGTGCACGTCAGTGGTTTGGATTTAAAATAATGTTATTAAACTTCTATGCTCACCCAGGGGGAATGCAAACTGTCTCGGAATTGCACCAAGAAATGTTCTGAATAGAGATAAAAAGAGAAAGTAATCTTAACTGTGCATCAATGGCTGACATTACAACTGATTTAAAAAAAATTAAAAATGTAAGTTTTCGTTATCCCGCAACCAGACCAGTGCTGGGGAACACTAGATCACCCCAGGTATCCAACCAAAGTACCTTAAATGAAACCGGATGTGACATTTCAAAATAAAAGGCAAACGAAATCTCAAAATTTGACCGTGACACACATTTCGAAAAATCATTAAAAACATTTTTTTCCCATCAAATACTTAAGTATTTTTAAATCAATTGTAATGTCAGTCATTTGTGCACAGTTAACATTGATTTCTCCTTATATCTCAATTCAGAACATTTCTTGTTGCAATTCTGAGAAAGTTTGCATTCCAACTGGGTGAACAGAGAAGTTTAACATTATTTTTAATCCAAACCACTGACGTGCATACATGAGTTTGTGAACTTTTATTTTGAAGGTGGCCAACAACAAGCGCTTTCGGCGCATTACCGTAATGTACCGTGACGTACAGTATTCAAAATAACTGTGGCGGCTGGCTTGACTTCGTCTTTGCGAGTGGAGGCTGGCCTGACTGCAGTGCATCGGAGGAATGAGAGCAGCGAGGCACCGGCGGCCCTTCCAGCGGATCTGCTGCTGCGGAGTTGGGCTGCTCGCGGTCTTGTGGCTCTCTCAAGTCATCCACGCACCAGGTGAGTTCAATCAAATGTTTGCAAACACTACGACTTGTTTTTCCACCACGCACAGTAACAATTGATAGGCAATTCCGATTGTTTTTAAATGACAGCAAAATGTTTCTTTATATCAGCGATGTGAAAAACTGAACTAGCCTCTTGACAGGAGAAACGTTCCCCACTTTTTATACTTTTGTAGCTCGGTGTCTTTCCTATTCCTGATTGAACCAATGCACATGCTGTATTTTACGTTTGAAATATCTCACGGCACAACACCCCAAAAAAAAAATGTCACGAAAAACATTTGCTGAAATAATGACGCCCTCTTCTCAATTTACTCACAAATTTAACCTTCGCCTATTTAGCATGACATAAATCTATTACTTAATGTATGAATATTAACAGGTGGCTACACTGGTTAATTGTTACGCCATCTAGTGGACGTGCATGTAACTGTTCTGCCTGTCACTACATGTCATTGGCATCAATAGATGAACAAAGATTTCAACGTTCAAGACTAGTATAAATTTCAGACCAACTATGTGAAATTGGATTACTGCCCTTGTCCCACCCGATGATCTCTTATGGTACGAGGTGTCAGTGTTTGCTAATCAATATGACCGATGATTAATTATGCCAACTCAATGTTATAAAACGAAAGTTGTCAATCATAATCATAGATAGCAATGCTCAGTTTTGCTTCTGAAAGGAAATTTAACACAATTTAATGTTATTAAGTTGCCACTCTGTGATGTTATGAATGTGAATGGCTGTCTCTCTTTGCTTTTTTTTTGTGGGTTGTCTTCCTTTTGTCCAATGATGAAAAAAACGGAGAATTATTATTTTTGTTAAGGCAGCTCTATCACATTTAGTCTTCCGGTTGAAATGGAATGAAAATGCAGATTTTTTTATTATCCGAAACAGTGCACACTCATGGCTGTGCAGGTCGCCTTGTGCCATTGGGAAAAAAAAAATATTTTCAGATTAATTTTTTGTGTTTTACAGGTGGTAGAGGCTCTCTGTTGGAATTGAAATTGTTGTTCATAGCTGCTGCAGGAAGATTATGTAAGACACATTTGGCATGTCGCAATCCAATCATTGAGGATTGCATCCATCGGGTGTCCGATATTACATTTTGACTGACATTTTTTTTTTTGTAAAACTGTAAAAATCTAATAATTCGGCGTCGCTTCTTGTTGTCTTCCTGTCAAAGGAAGTTAAGTCCTTGTCATCAACTTCTGCATTTACTTCAATGCCTCCATATTGTTCGATTCTCAAAGAATGAAATGAGTTGGATCTTGAACATTATTTAAAGCCAAAGCATAACAGCTCTCTAAAAATACTCCCGCCTTGCTCATTAGCCTTTCAACACCTTTCACACCCTGCTACACGCTCATCAGCAGCATCAGCACCTGTGCGTGCCTCTGCCCATACTTTTGTGTGTACATATGTGTGTGTGTGTGGCAACGATATAATGGCATGACCGCAAGTGAACTTTATTTTTTTTGTTCAGTCAAGTGCATTTTGATTTCGTCCTCATCCTCCCCATCAGTCGTCTGAAAAAGTAGTCGTGTCATGAATATTTATACTTCCCCTCAGAATTATGAGCGTGTCTGCGACCCGAGGAGGATTCTTGGCTAAGGACCAAAGGCTGCTCAGTTTCGAAGCACTGGACAAAGCGTGTGATCTGTTGTTCGTTAGGGTGACAGCCAAGCTACTTTGGCCGCACCTGGACAATGTTCAACATGTACCATCGCAAGTTGCTCTTCTTGTAGCACCATTTATGGATGCGCTCTTTCTGCAGGGAGTCTGCAAAATGTAGTGACATGAGTAAGTTGATTTAAAAAAAAAAAAAAAAAAGTCACTCTGACCTGCCAACTGAGTGAAAACCCAAGCACCGTCTTGCAAACGCTAGACATGCTCACACTTTGTATTTGCTAGTGCTAATACTTCAGAATTGGCCTTCCTGAACATGGATAGATGCTTTGTTTGTCACAACTGTTGCTTTTGAACTATATTTTAATTGAACAGAGCGGTATTACATTACGATGAAGTCTTTTAAACTAACAATTAAAAATGAAAATCAAACCCATAATAACCTTCCTAGACTTTCTTCTTTAGTGCTGTTGCTCAGTCCGCAATGTGATTGACGGCATCAGATGTTGTCTTTCTGCTACCGAGACAGGCAACAGTTGTTTGGAGGAATAGAAAAGCATTGTTGGAATTTCACGTTTGTCATACTCCAAGTTGAGTTGTTAAGATGACATGTACTCTAATAGTTTTTTTTTAATTTTTAATTTTTTTATTAGGACTTTTGACACAATTGTCCTTTTGTTTAGTTTTTTTTTTTTTTTTTAAATAGTATTCTTTCGCGTTGAGATCCTAACCTTCAGTCTTGGTACAAATCACGTATTTCCATAATGTCATAAAAATAATTACCTGTAACGCTCCCTCCCCATTACGTAATGACTTTGTTGACCTACTAACATTTATATCATCTACCACTCCAGTCATTATTGCCTGGTGGATGTAGTTCGCATTGTTGTAGTACAGTACAGTATTTTATTTTATTTTTTTTAGAAAAATCTTAGAAAAATCTTTCAGTAGAATGCATGTTTATTAGCGCCTTAAAACATTGTTATTCTTTAGCTTTTGACTGCGCATGATACCCGCCATTGTTTTAGTGTTTTATGGCGTTTACTTATGAAACTGTCTTTATTATCGAACTCCCCGTATACATCGCTTTGTCTGCTGCGACTGTTGTTTTAAAGTGCTCTATAAATAAAGTTGAGTTGCGATGCCGAGGCTCTCGTGTGGAAAATGGTGGCGGAAAACCCAATTTCACACTAGGCGAGCTCCTCTTGAAGTCGCCACATGAAAGCCTCCTCGCCTCCTCTCGTCAAAATGGGCTCGTTGAACTGTAAGGTACAAAGGTACAGAAAAGCTCCTGGCAGCCGCAAAAACGATTCTTCTTAAAGCAACTGTGTCTTGCTTTCGTCTCGGCCCGTTTGTGGAATGATCTCTGGGACTTCTTTTTTTTTTTTTATTCCCGTGGGGAAGATAATAAGAAATATTATCTGTAGTATGTGTGGGTGTTCGTGTACGGTCGCCTCAGTAACACTACAATAACTGCGCCCACTCCAGAGATAAGCTGTCGAGGAATGGAACGGAGAGTTAAAATACACGCTATAAAGATCTCACTCCAGATGATGACCGAGGACAGCTGACTGCTGCTGGGCTCACTGCTGCCTCGCATGGTCGTTTTACGCTACATCTGATTGGGATAAAAAAAAAAAAATAGACTACAATAAAATGGTGTCACAAAATTAAATCCATCAAGTGAACATATACAAAATGGTTGGCACCTTTCTGATATAACATTATGGTCACTGAAAAAAAAAAAAAAATGATGGCCTTTGTGTTTGTTTTCTTCAGCAGAGTTTTCCAGCTCCGGTCGTGGTGGGGATGACGGCCATCGGACACGCCGACTCATGCAGATGCCCGACAACCAGAGTGTGGCCGAACACGGAGCAGGTCAGTCAGTCTACATCTCAACATCACTTTGTGTTCACTTCGTCTTTCATATCTTCATCATGGCATACCACATGACTGCTTCCCGTTTATTTAGTTGTTTATTCTTTTTTATTTTGTCCAATCAGATTTCAGCCTCGATCTGCTGTGATGTGACTTTATGCTCGTACCTCAAGACTCAATAGTGATTGCTGATATAACTTAAAATATATAGGCACCACCTTAATTAGTAATCAAATCAAACAATGTGTCGTCACACGGGATTTTTGGCACCATAGCAAAGGCGACTCTCTGAAAGCAGAAATTCCTCTCACCTGCCGGGTGAAGGGAAAGTTTTTGTTTTTAGGATTGTAAAGCCTGAATTGAGTTTCATGGAAGTTGCCAGGGAGAAAATGAGTTTAAAGGTGTGACGGTTATTGTCTCCTTTTGGAATTTGGACATGATGATGATGAGGATGATGCCAAGCTAATTATCCGGCTGGTTGATGAGGTGAGCCTCGCTTATCACAGCTGTCATGTTTAATGTCGGCACGTATGACGCAAGAAAGAAGCACAATGAATGGCAGGAGAAGCGCACAACTTTCTCATTCTTCGTATTCACACTACCCGTCTTCAGCTGCCACTCTCTTGTATTGTTCTTCGCACCTTCATTATTACGGCTCAATGTATGCAAATGAAATTATGCTAATACAGTCTCCTGCTTTTGCTATAAATAACCCTTGGTGTGGCTACAATATCCTCGGGGGCACATCATTAAGATGAATAAATCCATAAATCATTTTCAAACCTGGCCCGATTTAATGCAGCTTTCTTCTTCATGGAGTTTGCTGAGCAATATTTTCATTCTCAATGCCGCTTTGCTCGTTCAGGGTCAAGGCAGGGGGCTAAGTTTATCGCTGCGCATCGGACGACAGCTGCGACTGGTGAGTCAATCGCAGGGTGAACGTATGTTCTGTATGATGGGAATTGAGCTGTGAAGTGCCGACATGGTGAAGTCGACCTAATTGTGTCCCGTGAGGACACGCGGTAGATAAATGAGCCAACGTGAGCCTGGAAAGATTCCTCTAAGACGCAGCAGGTCCAAGTAGCCGGCAGCCGCTGTCTTCCACAGCAGGAGGCTTGGCAGCCATTACGTAATACATGATGTGGTCGTGATTAAAAAGCCGGCAGCCGTAACCGGAGGGATATCGTCTCGGGGATTGCTTACAAGGTGGCAGACGGCGTGATCGGAGCTTCCGTCGAGGTTGTCGCTAGGCAACTAAATTGTAAATTCTGAAGCCCAGACGAGTGCACGGAACTAAAATAGGCTGTAAGTAGGGGGTGGCAGTCAATCCAAATTATGCAAATGAGGCCAACGGCTCATTATGAGTTCGTCATCAAAGGCTAGTTGCTGGGGTTGATTAAAGCGAGTGGTAATCAGATCAAAGTTTATTTCTTTTTAATACAAAAAAAAAATGCCCGTAACCTAAGTTGATTATTTACTGAATGTTTTGCTATTGGGAAATTAGATTTGATTGTCAACTCATCACTTGAGGTACAACATAACAATATTAATAGTGCCGAATAAAAAGTCTACACACCCCTGATCAAATGCCAGGTTTTTGGGATTCATTATTTTTTAAATGTTTTCTATCCACCAATAATGTGACCTGTTAAAAAAAAAAAAACAATCATAAAAAAATTCAACCACATCCAATCCACTGTTGTTTTCATGTTGCAGTGTCAAGGCGAGGTTGTTTTAAAAGATCGCCTCTCTTCTCATCTTTGCTGTATTCAGCCCACCTCAAAGGATGGCAAAATCAAAGACCAAATGCATAATTGAATTTACTTTGCTCCCCAGGGATGAAATATTCATTTTTTTTTTTTTTAAGCACCTAATGAAAAATACCCAATGCACGTGCAGCCTCCCTCTAAAGCCACCCGATTGGCTCGCAGGAGATTTAAGATTTTTATTTTTTATCTAATTTATTTGTTGTCATTATAATGACCTGAAAGTCGTAAATAATTCTCCTACATTGTGATGTCGATTTGAATTGGATTCATTGTTAGTTTTCAGCCACAATCAGGAAATTGGCCTCAATGTTGTGATGGCTTTGGAGGGGAGCCAAAGTGTTTGCCATCTGTTGCTTCGCAGTAAAAAGACATCAAGCAAAAAAAAAAAAAAAAAAATGCTCTCGATCTTCGCGGCATGGATGCGCGCGTTGTCAGAGTAACATTATATGACGTGCGTCACGCCGCCACTGAAGGTAACACGCACACACTCGGCGTGAGGTTCTCGTGCAAACACGACATCATTAAATCACCATGCGTCTGTTTTCTGTCCTTCTCCCGGCGCTCTCTCGCTCTCTCTCAGACCTCTCCTGAGAGTTTCTAAAGGGAAAAATAAATATTTTTAGACATTGCAATCCCGAGCTGCTGTCACTTTTATTTTTTTTCATTTTTCATAAACTCTAACCATGGGAAAGATGCATAACCACCCCCCCCGTCTCAGCAACCCCCTCTTGCCTTTGGCTTCCTACTGTCACCCATCAAAAAAAAAGAAAAAAAAAATCCCCCTGGGAGAACGTTGCCACGGCAACAGCCTTCATCAGAGCAACTCCTCTACAGGTCCATGAGAGCTCCGTGTTACAGCCCCGTGTTTCCAGTGACAGTAACACCTGAGAGCGCATCTCATGACTTAAAGCAGCCTGGATGCTTTTCCATCGTGACTGATGAGAGAACACAATTTAGACGAGGCTCTTTGAGACTGACCTCTTCATACATGATCACATGACCATTTATATCCAAAACTTCCTCCCCGATTTCTGAGAAAACACAATCGGAAAAACGCCCACTGATGGCCGCGCGATGATGGAGGCGGGCAACGCTGTGCTCGAGTCTAAACATAACTGCGCAAACATTTACATTTTCCATCTCAACATGGCCAAATGTCTCCTCCTGTGGGGGGTGCGGGGGCGCCGCTCCCCTCACTCTCCCTCGCTGACACAGATCATTTCTCATAGCTTGCCTCACAATAGATGTCTCAATTGCTTTCCTTATTGTGTGCTTGTGAAGTCTCTGTGGGCTCGCAGCATGCGGCTATTTTTAGCCCCGACACACACACACACACACCCAACATCGCACCCTCCTCTCCGTGCCCCCAGTAGTTTAAATTCATCCCGCTCGGATCCGAGTTGTAAATTGGAGCCGGAGTATGATATGATTCTCTGGAGACTCTGTCAGGTCGCAAGGGGAAGCAGAGTTGTCATTATCCATTTAAGGTTTTTTTTTTTTTTTTCCCTCGTCTTTTTGGACTTGAGGACACACAGGAAGCTGCTGCCGCTTTCACTTCCTGTGTGATGCCTTGACGCATATTGAACACAAAACGGTCTCCTTGGAGAATGCGTATGATTTTTGATCATGCATAAAATGATAAACACGCTTCCCTTTTTATTTATTTATTGATTTATTTTTTTTAAATGTGTCATTAATTCAATGTAATGAAGCCTCTCATTCAAACGAGTGCCGACCTCCCGCCAAGCAAAAAATGCCAGTCACTGATGACAGTGGTGTTTCCAACAGGAGTCTTCAATCCTGTTCCTCGAGGGCCGCTGAGGAACAGGATTAAACAGCCCCGTTTTAACGCATTCACTCTGACAGTAAATTTTGACGTCTCAAATTGGGTCCGAGTTTGTTGAGTCATCATTTCCATCGCCATTCCTGTGCCTTGCAGCCATTCACGAATTTCCAGAAGACATCTTTTCCAAGGAGCAGAGGAAGAACGGCGCCGTCTTACTGCATGTTCTCTGTGTGAGTGTTTCAAAATCGTCAAGGATCGTCTGTGTGTTTGACGTCTTCTGACCAAAGTGCTCGTGTGTCGTCCTTTCAGGCCATCTACATGTTCTACGCTCTGGCCATCGTCTGCGATGACTACTTTGTTCCTTCACTTGAGAAAATATCTGAGGTGAGGTCGATGAGAATGTTTGGCGCATCTTTTAGTTCTCTTCCCATCATGCTTAAAAAACAATGTTGCTTCTTTTTGCCCCGTTCAGAATCTTCAGCTGAGTGAGGATGTTGCCGGGGCAACGTTCATGGCGGCAGGAAGTTCCGCTCCGGAGCTCTTCACATCGCTCATTGGTGACAAATTGGTTTTCAAATTTTCAAAAGAGAAGCAGTTTTATTTTTGGGGGGAACAAGTTAATAGTTATCATTTTATCAATTTGGAACACTTGTTCCCTCTCTTATTTATTATTCAAATATCATAAATGTAAACCCCTCGCAACCATGTGACCCCCCTCGGATGTGGTTCGCATGTGCCGCTTTTTAGCGTTGGGCCGTCATTGTCTTGCTTCCGCTTCTCATCTGTGTTGGTGTTGATTCAATAGTGCTACTCCCTCGACATGCGCCGAGGGGAATTCGTTGCTTGTTATGGGACCGCTCTCTAATTGCGATACGCAGCCCTTCCTGAACTGTCCTCATTTGAACTCAAATTTATTTTCCGGCTGATTGTCGCCGCATATCGAACTGTTGTTGTTACAAAACCTTTTTTCTGTGTAGGCGTGAGGGTTTTAATAGTTTTGAATTATTCATTATAATAATTTTTTTTGAGACTTTTGCCTTTCAGAGGGAATTTCTTTATATTTTTGAAAATGTCTTGTTTCAGTTCAGCTTTTATTAGTTTATTTTTTTTCATAAATGGAGTACTTTTCTGGCGCATCATTTTTATTTATTTTTTTAAATATACAATTTTTTTTGTTTTTTAGGAAAAGCTGTACAAATACACCAAAATAAACCATCTAAAATCGACCCCAAAAATTAAATTGTCAGAAAAACCCCCAAATATTATTACTAAAATTAGGTAGCATTGTGAACGGAGCATGTAGTCCCAGTCAGTTATCGGTTAAAAGAAAAAAGCCTTTTTTTTAAATTTTAAGAAAACATTTTTTTTTTATTTTGTTGTGTGAATATTTTTTCAATATTAAAACAAATGTTTTGAAGGATTTTTTTTTTTTTTTTGCCCAATGCTTTTCAATGGCCGTCAATTAACAGGCCAGCTTGTTTTTTATCCGTATTTGAAGTGATATTTTTGTCGTGCATCGAGTTAGCAAGTGTGTGCCCCGCCCCCCTGTAACGATGTCAAATTGTAGCACAGTTTTGAGTGATGTTTGCAATCGTCCTTATCAGGCGTCTTCATCACCAAAGGAGACGTTGGCGTGGGCACCATCGTGGGCTCGGCCGTCTTCAACATCCTGGTCATCATCGGCCTGAGCGGCATCTTCGCTGGCCAGGTCAAAATCACGTTATGATGAAATTGTAGTCAAGTTGCGTCGAGTGGGCTGAACGCCGCCGTGACGGCGCTGTGCCTCTCCACAGACGGTGAAGCTGACGTGGTGGCCTTTATTTCGAGACTCCTCCTACTACATCCTGTCTGTGCTGGCGCTCATCGGGGTGAGTTGTCAAATGAATGTACTTTTAGACTTCAATATCCGTCAATGGCAGCCAATGAGTCAACTCAAGTGAATCAACAAAATGGCTGAATCGATCAGCCTTACCGTCTTGACGTCTGATTAGAATCGTCTGTGTCCTCTCTTCAAGGTAATTTATGATGCTGTGGTCGTCTGGTGAGTCCATCTTTGTT
This sequence comes from Idiotropiscis lumnitzeri, assembly GCF_059441095.1. Classification (NCBI taxonomy): domain Eukaryota; kingdom Metazoa; phylum Chordata; class Actinopteri; order Syngnathiformes; family Syngnathidae; genus Idiotropiscis; species Idiotropiscis lumnitzeri. The sequence continues at coordinate 10,171,678 of NC_142407.1, forward strand.
TTCTTGCCTTTTTGCAAAATGCGCTTGAGGGACAATGCGCAATTGCCCTCGCTTCCAAACTAATGAGCTGTCACATGTGAGGACGAACACGTCAGTCAGGCCGGCATAAAGCGAAACATCGATTTGTTGTCCTGATGATTGGAAAGCCGTCAAAAGATAAACACCCGGCAAGTTTTGTCACTCAGCTTCTCCTCTGAGTGCGGCTTTTCAAGTCATTCTCCAGCTCGTCCTTCGTTTAATGAAACTACTAATTTATCCCTAAACTTAATGGAATGCAAGTTGATATACGATGGTGACTTTTCCCTAAATGCCAATGTTGTCGTGAAGATCGCACGGTTGTATTTTATGGGAACCCAATTGCATATCGCGGAGTGAGCATGCTTGGAAGAGAAAAAAAAGCTTGTTTCGCGTTGACATTAAATTTGATTGAGTGGTGTTTCATGATGAGGCATTTTTAGGACGCACAGAACACAGGGTGAAATAAGATATATTTTTTAAAATAATTTATTTAATTTTTTTATGCAAAATTCTGTAATCCCCAAACATGCTTGCAAGGGTGTTATTGAATCCGTTTGGACTTTGTAGTGGTGCAACAAAGCACATCTGCCAGCACAGTCCCATTACATCATCTTCATTGAGCTCGGCCTCAAACAACCAAACGCGCACCCAGGCGACATTTTCTATTGCGCTTGCGCTCAATAGGAACATTTTCGAACTGGATTAGTCAACCAATCGCAGGGCACATACAAATAAATATGTGTGATACATTATGTATATATCTTGCAGCTAATGATTGTTTTAAATAATCAATTAATCAGTCAGGTAGTTTGGTAATAGATCAGATTAAAATGTTTTAATTGCAATCCCTTTATTAAAAAAAAAGAGAACATCATTTCAAATTGTGCAAAAAAGACCTAATTATGAGTCAGTTACTGTTAGGTGCATCACATTACTAAATATTGATCGTTTTTCAATGTAAAAGCAGAGGTTTGCATTTTTCATTTCATTTTTGAAAAGCAACACCAAGGCAATCTTTGGTTTGGGGCAATTTGAAGACAAAGGAGGTCTCTAAATGATTAATCAACTATCAAAAATCATGAGCAACCAATTTGATGATTTAATTTGAATTAGTTTTCCATTAATCAATTGTTGCACATAGATATTAAATACACTAACACACACACACACACACACAATTTTTAGTTCTGAACACTTCTAACGTGCATTTTTGCCAAGTGATGCTTTATCAATGGTGCAGAATATTTAGTACAGATGAAACTCAAAGGTCGATTTGGACTTTATCGTAGCAATTTCGCACCAATTCTGTTTGCTTTGCAGGTGGGAGTCTTTGCTCCTCATGACCATGTACGTGATCTACATCGTTATCATGAAGTAAGAGGCCACGCCCCCTCATCCAGCCGAAGCGCGATGACATTCTCGTCGTTAAATGATGCGTCACATTTCTGTGTTGGCAGGTTCAACACTCGCCTTCTGACATTTGTGACGCGACGGCTCCGGCACGCCAGGCCGTGTTGCGTCGCTTCAGAGGATCGCAGAGAGGACAAAATGGCAGACGACGCCGCGGCCTGCCACACAGCCTTGACCCTCTTAAACAAAGGTTTTGAAAACGGCTACACTTCAAGTGTGTTTGTTGTTAAACACTATGAATGTGATTGAATTAACTAAGTTGGAGAATACAGATTAGAGGAGGAAACTTTTTTTTTTTTTTTTTTTAATGAACCCTGAAGGCCGTCAAGATTTGACAGTTTCATTTCTGTGTCTCTTTAGCTCAAGTCCATAATCAGGAGAGCACTCCAGTTGTGATGGTGGACGAGCTTCTCATCCTCAGCCCTCACAAGCTGTCCTTCCCTGACGCCGGCCTGCGCATCATGATCACGCCACACTTCTCGCCTCGAACCAGACTTTCCATGGCTGGCCGTGTGGTCATCAGCGAGGTTTTTTTTCTTCTTTTTTTTTTTTTCCCCCCTCTTTGACTTGGAAGTGCAGAGTTGAGATAGTAGCAGTAAATGAGTTAATTTGCTTTCATTCAGATAAATGGCATTTTCATTGGAATTCAACTTGTATATACGCACACATTTCAGGTATAAACGCTTTTCTCTCCTCCCAGAGGCAGAGGCTCATCCGGAGTTCCAAGAGCCCATGGGGTAGTGCGGCCGGTCTCGAGTCCCGAAGAGGCTCCGCCGCCAATAGCCTGAAAAGGACGGGCTCCTGCAGTTTGGAGAACGGACACGTGGAGTCCGGAGACAAGCCGGGAGCAGACGAAGACGACGACGACGGCGCATTTCACCCCTTGCGCATCCCAGGTGAGGAAGCTGGACGGGAAATGTGACGGCTTAGCTCAAGTTCAAGTGACATGCGTCCGCGTGTGCGTCAGCCGGCTGTTCGGCCAGGGTCAAGTGGGTCATCACGTGGCCTCTGGGCCTGCTGCTCTACTGCACGGTGCCCAACTGCGTCGTTCCGCGCTGGCATCGCTGGTTCATGGTCACGTTTGTGGCCTCCACGCTGTGGATCGCTGTCTTCTCCTACCTCATGGTGTGGATGGTAAGCGCCAGGATGCTGCTCGTTGGACCGATTTGTTATCGTCACTCTAAATTGACAGCGTCGTATGTGGCTGTGCTTGCTTGTCTCAGGTCACCATTGTGAGCTTCACTTTAGACATCCCAGACTACATCATGGGCATCACCTTCCTGGCAGCGGGGACCAGCGTGCCCGACTGCATGGCGAGCCTCATCGTTGCCCGACAAGGTGAGCGGGCAAACTTGGGTGCTTAGGGATCGCCCTCGAGTTCAAACGCATACATGGGACAAGTCATTCATTGATGAGGTTGCAAAAAAAATTGTAAATATGTGAGAAATGTCTTCATAAAATTATAGTTCGTTGTGACAAATTGCTTTTATGTTCATGCAACCAAATGTGTAATAATTTTAGATTTGTGTAGTACCACATGTGCCCAGCAGAGGGCAGACTCTCCGTATGGTTGAGGTTAATATTTGGTTCAGTCAGTTCATAAGTTTTCAAAAAATGTGACATGAGGATTAGGAAACAGGTTAACCCAAAAGGAGAAAAAAAGATGTGGGCAGAGTCAAATGTTTTAAGTTGAGCCACTCTTGGGCTTATTCGCCGCGCCCGCCGTATTTTACCCACTTTAGATGTAACGCGTCAATCGTAAGTGCCGTCTGCTGCTTAATTGAGGACTCGCATCTCGTCTCCCTTCAGGCATGGGCGACATGGCCGTGTCCAACTCCATTGGCAGCAACATCTTTGACATCTTGCTCGGTTTGGGCTTCCCGTGGGCTCTCCGCACCCTGTTGGTGGACCACGGCTCATCCGTAGGCTCACAGTAGCACTTTTCCTTCTTATGTCGTCTCGTAGCCGCCACACACGCTTGACGTCTCGTTCTCGCCGCAGGTGTCCATCAATAACAAAGGACTGGTGTATTCTGTCGTCCTGCTGCTGGCTTCCGTGTTCCTCACTGTGAGTCAACACGTTACACTTTCCCCACATTTTCACTTTCAGGTCACGAAGCAAGCAAAACTGCTTTCCCGCAGGTGACGAGCGTTCATCTGAACCGCTGGCAGCTGGATCGCCGCCTCGGTCTGGGCCTGTTGTTCCTCTACGCCATCTTCCTGCTCTGCTCCATCCTCTTTGGGCACATGTGAAGTTAAGTGACACTGCACCTGGTTCAGCCTTTTTGCTCAAGCCAAAAGAAAGATTCGCTTTGCTAACACACTTTTGAGTCTTGTAACAGCAGCACTTTTCATTACTTTGATTTCTTACAGTGTTTGACAGCACCACCGCCTGTTTGTTCATTTTTTTGTTCTGCACCCATGCTAAAAAGCAAACAGTATTTATTGTTTATTCTCGTCAATATTTGAGTGTAATATTTACATGAAGTAGCCGCAATCTATGAGGCTCAAACGTCCTACGTTACAGGGACAACTTGAACGTATCCGGAGTGGAAATACAATCGGACAGCACATTTTCAGCCTCTCAACTAGTATTGGTACAATTAAAATTTTGTCAAGAGATTGGCCTGTACTATTGTTTAGAGGCGTTATGATTAAATGTATATTTAATGTGTGTGTCATCAACTTTGATGAGTTTAGGTTGGTTTGAATTGTCCAATTGAGGTACAAAGAAAGATGAGTTTCAAATCCGATGAATTCATTTTGGTGGAATATTTTTAATGCTAAGCACAAACCTTCACCGGTACTTGATGCATAAATTAAATGCAATATAATTGATGCTTTAAACTGCTGCTCCTTTCCTCATAAAATTAAAGCGATCTGTTATTTTTCTATGAGGTAAATAAGCCGCCACATTTTGGTACAAACAGATTAAGTCTTAAATGTTCCACTAAAGTGATTTGATTTCCGAACGGATGTTTATTACTGTTGACTCCTTGCCAAGACTTTTTGTAACTGTTAAATCACTGATTTAGGTTAGCAAATGACGTTTTAACTCGTTTTGTGGCGTTTTCTTTTTATATTAAAACTAGATCATAAGACTAATTAATGCATGTTTCAGTGTGTAGAATATTTTAGGGCCGTTGACACGTGCAATGGTTTTGTGAAAGGCAGCACACTGAGACAGAAATCAAATAGAAACCGAAGATTGAATGTTTTGTTTAATGGCTGTTCTGTGGCAATGTTCAGTTTATTCAAATGTGATGGATTAGATTATTTTTCTTAATTAGGCATTGATATAGACTGTTATATCCTGAGTGCAATAAAATAGTTCAACAATATTTGTTTGCACCTGAAACTTTTTAATACGTGTTAACATTATCAGGAATATTTTCATGTTGGATATTAGATTGTGTCCTTGCGCGTCTGCTGAGTAAAGCACAAAAACACATCCTAGTGCTTAGTATTTTTTTTTTAATTTTCCTACAGTGAAAAGAACAATGGGACATTCCATCAGTCAGCCTAAGAGAAGTCGCCTACAGTGATCTTACAGTGAAACACACGCGCTCTAGAAAAATCCAAAGCCAATCTAAGAACCTCCAACAGTGCCTCTCCGTTCTTACACGATGGCCTTTGTTTCACACGTTGAAGGAAACGACGCTTGATGCTTTGAGGGCACGTCGTTGCTGCGCCAGTGTGACTGTCCTCATCTCATCCAAATGCAACAAACGGCTTTGTGGCCTCCACTCATCCCGATGACTAGAAAAGAATTGTGGCGCTGCAATTTAGGATCAATATGGAACTGCTGCAACACAGCAAGGAAGACCTTAACATTGCAGTTTGGTGGGAGGAATGTTTTTCGGGAGGTCTATTTTAGCATTCTTCCCTCAAACACAGATGAGAAACTGAAAAAAAAAAAAAGATTTGTTCAATTGCTGCTTCATTATACTATTATAATTTTAAATGAACCGTAGAGGTCTTAATTATAAAAAAATGTTTACGAGCCAAGGCAAAATATATATATTTTTTAAAGTTGCAGTGCACCCTTGCAAGCTACAACTGCAATAAAAACTGTCATACTCCAAATATTTGCGTTGTATATATATACATATATATATACACATTAACATATATACTTAATTCTTTTGAGTAAGACAATCTTAAATACCAATCAAGTGAACATTTATTATCTACAACTAGTGCTTTTCTTTAAAAAAAAATAATTTGTCAGTGACTCGAAACTTTTGAATATTAGTGTATATCATAATTGCTAATAAATATAATTTGCTGTTTATGTCCATTATAATAAAAAAGGTAGCATATTTGCCTTTAAGGATTGCTTCACTTGAGATGTGACCCCTCCCTGCAGTCTCGAAGCCCTTTGAATCAGAGATCTATTTTTAGCCTGTGTGCGACGGCCTAAAAGTTCTCCTAAAATCTAAATGAACCCAAATTAGCATCCGCTAAAATGTTCCGAGATCAACTTCAGAAAGATAGAAATTGTACAAAAGCGCCGCCATGCTGCTACGATTCCGGTGATCTCGCTGGGCGAAAGAAAAATGTAACTGGGTGTAACAGTCACATGTGAAAACATGAGGCCTGCGTGGTTGCACGTACTTCCCTTTGGACCAATCACAGCCTCCCTCTGGACACACTGGCGGGGCGGCACCGCAGAAGTGTGTGCAGAAGGAGCGGCCATCATGAGGGCGGGGCGTCCTGCTTCTGGTAGATGGATGCTTTGTCTTTCAGCAGGTCCACACACAGGTGACAACTCCAACTCCCTGATGACGCGCGCACACACACACACACACACATTTTGTTTTCAATGCTGATAAGAAATTTGTACATTATTAAATATAGTATTTCAATGTGACATTTGTTCTCATCAAATTAAGACGCAGAATATTTCAAATTAAACTCTTGTAAATCTGAGAAACATTCCTCACAAAATGAATGCAAAATTTTTTGCTTGTAAAATTTTTTCCACCTAAAATCAAAACTTTTCCCCCCCAAGCTTTCCGACACTTTTCAAACGTTTCAAGCGTAAAGTCTTTAATTCTTTTCTTGTGGACAGCGATTTTAGTAGTGTGTAAAAAGTGTTGATCAAATTTTGAAAATCCGTACACGTACCCTCCGGAGGTTCTGCCATGGGCGGCTTGAGACAGTACATGTGGTATCCTCGATCGCAGTCGTCACAGAAGAGCAGCTGGTCCTGGAGGAACAAAAAAAAAAAAAAAAATGAGAAAAAATCTAGACCATTTTCAAAGGATTCTGATTTTCATCCGTGGTAAAAGGTGCAAGAACTCACGTCGTTCTCGGAGGTGCCGCACATGTTACAGCACTTGCACTCGATGCATTGCCAGCGATACGTCTTGACGGCGGCCATCATGATGGGAGTGAACTGCAGGCACGACGGGTGCCCTGAACCCATCACACGTCTTTTTAGCACATTCGAGCGAGGGAGCAAGTGGGCGGCGGAGGGGACGAGTTACCAACCTGAGCGGCCGCAATCGGAGCAGGACACCAGCTCTTCCGACTGGCCCGTCTTGTGGTTGGTTTTGGAGTCTCCCAAGCAGAAGTCGCAGTACTTGTTGGGTAGGGCCAGCCCATCGGGGCCTCGCTTTGGGGCTGATCAAAAACAAAAAGAGAAGCTAAAGCACCTCCAGCCAAGAAGTCCTGCCGAGTCAAACGAGCACCGACCGCTTACTTTTGGGCGCGTCCGGCAGCATCGGTGCTGACGGCTCGCTGACTTCCATCTCCTCCTTTTCTTCGCCCTCCTCGTCGGCCAGGTGCGAGTGGGTGTAGTGGTAGCTCAGGCCGGGGCGGTTCTTGTAGCGCTTGCCGCAGACTGATGCCAACAGCGGAAATGACAACGGGTGACCACCACAAAGGCTGTTTTTTTTTTTTTTTTTCGCTTTTATAACTCAACAACAAAATTCAACCAACCATGTATCATACAATAAATGATCCAATTTGCCCAAATAACGATATACTAGTTGATATAACTTTTATTTTTTTACTGCCTATTGCAACACATATATTTGTCTGTATTATTGTTGTATTGCACTGGAGAGGGGAGCTCTCTAATCTCGTTGCACTCTTGAGTACAATGACAATAAAGGGATTTCTAATTCTAATTCTAACATCTGGTTGCAACCAGCAATTAAATGAGTCATCTTCAAACTGCTTCAAACTTACTTTCCCAAATCATTATTTTCCGAGTCTTTCACAGTGCTTTGTTAATACAGCGTGCGTGTGGCGAAAGGAAGCTGTGATGTATGTGCATGTGAGGGGAGCGCGTGTGTGCGCGTGTCAGCGGCTAAAAGCCAAAACAAAGTTCTTCTTTCACTTCCGCTTACTTGCATTCCCACACGTTGTAATCAGGAGGGATGAAAACAATTTAGGCCTCCACCACATTAACCGCGATCGGCCGAGATGTGACTTGTGTACGGCGACCTCAGGTCAAAGAGGCAAAAAAGCAGACGCCAAAACCAAAAGCGGGGGGTGGGCAAACCTATAAAATTCATTAACCACTTTTAGGGGAAAACGGCTACATGGATCCACCAAGAACTTTGCACACGCTGCTCTAACGTAACAAGTTCAGCCGAGGAAGAAAGAGGGAACGAGAGCCATCAGCAGGAGGAAATGAAATGTTCCTCATTACATTTAAAAGCACGTCATATGAAGCAATTGAACTTGTTTGGACATTATTGCTTGCCTGGCAAACATAGCAAATGTTAGTCCAACTTAATGAAATTTGACAAATCACTTCAAAGCTTTCTAAAATTGTATCAATAGGCTATTTCCGTCAAAATCTAAAGAGAATAAATAAGCACATTTAAATACAAATAATGTCACAAACACGAGGATGAAATAGAACCTCGTCCTCCCAGGTTCTAAAAATATCAAAATGGTGCAGAGTGTGGAGTGAAAAGACAAGGGATGAAGCACAAACAGAAAAAGAAATAAAACAAAATGACATGCTTCCATCTACAAGATTCAAGCGCAAACTGAAGCACAGCATGCAGATTGTGTCAGGACGACAAATGGCTCAACTTTTTGCCCTCCTCTGAATTCGTCCACAAAAACGCCAGTGACACTCAACAGTGACATGCAGATGACGAAAGAAAGGAAAGCTAATGTACCTTTTTCAGAAGGTTTGGAAATATGCTTTTGTTTGATAGCGTCTGAAAGAGAGGGGAGGAGACAAGAAAGCACAGACAGACACTCAGAAGAATGTCATCCCCCTCAGGTCGAAAAAACAACACACATTAAGACGTAGATGAAGTCTACAGCGGCTTGGCTAGCTGACGGGATCACAAGGAGCAGAGACAAGATGGAGGTCAAGGCAAAGTCGGGGACGGTCGGCGTCAACTCACTGTCGCACACGTACGGCTTGTCGCGGTCCTCCAATGCTGCCGAGTCCAACTTCTTCCTGCTGCTGCTGCCCACGCCGCGACCCTGAACACACACACACATGCGCATACAATCTTGAAACGATGACTTCTCCCTAAAACAAGTTTCTCGAATGAGTTCTTGTCCTGAGACTTTCTTCACCTTCCCCTTGCCTTTGCCTCTTCTCTTGGGCGTGTCTTCCTCGTAGTCGTCATCGTCCAGGTCATCGAGGAAGTCATCCGGCTCCAAGATTTTCTGCCATGGAGACACGCACGCGAGAGCTTGATTTTAGATTCACTCATACAAATAACAGTTGATAATGGGGTTGCACAAGTGTACACACCCGCCTATAACTGTTCACATTAAAAGGCATGTGATATGGGATTAAGCACATAACGGCCTCTGATTAACCAAATATAAACTTCAGATGCTCCAGTAGGGTTTTTCAGATATATTTTTTTCCTCCCACACAGTTTAAATACATTTAAAGCTATCTAAAAATACTCTTATGTAATAACAGAATTAAAAAAAAATCTAACCACCCCTTCAACACACTGTAAACACTTTTTAAACATATTGTCAATGTATTTCAACAACCGCAATTTCGCGACTGCCCTTGAGCACAAATATTATCGCACTCTTAGTTTGGAGCGTCACATGTATGTATGTGGAGAAGAAGAACCTTTCGAATGCGTGCGGCGGGGTTCAGGCCGACGGTGTAGTCGCTGGGGTTGGAGTCTTCCTCAGACGCTCGCGGATCGGCGGGTGCCCGTTTCTCCAGAGTGTCGCCCTTCAGCAACGCCTCCAGGCTGCTTCCATCAGACGACAGAAGCGCATCCTTCTTCAGTCCTAAATCCAGCTCTGCGCAGCCAAACACAAAAGCGCGGCTCCATCATTCCATCCGAGTATCCGAAGGGTGGCTCCCTTTGAGAGCATCCAAAATCAAAATACCTGACTTGGCTGAGGGAAAGACTAGCCTATGGTCCTCGGGAGGATGAGCTCTTCGCTTCTTGCGCCACCTCCGGGAAGGGTATGTGTAGAGCTGGCCCGGAGCCCTGCCTGAGGAGCATAAGAAACGCCATCTGGGATGCTTCTCAACATTCGCTTAGGACGAAATGAAGTATGTGTGTTAGTCAAGTGACTACACAAAACAACATATTATCATCATAGGCAAATAGACATTTTACACATAGACATCTTTCTAATTTTGTGTGGCGCGAAGCCGAGCATAGTTGATCCCTACCAGGCCCCCTGTGCCTTTTCTCCATCCAAATGTAGCAGTTGCTCTGAGCCACGCCCGTCTGCGAGTCCAGGAAGGGCATGCGTACGCTCCTCTCTGCGCACAGGCGAGCGTTATAGTTATGGCATTGCTCCATGGCATCTCTGTAGTACTGTTCTCCCAACCTGCTGACACACACCAAAAAAATCAAAGACATTATTGAGAGGGTGTACTTTCGCTTAGGAACATGTTTGGTTTGGGCTGACAGCTTTCCCCATTCCTACTTGTTTATAGCCACCAGACTATCGAACACACTGGGGTTCGGCCTGAGACACCAGGCCAGTCAAGCCAAGTCAATTTTTTTTTTACACAGCTCTTAATCAAAGACAGCCTCAAAGGGCTTCACATACCCACAGTCGACATGCCCTGATCTACTTTTCAGGAAAATGTGTGGCACTACTCAGGGGGTTTCGAAAAAGCATGCAGCTGGATGTAAAAAATGTCAGTAAGGAAAAGGTTATGTTTTTAATCAAACATTTTCACCACAACTGCAAAACAACATATCAAGTATTGGTAATCTGTAAGTACTTGTAGTCATTCTCCGCGTCTATTACGGTGGAATTTATTTGGTGCCAATTTCAACTGGTAACTAAGTCCGAAACGCCAAGGCAAATAGCTAGAATAGGAAAAGTTGTATTTGTCAAGTTTTCACATTTATACAACTACCGTATGGGCTCATTGAATAAATTACCTAAATAGTTTGACAGCATCTTAAGTTCTTAAAGCACCTGCCGTAAAACTTCAACTCCGAGCAGGACTGAATGACGACTCGGAAAACTTAGTCGTTTAAGTCAGTACTAATTGTAGTATAGAACGAAAAACCCGCGCAGTAATAAGTTACTTTGAAGGGGTGACATAATGAGGAGTATTCAATTCAATTTGGAACTTGTAGTCAACCAGTTACCCTCAAACGCCAACTTTAGCTAACTTTAGCTAGTTAGCGTGACAGACACCTGGCTTGTGTGGTCCCAACCGACGTGAACTAGCGGTCGAAAAAGCTTTAAAACGTTCAAACTACCCACACGGACATGTATATCCAGCACATTGATTTGCGGCATCACAGTGACTCGACATATTCAAGGCGTCAAATTCGTGCTTGCTAACTTCCATTGTGGGACATGTTCCACCACAGAAGACTCGACGACGTTCCGACTGCGTTTGATAACCTTCGACCGTCCAGCCGTAATGTCGTTAGGGCAACAAAGTGACGCGGCGTGTGGTCGAATTATGAAATGGTCGTCGTGGGTTGGCCACGGCGTTTGTTTTCTAAAAGCGATACAAGTGTGAAGGAAAAGTGGAACACTTACAGTTTGACAACATTCTCGACAACAGCTGCCATCTTGCTTAAGGATGCGGCCAAGGGGCTGCTGGGAAATGTGTCCCAGTGTCGTCACTTAGCACCGCTTAGTGGTCATTCTTGGTCATTGCAGGAGCATTGAGTCATACTGACAGGAAGTTTGCGTTTACTAATTTGGATAATTATGGCAGAACATTGTATTCACAGGTGCAGAGTGTTTAAGCGTTACCCTTTGTTTTCGAGTCATTTAAAAAAACGGAAAACAAAAAAAAATGGAGCGTTAAAACAAAACAGGCTTTTATAATACGTAATATGATGGGTTTATTTTTTGAATGGACGTCTAATTATTATTCTTCCCCTTTTGTGTGTACGTGTAGATTTTTATTCTGCCCTCTTAATTTTGTTACAATGAATGGTTCGGTTTATAATGTTTGTGTGGTGTATGCTCTTTTTGCATGTCTATTTTATGGGATGCTGGTATTGATTAAGATTTTTCTTGGGAGGAAAAAATGTTCGCTGCATTGTGAAACTTCTGTCAGCCCAGAAAAAGATCAAATATATCTTGTAAGAAAAGATACGTCGAGAAGGGACTGTAAAATTTAGTTGTTTTTTTCCCGTACAGTAACTTCCCCAAATCCACAATTTTCTCCTAAAAAAGCAGCACATTTTTGATTAAACCAGATTTTATTATTCCTAATATTGTACCTGTAGATACAGAAGTCAACAAACATTTCTGGAATTGTAATGAAAATGCTCCACGGCACACTGACACCATGTGGAAAAGTCTGCTATTACAGACACATACCTGAAAAATGGACAGCAATTACATTTTTTTTGCAATAAGTTGCATTAGTAACAGTAGTAGTAATAGTAACAACAGTAGCAATAATGATCATAATAGCAATTAATAATAGTAGTGTTATTAACAACTACAGAGGAAGAAAACGGACATTGTCAAAAGAAAAGAGAAAATGGAGTTTTATCCAATGCTGCAAGACAACCCACTGGATGAAAAAATGACCAGTTCCAACTAGACTGCAAATACCCTGCCTCTTTCTACAAAAATCACCCCTTTTCAGTGCACCCCCCCACACACACTTCTATGAAATAGTTCACACATCAAAGCCGTTCTTCATTCAGAACTTTTATTTTCACGAGTGCTCTCGCAGCCAAGCAACTTTTCGTTCTTGTCCAAAGTCCCCTGAGGAGACCTGCACACGCTTCTCGCATTCAAGTGCAGTGTATGTGAGGGTGGAAGAGAGAGCACTTAAGTTTGTTTTTTTTTTTTTGCTTCCATGACCAATTTGGCCCAACCGAAGTGGATTCATTTACATTCAAATGAGTTGAAGACAAACCTCCGCATGACCTTTGACCTCAGTACTCAACCACCGAGACATTTGAATCATTGTGCTCAATATAACAGTGCCAATGGTCACTTGTTTATGCATTATTAACCTTTGTAACTTGGCTTCCTCAGACTGTGGACCAAAGTGGACGTTTGGTCACCCTGTACTCGGATTGGAGCGATGGCTGAACTGGTTCCACATTCATTTGGAACTACAAAATAAGGCCAAGCATTACAGTTCAAACCAATGCAACCATAATGTCGGTTTACATCTCCTTCTGTCAGCGTCGTCGTGATCGGCATGTAACGGATTACCATTAAAAGATTACCTGTGGCGTAACGCAAACCTTACCGGTTAGCGTTATCAAGTTATCCTCATTGAATTTTGGCAGTCAGAAAAAGGCAAATTGACACATGGATGAAAGTGACAATAATCAATATGCATTCAGAGAAAACTGCTCTACTACCTCACGGAATACCGTATAACAAATACAGTCATTGGAAGATTCTAAGAGACCGCCTGACGTGTTTTTCTATCGATTATGGATGCCAATTACGTATAACATCGCTCTCCCACCCTGATAATGAAGCAATCGCATTCTCAGCAGAAATCCACACAAATGGGTTGATGGCGATACACAAAGAGAAACCTACAATATAATCATGCCACAGAGCACAAATATTATTTGAGAGGATTGAAAATGTGTCGCTATTTGACAAGACCTTGATGTTTTAGCGCACCAGTGGACCTGTTGTACCTACATGTATAATTCATAGCCCGATTAGGTCACATTCTTATCTCCGTACTGTGAAAGCTTATTTAGGGAAAATGTTTGGATGGAGGGTAGGTAGGTTTGTGTACAGGGGTCAGGGGAATTTTTTCAAGTAAGGCGGCACTCCGGCAGCATGTATTCAGTTTCCCTACATCAAATCCATACCAGCTGTGATTGGACGTGCTGTCATCCAGCCATGTCTGCCACACCAAATGTGCTTCAGCTTTTTATCGACCAATAGCCCCCAAATGCCAAAGTGATGATTGAAAAAAAAAAAACCTCCTTGGTCATGTTTACCCCAAAAAAAAGCCCAGAAGTAAACAAAAAGCATTTATCTGCAGAAAATAATTCCAGTTATAGTTTGTATTTCTGTTCCATTTTTATCTGCATTTGAGTACCAAAAAGTAGCATCCATCAGGCTGTTATTCGATGAGGAGGAAATACTGACGTGCAAAATCCACATCACCACAACTCACGCACGCACGCACACACCTACACACACACCCCCACACACTAGAAAAACTAATTTTCTCTGCTTTGTACAGACCAAAAAAAACAAAACAAAACATCACAAATCAAGCATAAAAGATCACTCTAATGATAATCAATTCAGGCAAATTTAGCAATTCCCCAAAAAATATTGCTTATTAAATATTTAAATTTCCAATTTAATTTGTGTTCACTTACTGCAGACTGCTAAAATTAAATGAGCTTTATTAAAAAAAAAAGAAACTCAAGTAGCATCATTCCTAAAAGAAATTATTACGATACATACAAAGATAAACCCAACATTCTCCACAAGTTTTACTTTGTTTCTCTCCACAACATGGATAATCAAATCAATTAGTTTTCTTCAATCCAGCAATAACAAAAGATAAATAATCATCAAAACAGCATTAATATTGGTCAGGTTAATAACATCAAGCTCAAAAGCAGAAACCAAGGGTCTGAGGTGAGGCGATTGCTCCAAAAGAGAAGAGCTTTCATCAATTGGGGAGTCACAACGGCAGGAACACAGATCACGCAAACGCAGGCGAACCCAATTAGTGGACAAGAGATAAACGAGACAGCCCCTCCCCTCAAAAACAACATTAGTTGTGTTAATTGCTGGGCGTTGCGTCTCTGGATGAGGGCTTCTGTGGTTGAGAAGCACTTAATAGTTGGGAAATCCTGCTGAATCAAAAAGAAAGCGACAGATAAAACCAGAGGGGGGGGAAAAAAAAGTACATTTTCTGAAGCTGTCGAAATACAGCGTGCTTACGCTGGGACCAGTGTGTCGTTTTGGACTTTTCTACGTCTGCCTTGATCAAGTTTGTAGGTCGGTTGCATCCATGATTTGAACAAAAGTCCTATTTTTTCTTGCCAAAGAAACTGAACCTCTTCTCCCGATCTTTGTCTTTGCCGTCTTTGTTGCGCATGGTCACGCCTCCAGTGTCGACTGAGCCGGGCGAGATGGGCGAGATGGGCGGCATGGTCATGGCGCGGCTGAGGACCCGAGGACCTCCGGGCGAATCCGCCGATCCCGATGGAATGGAACTGAGGATGGAGCGGATCCAGGAGCTCATTTCCGCCTTGAAGAGGACAAAGACATTTTGAATCAGTCGGTTCAGAGCACAAAATAAAAAAACATTTAAAAAGTGTTTCTTGTATATCACCTCATCCTTTGCTTGGAACAGGTACTCTTTTCCATCTCCTAGCCTAAAAGCACAACATTCACATGGTCAGTTGACTCTCACGTCAGGAAATTCAACTTTCTCTCAGGCACATGACATGCCTTAAAGCAGGGGTGTCAAACTCATTTTTGTGGACGGGCCACATCGTAGTTATGTTTTCCCTCAGAGGGCCATTCTGACTGCGAGCCCATATAAATGTAGGATCACCTTTCGTTATCACATACACACAACAAATCGATGGAAAGCCAGTTTTGAAATCAGAAGTCAATAAGTAATTGTTCAACAATTTGTCAATTTATTCTAAAAAGGGAGGATTGATAACAAATAAAGGGCAATATCTCATATCTCAATGTTGTTAAAAGTGAATCAAATGTGCTAGAAACAGGCAGTTGAGACACATGATTTGCCCCTTTGCGGGCCTCATAAAATGAGGTCGCGGGCCAGAATTGGCCCCCGGGCCTTGAGTTTGACACCTGTGCCTTAAACGGTAGCTCGCTGTCATTGACTTACTTTTTAGGATACAGCTCAGTAGTTTTTACCCCGGATGGAATAAATCCATTCTAAAAGGCCACTATTTGAGGAAATACAGTAATAAGGCTAAAGCAAGGTATCTACTCACCGGAGCTTGAACACATGTTTCCTCTTCTTATAGTCATGTGCGATCTCACAAACAGCCTCTCCAAGGCTGATGGGAACCTCTCCGTGGTATGGAATCCCATTAGTGGCACTTTTGCCGTCTTTGTAGAAACCCAGACTTCCTTTTCGTAGGACACAGTATACATTCTGCCATGACCTGAGATTATTAAAAAAAGCAATTAGGAGTGTATTGGACAGTGTTACTCTAAAAGTGGGGCGGGCCCCTGGGGCGGTACGCGGTGCAATGCTGAGGGGGCGCGTGTGAACCTGGGAAATATGCTTTTTTCCCACTGTACTACAATAAAGTGTAATTGCACATCCACTCCAGTAGTTGGCAGCGGCGCTCTCCTTGTCCATTGTGCGCAGCGAGTATTAACTCTATGGAGTAGGTTTGTTTTGCAATAAAAATACTATTATTTATAGTTGCGGTGGAGATTGGGTGGTGATGGGGGGGGGGGGGGGGGCGCAAATTATTTTCTTCTTCCTAGGGGGGCGGGGGGGCGTAACATAAAATAATTGAGAAGCACTGGTACAGATGACCACGCATGCACGCACACACAAAAAAACAAAAAACAAAAGCAAAGTTTATTTTGAATGTAACCTGGTTGCTGCCTTCTTGCTGTGCGACTCCATCTCTTGTTTTCGACAAAGTATGCCCTCCATGGTGTCCGGGTCGGCGTCGGCTCCCCCTCGGCCCGGTAACGTGGCTGACGGCTCGAGGCGTGAGGACGCCAAGCCGCTGTCTCGACCCGGTCCGTTTTCCGATTCGGAGCCCTGCGGTTCAGAGGAGAACATGAGTTGGGGGTGGCGGTGGAGAAGGGGAATTTTGATGGGAGGACATGAGGACGTGAGGAGCAAAGCAGCTTTTCACAGGCTGACATGGGAAAGCTCGAATGACAGTCGCCGCAAGGATATCATTTCGTCAGTTCAGCCGGTCCGTATACTGGACACATTATCGCAGCACTGTATGTACAGCATGTTTAACCGTACATTTACAGTCGCTTGTACAGTTGAGACATACAATTACACTACAGCCACACTTCCTGGAAACGTACGTGCCACACCTGTCATAAATGGTTCGTAAATTATACAGCTTGAAAATATAGAACAAGCACCCCTAGAATACGGTTATTTTTTCGTTATCTTTTATTGGAGGTAGACAATCTATCTTCTGATTCAGATTCTGATATCTGAGAGGGTAGCTAAGGCAACTGTCACACACAGGGAAGAACTAGAACAAACTAGGCATCACTTAAACATTTATCACCACATAGGCAACTCTAAAGTCACTCGTGTCCTGGTCAATATGAGCACATATATATATATAAAAGCATATTGTATCCATGAACACCATGCATCCATGAATCTGCATCATGCCTTGAAGCGCAGGTGCCAAACAGAGGCCATGGCAAAAATGATCTTACGGTTCATGATAAAGCGATGGTAGTGACATGTAGCAATGACGCTGCAGTTGACCAGGAGCTGAGCTCAGGCTACAAAGCTGACCAAGTCTTGGTACTCACACGCTGCGGCTGCTTTGGTTTACACACACGCTTAGCCTCTGATTTCGATCCCACTGACAATGATAGCGATAGCGACTGCTGGTAAAAACGCAACAGGACATTGTTAAATCGTGTCAACTGTTAAAAAATGTGTCTTCACACAAGCAGTCAGTGTGGATTCAACATGGATGTCCCCTGGAGCTAAACAGATAATGATGATGATGATGTAAGTGCCACCCTGCATAGAACAATGTTGCGATCTGATAAGGGACAAGGCCGATAAGTCAAGAAGACAATGCAGAACAGCTATACGATATGTTTCAATGACACTTAGAATCTCAGCTCAATTTTGGAATACAAATGAAGCACAGGCATTAGTGGCAAGTTATGTTTTGATTCAAAATGTTGGTATAGTTCTGATTGCTTGCTAGTTGTGAAGTGAAACAGTATTATCATCTCATTGTAACAAGGATCACATTTTATTTCTTTTAAAAGCTAAATTTAAATTACATAATTGATCATGGAAAAAAAAAAATCTCTCACCTGTGATGTGTCATTGTCGCTGTGCACTCCATTCACAGACACTGACTGATTCAGTGTCGTCTGGTCGAGACTGGTTCTGTGATTGATAAAAAGATAACCGCACATTATCAAACAATGTTGACAGTGTTAACCCACAGCTTTATGTTAGATAAAAATCAACCTTTGATTTACCTGGCAGCGGAGTCATGCACTTGACTTTCTGCCTCCGACTGCATCGCTTCCTCTATGGGGGCTGGCGTGGGGGGCCGTCGTGCCCTCTCCTCTTCCGCTCTCCTCCTCTCAATTTCGTGCTCCTCCAGCTGAAAAATAACACACTCAGTTGTCATGTCTAAACCGAAGACTTCTTATATCACAATTCCATCTGAATTCACTCGACTCACTGTGGTAAGTTTCTCCAACTGGACAAAACGTTCTTCCCAGGAAGCAGCAAGCTTCTCAAAGGCCTCGTGGCGCTTTATTAAACTTTCCACCTCGTCTACATTGGAGCCCAAGTCTGCTGTCCGCACAAGAGGTTCTTGGCCAGCCAACCAAGACTCTGCGACGTAGGCATCACGTCCAAACTGCAAAACCTCAAGCACTGAAAGGTGACGAGAGCAGAAAAATGCAACGCTATATTATCTGGTAAGTGAAGCAAGTGTGAGCTCTCCCCTCTCATAAATGGTTAATAAGATGAGGCTACATACTAATTTGTAAATAGTCCATCTTGTCTTGCCACTTTTTGTTGATCCGGTCTCTCTTTCCTTGTAACTGAGCAAGCTTTTCCCGGATCTAAAAATGAAGATGTGATGAGCAATGACACAGTCCTTTTTTTTTTTTTTTTTTTTTTAATTTTAAAAGGTGAATCACCGCAAGAGAAAATGACCTCATCAGTGGCGTAATGGTTACTGTTGATGAGTGCGTTGCCCATCTCAATGCAGGCTGTGAAGCTGTCTGCTCGGGTCTCAATCTCCGACTTGATGTCTTGATGATTGGCAATCACCAGGCCGGCAGAAGAGACATCCCTGCAACAACATAATGAGTACGAGCTGCCCCGGCAAGAAACGTGTTGGGATGACCATTAAGCGCTAACCTGGGGCTGTCGTGTGCATCAATCTGCAGGTTGACCCCGTCCATCCAAAGCATGAGGTCTCGCACCATGTTGAAGAAGCGGAACTTTTCCACTGTGTCAAGGAGGAGCACCCTGCGGGATTCGCCAGCCTTGAGAAGATCCTCCCAGGCAGAGCTCACAGCATGTTCACTCCGGTTAATGTCATCAGCTTTCTCTCCAGCGTAGGCCTTTTGCAGCCGCGCGGCATCGTCTTGCACCTGGTTCACCTTGGGGTGAAATTTAAAAAAATAAATAAATAAAAAAAAAAAATAAAAAAAAAAAGGAACAGAGAGATTAATTCTTCCACTCACAAATCCTTCTCAGGAAATGTCTATCTACATAGGAGCCATTTTATCAGCATCTTTTACCTGTCCACTGAGAGCCTGAATGTCATTTTCAAAAGTGTTGTGTTGTCTGTGAAGATGCTGGACAGTATTCAGATCCCGGCCAAGGTCAGACGGTAGCGCTTCCCGCTTCTCCTTGACACGCCCAAGAACCTCCATGGCATCCTGATGGAAGCGGTGCAGCTCGTAGGAGGCTGCCAACATCTGCGTGCGTGTGTCGATCAGTTCCAGCAGGTCGGCCCAGGCCTCATTCAGGCCGTCCTTCCACTCGGCCACGCTGGCGTTCTCCGGGTGACCGGACTCAATGAGGTCGTCTGCCAGCCCATTGACGCCATCCACGCGCTCTTGGCCAATTGTGCTGGTGTCGCGAGCAAACTCGCGGAACTTGTCTCTCAGCATCTGCGGAAAGACAAACCATGAATTCATTCGGCTACTTTTCCCCCCACAGCAGCATAATCATCAGGACATGCAGGCGGTGGAATCCAACTCACTGTGACATGCTCATAGTCCTGCCCTAGTTCATGGGAGCCGGCAACCACCTCCCTTTCTGCGATCCACTGTTCCAAATCATCCACCTCCCGCTTTAACTGGGTCAGACGTAGTCTCTCTTGAAGCCTCCCACGGCGCTCCTCCGCGAGGTCTTTCAACCCAGCGTACAACTTATCCACTTGTGCTTGTCGTAATGTGATTCTGTCACTATCAAATTGAACATTCACCGTGACAATCAGTCGTTTGGAATGTACTTTACAAGACTTCAAACGGATCACGCGTTTCTCTAACCTCTCTGGATGTTCACTGGTGACCATTAATCGGCTGCTATTGGCTAACTGGTGAATGGTCTGGGCATAGTCTTCGAGTGCTTGTTCCAGAGTCTGGTGCTTTTTAACCATCACGAGGGCACTCTGCTCATCCTGTGAGGCAAAAAGTTACGGTGATATTATCAAAGAGGTAATGGGGCAATCAGTCCATTCGCTTTCCGATTCGTCTTGGTTTACCTTCGCCTTTTCTTCCGACATCATGTGCAACTCCTGCTCACCCATCCAGGCCTCTGCCTCCGCCGCGTCGGCGTAGAACTGCTGGGCTCGATTGGCCTCTACCAGACGGGCGTGGCGTTTGTCGGTCTCGCCAATCAGCTGGTCCCAAAGCTCTTTCAGCTCAACGAGTCGCTCCTCGAGAGCGGACTGTCGCTCCCCGTCTACCTGGCTTTGAGTCTTGCCTCGTTTGTGGATGTCATCAATGCGGGGTTGATGACCCTGGATTTCCTTGTGCAGCGTCTGATTCAGAAACAAACGACATGATCAGACTGTCATTTGTGTACGGTCACAGTTGTTCCAGCAATCTCCATTTTCTTGTACTTGAGGAAAAAACATGCATTCATCATCTAGTTTAGAACTTAAAGGTTAAAATCATGAAATCAAAATACCTGGTTCTTCTTGATAAGTAGCTGCACCGTGGGAAGATCCTTTCCATGGTCTGTGGAGGTTGCCAAGGGCATCCGTTCTTTCACCCACAACTGTAGGAATGAGATTCAAGTCAAATATGAATAAATGAATGAATAAGCAAAAAACATAAA
Source organism: Idiotropiscis lumnitzeri (assembly GCF_059441095.1). Lineage (NCBI taxonomy): Eukaryota > Metazoa > Chordata > Actinopteri > Syngnathiformes > Syngnathidae > Idiotropiscis > Idiotropiscis lumnitzeri. Next base: position 10,192,552 of record NC_142407.1, read on the forward strand.
TATTCGAAATAATCCAGTATATCAAAATTCAACTCACTATTTCATCTTCCAGGTCTCTGTTGAACTGGTGTGCCTCTTTAGAGGCAAGCAGCCGCTGTCTCCTCAACCCAAGCGGCTCCTGAAGGCTGGAAAAGCTGTCTGTGACGCGCCTTTGTTGACCGTCCACTTCAGAAAGTCCAGCATCTTCCTGAGACAAAGCCAAAGCTTGAGACTGCAGCGACTGCACCTCCTTCTCCCTGATCTCCATCTGGTGCTCCAGCATCTATACAGGCAGAAAACAGAGTGTGAGACATCACTCACTTAACGGACAATTATTTGTCACGAATGGGACGCCACTGCTGTGGTCTACCTGATGCTTCTTGAGGAGAATGTTGACACTGGTTAAATCCTTGCCATAGTCGTCACTATGCAGCTGACCCTCGAGGTTCTTCACCCAGCCATCCAGAGCACAGCAGCTTTGTGTAAACAGCTCTGCCCGATTGGCATCAAACAAGCACTGGGCTTTGGTGCGGGTGGTGCCCTCTAACTCCTCCCACTGGTGCTGCAGCTCCTCCAGGGTTTTCTGAACAACAGGTTTCAACTCTGGCTTCTCTGCCACAAGAGCCTGGCCCTCCTGTTAAAGACACCAAAACACAAGCATGGCAATTATTCTTGATTTCACTTCCGTGTGTAGTTTTAGATGAAAGAAAAAAAAAAAGCTTTAAGTCACACCTTATCGATTTTGTCGAGCCAATCTTTGTTCGACGCCAGCTCTGCCATAAAGGCCTGGTGCTTTTGCCACTTACTGTGAAGATTTCGAGCCTCGTCATATGACATGTCCTGAGCCGTCAGCATTTTCTCATTAATCCATAATGTGAGCTACAGAAAGACAACAGATAGGAGACGACAACCGGATTATGTATCATGTGATTATTAGTTTTCGATTATTTCTCCTGATTTCCCCTACTCATACCTCCTGTCCATCTTGGAGGAAGTGCTGCAGTTCGCGGTTATCCTTAAGTTTCACCAGTAATTCATTGGCAGCTTTCTTATTTTTCATATGCCTGATCAAAGCGAAAGAGAACATTAAAATGTGACGCCTTCACGAGCGAAAAAAAAAAACAAAAACGTATTTGATTTAAATCTGCTCCAACCTTTCCTGAACAGAATCCACTTTCTCTTGGATTTTATCAGAGTTTGCGTTGCCATCGTGAATGAGGCGCCGCCCCGCCTCCACAACACCAGTTATCTTCTCCTCGCTGGCCTCTGTGGTGGTGAGGAAATCTTCATATTTTTTAATGGCCTCTTCTGCTCCCTGAAGAGTTGTCGGCATCTCTGTGTGGGATAATACATACTCCTACAAAGAGAGCAAAAAATTTTTTTGGAGCTCTATTCACAACAGTATTCCAATTTTGCTGATTCTCGACAAGCCATTTTTGCACAAAATAAGTAAAACCTCGAGACATTACAGAAATGACTGCAACACTGTGGAACCTTTTGTTAGCACACCAGCTGGCAGCCTCGTCTTTGCTTACAAGGACTACACTCCGGATATTTTTAGAAATATTGTGGAAGAAAATAAACTTCTGAGGTCTGTTTTCCTAACCTGGCTGTTGAGAAAGGCCTCCGCCTGCTTTGCATCTCTTAAGAACGTCTGGAAGTCGAATGCTTGGGCCAAAAGACTGTGGCGATTTTCCCACATTTGACGCAGCTCATGCCAGCCGGTATCCAAGGCCTGGAGCCGTTGAGCCAAGAACATGTGCTGGGCATCTGTTTGGCCTTGGGTCACCTCTTCACCGAGCACTCGCATCTTCTCATAATCGTCCTTATAGTTATCCACCTCGTTTTTGATATTCTCATGCTGCGCTAGCAAACTCTCAGCCTCAGGCAGAGAGGTGGGGATGTCCTCAGAGGCCACGGCTGTCTGGGTGCGGGAAAGCCACGACTGGAAGTCATCGAGGTCCCTGAGGAAGCCCTGCAGCTTGCTGGCCTCACCCAGTGACTCTTCACGCCGTTTCATGGTGGAGTTCAACTCCTCCCACACTTCCTGGATCCCAGCCAGGCGGTCGTGAATCTCCCCGGCTTGATCTGGATGTTCATTAGCCAGTTTTTCTGCCTCCTTTCTCAGATCATCTAACTTCCCCTGGAAGAAAAAGACACCCACAAGAATTTTAAACCCGTTCATTGTTCCAAACCCAGGACAGAGGTTACTACACACCTGAATAGCTTCAAGATCTCTCTCCATGCCTGTGAGTTTGCGCTGTAGCGCCATCACTCCAGTCAGATCATTTCCCAAGCTCTGGGTAGATTCTATCACTTTCGTCTTTTCTTTCATCCATGTTTGGATCTCATTACACTCCAGGTGATAGTTTTGGATATTGAGCGCTGACTGCAGGCCGTGTTTCTTCTGACCAGCCAGTTTCTGGAATTCTTTCCACCTAGGGATGATACCAATGGTAATTATTTCTATCATGTTGCGACATGCTCGCGTCATTACCACCTTAATGTCTTATTTCAGACCTGTTGTTCAGATGGTCGCGTGTCTGGTGGATTTGGTCTTTGTTACAGTTATCCGAAGTCAGCAGTTTCTCAGCCACCTGGTTCACATCCGTGACACTGGTTCCTATGTTGTTCATTTCTGGTTCCAGTGTCTCAAACCTGCAACCACAATGGAAATCAATTCATTGTCTGCACTATATTTCAATATTCAAAACAGTGGTGACACTGAGGGCCAGAAAAACATTCTATGGTGGCCTAAAAACTATCAGAAGCACTGAACTATCTTAATATTTTTGGCTGCACTACTTGGAGCCGATGTGGATGCGACAGTCGATTTTTTTTTTTGTCCAGATTTCAGTCTCTATGTGCCGCCAATCAACCAATTTTTAAATACGCCACAAAGGACCAGCTAGTATAAATGATGTCAGCATTTTCAAATCCTTTGATTGATGGGTCAGAGCCAGCCAAGTTCAACTCCAAAACAACATTGCTGTTTTTGTCATGTTATTATGATTAATATTGATTCTACTGCCCCACATTATGTATGTGTTGTGTTTTCGTTTTAGTATTGATCTTTCTATAATTGCGGTATGCAAAGAACACTGACCATATTGTATAATTGCAGTGTTTATCTGAAATTAGTTAGCACCATTGTACTCATGTCTTTTCCCATATTTTACTTCTACACTGACCTTTGCTGCACCACTTCCAAGTCTTCAAGTTTGGTCGGGATCTCCATGCCATGTAACCACTTCTCTTTTTCTTCCACCCAGAGTTGGCAGGCGCCCGCCTCACTGAACATACGATAAAGTGCTAAAGCACCTTCCAGGGCCTGACGCCGACACACTGACAGGGATTGTAGCTCTTTATAGCGCTGCTCAATAGCAGGTAGCCGGCCCTCCACCTAATATTGACAATAAACTGGAATTTAGTGCTACAAGGCAGCATGTAAGTATTTGAAATGCATGAAAAAGAGAAGAAGCATACCTCTGGGAAATGAGCATAAGTTTGTGGCAGTGCTTGGTTTTGCTCATGCAGCGATTCAATGAGGGGTTGGTGGCTCTTGATTTCCTCCTCAATTTCCCTCTGCTTGCGAGCAAGAGTTTGGGTGGAGAACTCGTCATGGCCCACGTCCTGACTGGACACCTGTCTTAGCGTTTCCATTAACCAAGCATCCATGTCGTTAGCATCCGTTAGGAACTGATGCAGGGCCACTGAGTCTTTAAGCTTCTGTTCTCGCATTTTTGTTGTCTGGGGAAAAAGAAACAGCGGCAAATCCAAGAAAAGTCATTTGATTTTTCCTGGGGCATACCTGTCAAGCACTTTCAAACAATGCTGATCACCACCCACCTCCTCCAGATGTGTCCACTGTGCACGAATGTCTTTAATATTTTCTGTGACCTCTGGGGCTCCAAAGTGTCCTTCGTTCACCAAAGCTTCCCCTGCAGCAATGCTGTTACTCAGCGGGCCATAGCGTGCTGCCATCTCATCCCTGAAAGCTTCGTGTTTACTGAGCAGATGAAGGGCAGACGTGAGGTCCCGGCCACATTCTCCGCTCGTCAGGATCTGCTCTTGCTCTCTGATCCAGGCTGCCTCCTCTCCCACATCCCACAGGAATTGCCAAAGGCGTCGGGAGTCCTCAAGGCGTTCTCTGCGTTGTCCAGCAAGCCGCCCAAGCTCTTCGTAGGCTTGGCCCAGAAGGTCGACCTTTTCACTAACTAGCTCCGGCTCACACGGTTTGTAGGCTGGCAATTACAAGGGAAATAACATACGTGACTGTATATGTGTCGTAAAAGTATGGAAACAGAAAATGATTGACTCCTCACCTTGGTCATGAGAAGTGAAGCGTTTTGCCGCTCCCTGCACTGCTTTGATTCTCTCTGCTTGTGCTGAAATGTCAGCCTCGACTAGAGTATGTTTCTGAAGTAGGTCCAAAACATCATGCAAATGTTTGCCACTGTCTTGGGACTGCAGACGACTCTACACAGAAATATAGACACAAAACGTTCAAGGCTCCCAAAACAAACAAAGCAAGGAGCGTGTCTGCTAATCGCAGTCACTCTCGGCAGTACCTTCATGTCAGCCATCCAATCCATGATGTAACGCATCTCTTCAAACAGCCTCTGTAGGTCTCGGTGGGCATTCAGTCGCTCTCTGCGTGCGGCAAGGAGCTCCTTGAGGTATTCCCAGAGACGAAGCACATTGTCCCTTCTTGCAAGCACACGCCGCACGTCATGATATGCCTCGGCCTCCAGCTCTTTGGCAACAGCCTCAACGGCAGCCACACGCTCCCAATATGCACCAATGTCCGTCTCGATTGCTTCATGTTTACGGGTCGCAGCTTCCACCGCTCCCAGGTCAGTTCCAAAATTGTCCTGATGACAAAATGAATCAAATTAGAGCGCCATCAAATGTACGCCGTGTTTTTAATGTGACAATAAAACGATTATAAAGAATTACCGACCTGAGACACCAAGCGCTGATTCTCACTCAGCCATGTTTCCCGCATAGCAGCTTTACGGTCAAAACGCGCTGCAAGCATCTCCAGCTTTTCTTGGCGGATCAGTTCATTTCTGAGTGCCAGTTCACGTTCATGTTCTGCCTTTTCAAGCCGCTCCCATGCCTGCACATACAGGAAATTCAGGAAGTAAGCACACCACGACCAGGTCTAATTGACGTACGCTTCCATCTGTGGATAAACCAAAACCTTATTGATGTCAGAGATGAGTTTTCCCTCTCTTGGCGTGTAAACTTTCTGGTTGTTTGCTCTCATCTTGCTCTGGATAGTAAAGAGCAGGACCTCCAAGTTTCCCTTCTCTGTGAATCTGCGGCAACAAACAATCTCTGTTAACTTTTTTCATGGTTATAACTGATTTATAAATCGATCTTTTCCGACCACTCACTTGGGTGGTTTTTCCACCGTGCGGTAAGAATTAAAAGCCTGCAACTGATTCTGAACAGCGCTGAGTGAGTTCGCTAGCTGACGATCATTCAGAGTCACTATTGTCTGTTCAATCCACTCCAGCAGCTCTGAGGCCAAGGTCTCATACTTTTCTATCAGCTGATCAGCTTCAATGGCGTAGTCGAGAACCTGCAAGGGAGGGCGAAGAATTAAAGCAACTGGCCAAACACATACTCATTGCTTATATTAATTCGCAGGGCTTCTCACCTTGCCAATACGTTTGCCCTCCACTGCTAGTGCTTTCATCTTTGAGAAATAATGATAGTAGGTCGCCACATAGGTAATGATGGACTTCTCATCCGGCTGATCAACATTAACATCTGGAGAGGGGAGGAGGGGGGAATAAAATGTGTTTGACGTTAAGTTTATATTTGGAAGTATATTGTCAGAAGTCACTGACGTGATGTCGTTTGAATTGAGCCTGGTAATCCATCAATCAGGCCACGGAATTAGTGGCCGAGTGGAGACACGCGCTGCGGTGCAAGTTACATAAGGCTTTGTGTGTTTGTAGTGGCTTTAATCACTCACCTTCTGGGTCCAGCAGCTTAGTAAGGCCCATCTCCTTCTCGGCCACATTGAAAGCATTCTGGAGATTGTAGTGAGCGTTGGACCTTTTCAGGGTGTCAAACTCAATCAGGTCGGGTCTGCAGAGGCCACGGAACAATTATTATTTGAATAGGAATAAACAGCATGGCGAGGTAAGATTGAAAAGCGTCATTGCCTTTTTTTATGCGACCTTAAATAAATGTTACAATCTATTAAAAAACTGATTAGTTTCTGATGACAGACCAGGAAATTGAAAATAACCAACGGAAGGAGGTGGCTACTTACACATTGCAATCATGTGCTGCCTCCTCTATACCTTGAACACTTATCACTTATGTGAGTGTCACAGTTTATATACTGTCGGTATCTTTCAGTTACTGCACTGAGAGCAATGTTAACCTTCAATAACAAGTAACCACTGGATTATTGCAGAGTCTTAGTCTTTCATGTACGTACGTATTCATAGCTGGGCAAGCTATTCAAACTGCTCCGTAACCTACTGCATGTGCAAGTCACTTCCCTAGAATGAATTATCTCAACATATAAAATAAGTGGGTTATTATTTCTGTGATCTAGGTCATCTACTCCCACTTTGACTATTTTTATCTTTAGCCATTTTAGAGACTGTGGAGAAGACCTGAATAAAAGCACCCCTGAGAAGTGTGATGGCTCTGCAACAAGTGATACTTGGGGGGGAAAAAAATTAAGCATTCGGTGTCCCGTCCTGCTCTTTACTATCCAGTACAACGATCTCACACATCACTTAGATGCGAGTTGCATTCAAAGGGGCCAACAACGGCTAGTTTCGTTGCACATACCAATGCAGTTAGAAGCATCAAGTACAAGGAGAAGTCAATGACCTGTGTTTGTGTACGATGGCATTGAACGCTAGACCATCCCGCCAGCTGGTTGTGAAGTTGTGGATGTTGACATTGGGGTAGCTGCAGAGGCCAGGAGAGAGGTGATGAATCATTAACGTGACACACACATTTAATGGTCAGTGCTTTAGGACTATAATAGCGTAATGGCCAAATATAATGACTCCAGTTGTCTAATTCCTCACCCGGCAGTTTTCATTTGGCACCACAGGAGAAGGGCATCTTTTGCGGATTTCTTTTCTTTGTTGTCCTCCGTCTCAACACTGATGTCCTGAATCTGTGGGCCACATTATTTATTAATACAGGACGGTGCCGCATGAGAGAGAAAAGAGTATTTCGGCAGATGGTGATTGTTAATACTACCTGGAAGCGAAGAATTATGGTCCAGATGAGCCCCAGGGTGAGACGGTGATTCCCATCGACAATATCATGTGATCCCATGTTTTCTAGATGGACTTTTTGTTCTTTGAGGAATTGCAGCGCTTTATCAACATTTTCTAAGCAGTGGATACGCATGCGGCCTTTCGTGGGTTTTGGCTGTTAAGAAAAAAGAAAAGGGATCCAGGTTGTAAACGCCAATAGAGAAATAAAGTCACACATAAAAATTATGAAATGAGGCACATAATGCATCCTTCCTCATTATTTTTGGTGCCTGGAGGGGTACAGAGATTGATTTTTTATTTCCTCAGATACTGACCAGCTGTTCTCCTGAGAGCACTTCCAGCAGGCGGATAAGCATGCGGCCGTCACGCAGGTCCGTGTACAGGTCACCGATGCGACAAGTGACGCGGCCCAAGTGAGAGTTCACCCATTTGGTGAAGGTCTTCTTCTGTACAGCTTCACGCTCATCTGGAAAGGGACCACAACAAGAGAGAAAAGCTTTTTAATCAAATTGCCCCAAAAAGACAACCAAATTGCAAAAAAGTCAAATTAAACTTTTAAAACTCTGCCAGCAGACAGTAAATCCCGATCGGGGACGAGAGTCCATTTTCTATAAGCTATGGCATTAAGTCACTCGGATCACTGTATTGACCGCTTAAAAAGCCATTTTAATCTGTGTGTGACATTTGCGCACATTCTGTTATCTTGATTAAACAAATTGAAATAAAGTTTCAGAACAAATGTTTGCCATTTGTTATTTTTAGTGAATTTATAGAAAAAGAATGAATGATTTCAACTCTTAACGGCACCTCAGACATATGGACGAGGGGAATAAGAGGCTAATCCTTCTCTACCAGCTAACAAGGTGGCCTCATTTCTAGGACATAAGGTCTCCCTTCCTTTCGAATATGCTCATCTTGTATGGCACTTTGTGCTATTCATTCATCAACAATTAATACAGCATTTATATGAAAGCATGAATACTACAAGACCATTTGAAGTAAACAGTTCAAGTCTTACAAGGTAATGAAATTGCGAAATTTATTAATGAAGTCCAAAAGGGTTAAAGTCCAGTGAGCATGAGGGAACATAAGACATCAGTTGCGTAATCAACAACTCTAACAACCATTTCAAGGAAAGAAAAAAAAAAAGAACTGATTCTAAAATTTCACACATGCCTGCTAAGGTGGAGCAATACCACAACGCATTACTTGAACTATTGCAGGCTGCATGAAGGTACTTCCCCTTTGAGAGAAAGTAACAGAGTGGTTGCACGAATGGTCTTTCAAAACGTATTATCAAAGCCCAACGTTTTCACAAGAGTCTATTCATATATCTTTATATGACGTGATTCCTTTCTATCGCAACACCTTGCTAATACTTTATCGGCTGACCGCAGATGGTCATTCCAGTTATCCTTAAATGCCTGATTAATCAGTCCATGGCGTTTTAAATTCTCAGATTGTTGTCACTAAACTCTTCTGGCTTGTTCTGCACTTTATGTAGGAAAAGGAAGCAACGATAAATTATTTTTTGCAATGTATTGTAAATGACTCATTATGTGCTAATAAGAAAGCAACATCCCAAGTGGAGAAAGCAAAAAAGATGGTAAAGAGTAAGTGGTATTCAATTTGATGCAGCCTATTTAATGTGGGATTAATCGACCGTTATAAAGGCTTCATCGACTCAGATAAAATGACTGGATAGAAAATGGACGATGGAATTTCCCACAGTCAAGACGGCATTAGAGCTTGTTGCAGAACCAAAAGAATGCATTTAAAAAGCGCAGTATTGTTATGTAGCATGGCACACCCCTATTGTTACACGGCACACCTCTATTTAGAAAACTCAGCCTGAGTCACTTACCAAGTACTCAAAGGAAATTTTGTGGTTCAATGTGTGAACACCAGGCCACATAACACTTAGGTCATTTTTATTGCCATATGACACACTGAGATGGAAAGCAGCTATTTGCTGTTGCTAAGACATCAAAGGTCGTCATGAGGCAAAACGGTATTGATCGTAATACCTCAAACTGTTACACTCAATGAGTATGATTTGGAAAATGCCACATTTGCCCATAAATGACCTTAGGGTCCTGTAACCACACAGATGAAAGCAAAAAAAAAAAATCGCAGTACTTCCGGTCTATTTATTAGTCAAGACTGAAAAATATTTTATTTGGAAAAGTGATCGACTTCTCTTCTCACGCAAGACGCTAATTGTCTCGGTCACTATTACGCTATTATTAAACACACAAGCTAGCAAAATGAGTTAAGAAAAAAAATACTACTACTACTACTACTACTAATAATAATAATAATACAGAGCACGTACAAAACTGCTATCATCGTTACATGAAAATATGGCTTCACGTTTGTTGTAATATCGACAAAATAGAATAGTTTTTGTGTCGCTCGTTCATGCACACTATAGCTGTTCTGTTGCGTTACCATAGTGACCATATTACGGTACATAAAAATCCACAATGCATTGACGAGTGTCGTAGCATTTTATTAGTCAGCCAATATTACTGCCCTACGTGGCAATTTTGAGGGACGTACAGGATATTCTTTCCCAACAACAACAACAAAAAAGTCCGGAATATAAATATGCTTGTTTTTATTCTAAATAAATAAACATCAAGAGGCTTCATTCATTTCTCCTTTGGCATGTTGATGTGACTGACTGAGCTGAGAAGCAGACAATCGGGCAGTGGACAGGCATCTTGCAGACAACATGCTGCCATTGTGGCCCAAATGATAAGGCAACTAAACAGGAAGATTGCTGACAAACACAGACATCAATGTATGATGACTTTGCTGGTTAATCATCAGAAGCAAACACAAACTTGTCATCAGCTGCTGCTGCTACGGTAGATCAGAACAAACCGAGTGCAGCTGTTTTTGGTCACAATAACGGCACTTGTAGGTTGTGTTGTTTGTTTGTGGTAGGATAAGCAGCATTGTTGTAAAAGTTTAGCGGTTTCATTCAAGCCGAGTAGATATTAATGGCGTAAAGATCAAGGATCAAGAATACAGTCCTAGTCAAAGGTGTTGATCTTGCTTTCTTATGTCACTCGCAAGTGTTCATGATGATGCTTCTAATAATGTTCAGGCGACATTAGCAAGAGGGATGAAAGACTAAATCTGGTTGGGTCTGTCTTTTGTAGTGAATTGGCTTGGATCAGTTTTTTTTTTTTTTAATAAACAATGTCCAATTGCCAAGCCTCATGCCCACCAATGAAAGAAATATTTCATAGTTGTGGCTCTTTTTACTTCAGGACCTAAAAAGCATACCTGTGATGTTTGACAGATTGTATAAAATCTAATGAAATAGTGCATTTGAAAGAACACAAAACCATACACTGACACTGATTTACTACACGTGCCAGTGAGCAAAGCTTTACTGCTTCAGATCTCAGCGGTCGTCGTGTTCTGCCAAAGCTTTGCACTGTGGCTAAATACAAGCAGGGAGACTATTACAGTACTCCTCATTCAATCATAAACCAGTGTCTGGTTTTCCAAGAAAAGATAAAGTACAGCATACGTGAGGGGAGCAGGGGGAAAGAAGCATTCCCTGAATTCTCGCTCCTGAAAAAGAGTTCAATACATGGACGACGGCACATTCAACGTATCCGCATGACACTGCACTTTGGGTTCCGTGTCGTCACAGAGGGTAAGAAGTGACCCCGTCTGAAAATAGCTCGCTGTAGTAAGCAGCATTTCTCATGATGTGAAAGTAGAGTACAGTGTACCCGACTGATACGGTCAAACCCGGCGAACTACTGTGATAAGCTATCACCAAAAGATACCAGACAATTACCTCATCGCTAAATTCTTCTTCTCACACCAATTCACGTTCTTTCACGATTGGGATGAAATGCCCTTGATCCCATAAACTTGTGACATCCCATCGCACCCTGAACTTGCGTAATGATTGCTTCTGGTCACCATGTCCTCGGGAAGAATGGGTAAACAAATGTCTGCTTTAATCTGCTTCAATGACCTTCTCTTGGTCATTCCCTCTGAAGATTACGGTGGAGGAACGAGGAAATCCGTGGGAGTAGGACTTCTGTCTCCCAGTTATTTGAGGAAAACCAGATCCGTGTTATTTTAATGAACAAAGGATAAACACCAGCCTAAATGTTAACCATCACGATGTTGTAGCCCACATTAAAAATGACACTTGTGCTTTTCCAACTGGCAAATGAGATCAGTCATCATTTTAGCACCCTGTCATGACAAACAGGCAGGTGGTACGATCATGATTTGGGAGCGGGACTGCACCATTGATAAACTTGTGACATGAATGTGAAAAATAACTGCCTGTAGCTCCACGCATCTCCTTTTTTTTTTTTCTTGCCAACCCAACTGTACTTTGGTTTCAGAGCAACCCAGCTAATTGTTTGTCTTTTTACTACCTGAATGTGAAAACGACAGCCGTGGGGCAAAAGACAACAACAAAGCTAGTAACAGCTTGGGTACATTTTTGCAAGGCACTGCATGTTTCCAGAGATAATTAACGCCAAACCCAATCATTGCTGTTTAAATAAAATTGTGACTGTGGGTGCAAACTACAAAATAGCACAAACAGATGCACAAGGTTACATACTGCACTCGCTAGAAAAGCGGAACTGTCTTTGTTCAGCCCTGCTACTTAAAGTAGGCCTGTGGTAAAACAGCCTCCTTGCAACACGAGGTATGAACTTTTTTTTTTCCACTTACAACCGTTAGAAGCCACATACACAGGATAGCAAAGCTGCGCGTTGCTTTTTCATGAACCAAGAAGAGGTTGACGGGCCAATAACATCCGTTATAATCACGTCTATTTTTCCTCCTTTGCGAAGATGGCTAAGGCATCAATATACCATTCAGGTCATGCTTCTCTGCCATCTGCAGCTGCAGTTGATAATGCCTAAGTGTGGGGTGAGGAAGGGGTTGGCCAAGGCCAATCCCATGGGAGAGGAGACAGAAACACAGACAGGGACCACTAAAGCCACAACATCTGGACAGAAAACAGAAGTGAAATGTCAACACAACAGTAATTGTCCCTCAACCTCCAAAATGGACACCGTCTTGTGACATACTTTCCAGAGCAAACTGTCGATGTTGGTCTAACTGTGCAAACGAAAAAGAGGCAATTTGAATTTTTGGTTTGTGTGCCCGCGCGCATTTCGGCGGATGCTCAACGAGATCTCACAAAGGTAACGTGACTCTTCCATGCAGCTGCTGCGGGACACTTGAGTAACTTTCGATATGAGAAGTTACAACACTCAGAAGCTACAAGTTAACGTTCAAAGACCCCACATGAAGACGATAATGAAAAATCTTGAGCATGTTTTGCAAGGATGTGAATGACCAAATTGAGTAGTGAAGTTAAGCGGTGTGGTCTCAGGCCATTCAGAGTTGTGTGAATAACTATTTATTTTTTGTGGTTGATGAGCGGCCATTTTAAACCATCATGCTGAGAAGGAATTTAGGCCACACTATAGTAAAGTTCAAAAGTCCACAGAAGGTTAACTCAGTGGGTAAATGGAGGGAGAACAAAAACAAGATTTTGACATTGATTAAAATGACAAGCCTCAGCCACACGAAATTAAAACATACAAGCAAAGTTGGAATTTTGTTCTTCTATCCTGACCACAGAATATAAAAAAAACTCTTACTGTGATTTGAAATGAATGAGAAAATGATTATATTAAAATAAGTTTGCAGAATATCGCAACATCTTTCTGCTGGGAGAAATAAATCATGAGTGACCATAGACAAATATTTTTCTTCAGACAAACTTAACTATGCTTCTCGCGCTTGCATTACAGTTATCGACTTTAACTGTGGTTAATGAGTTACTGGTCTTATCCTTCAGTTATTATGCGCCACAGGGTCGGAGCTTGCTTACATTTTTTTTCACTTAGACGAGTTATGTATTTGTGCTCGCATTATCTCTAAACTGGAAAACTAGCGTGACAATGTCCTTTTTTTTTTTTAATGACCGGTTTACATAATAGCGCCACATCATCAAGACCTAATATTAATCATAAACACTTTGGTCAAAAATTCTAATAATTTTCCGCAGTTTATGACGATTTGGTAACACAATCATATTTAGACCAGCAATGGTGAAAAGATAATTCACCTCAAAATACATGTCAAGCCAAGCCTTGGAAAATCGGGCAACGTGTGTGTCCAAAGCAATAGGAATGCGTCCAATTGTATGATGTGGGGAGGCCCAGACACTAAACTATGTCCATCTGCTAATCTAGCCAAAATCATGACTTAACACAGAGCTTGAGGAGTGACACCAAGAATGAGCCTCAAGTGCAGTCAGACTGGAAATACAAGTCAGAGTTACTCATAAGACGTGTGACTATGGAGTGTATATTTACAGTTCTATCCTTAAAACGCATCCACGTACAGCCTGAACCTTCACAACTTTACAATAAACTCTAGAGTATCTTTTTGCTGTGAAAATACTTGTCTTAACTTATAAATAAATGAGCATACTAATCACATTCAATCTTATTTTGCAGCATCTACATTGTTGGAATACAGCTGAGCATTCTGACATTTCAAATGTACCCCCCCCCCCCCCCTCACCTCCAGAAAGTGTAAGACAACGCTCTTTTTTTAAGAGACCCACCAATGTCGGGCCGGAAGCTCGCAAACACCGAGACCTTTATGCATACCAGTGGCACAAAGCCAATTGCGCGCACTGTAACGTGAACACAATGAGCGCGAATACCCTGCGGCTTGTGAATAAAACGTCCACGACTAAATGGAAAACGGCCACACGGTAACGCAAGGATGTGTCTTCCCATTACTACCTTTCTACTTTTAATACAGTTAAAAAAAAAAAAAAAAAACAGAAAAAAAAATCACTTGGCGTTAGCACTGTTCAATGTGTGTGCATGGCATAGACAGAGGCACGCATTGTAATAAGCTGAGGACAGGTGGCCTGAGTAAATCAGGTGCCACACTGCCGCCCTGCTTTAGACGCTGAGCGGAAGAAGCCTCATGTGTGTTTTGAGTGCTTTCATTGACTGGCGCAAATCCATTTTTAAAAAGCACTCATTTTGAAGTTAAATGAGCAAGATGGGAGAACACCTCTTACCTTGCAGCTGTTTAAACCTTCCTTCCAGGATATTTGAGTATTGCACCTGATTAACAAATGCTGCAGGAGACAAGCAGGGTTCCCTGTCTCTGTGGTCCCATTCCATGGCTTTCCCTCCAAAAAGTCCTCTTAGAAACTGTATAAAGAAGGGCTCTGCAGCATATCACAGCAAAAAAAAGGAAAACCTTCCCACTTTAAGACTGCATCAAATCCTTTCAACGGCTTTAGAGAAGATCAACCTTTTGGATATCCAGAACGTCTTGGTTTATCATTTCCTCTCAATCCTTACGTGTTGAATCAGTAAGGCAAAAGTGGAGCTTGCAAAAAGTTGGACGCCTTTACCTTGTCCAATGAAAACACAAGGGGGGCGTCGTTACTTTAGGAAAAAAAACACACAAAACTGAAGAACAATATGGTCTCTGTTTTACCTCCTTGTGTAAATCATTTCACCACACTTGTGGAGGTTGAAAAAAAAAAAAAAAAAAAGAAGAAGATTCCAATCTCTTGCTGTTCCAACGAAGGAACAGTGAATATTCCTCCCCAGAAACTCTTCTTCACATTTGCCAGAGCAGTGCACTATAGAAAAGGCTAACAGGCTGTGGTCGGATTGCTGTGTAAACAAAGCCTGCTGTGCCCTCCTCGTCTCATTTGCATAAGGTGTGCTTCAAAGGGGAGGAGCTTCCAATGAATGGTGGACAGAAGAGTGCAAGGGGGAGGTGTTGAGGTGGACTAAACCATTAGGAACGCTTTGCACGCCGTAACCGGAGGCAGATTACTCACAGCCACCTTAATTCCATGGAGCAAAGGGGGGGTGTGGACTGCCAAGAAGGCACAAACACTGAAGTGTGTTATCCGGTGTCTAGCTGTACGCTTCCGTCCCTCCTGCCTCGATTATTTTCAAAGATAACATTCATTCTTCCCTTTTTTGTGTTCATCGGGACAATATTTTGGTGCATGATAAAACACTTGAGACGAGAAGGAAGTTGTTGAGGGTTCTCGAGCGCTTTCCCATCCTAATAAAACATGATGTGTTTCTCATTTTTACAGTAATGTCATTGGAAATCATGTACTGCGCAATTATTACTCTCAACTCAGCAATGACCAAAAAATAGATAAAAAAAAAACAAGGAACAATCCGCCTCCATGTGCAAAGAATTACGCAAGTCTGCAAAGAGGTCATGGCCTTTTTTCATTTTGTGGCCTTTGGTCTGGTCAGGGGGCAGAGTTAAAAGGGCCTGTTTGTTTTTTTTTATCCATATCCTGATGAGCGCGGAGCATCTGGTTTGGTCTCATTAGGAAATGAACTGGCCTGGGTCTTATGTGACTGAGTTTATGGTGGCGGTTTGGACTAATGAGATCCAACGAGAACATGCTTCCTCCTGATAGAAGCAATGAACAAAGAAAAGAGAAAGCAGTGTGTTCAAGCGCTAGCGAGAGCTGGGAGCTGAGAAAAATAGAGCTAATAATTCTTTAGAGCAAAGGTCTGGTGAATGGACACACACTGAGAGGACAAAGCTTGGGGGTTGGTTGAGGACCAAAAAGACAAATCTTCGATCAGAGTCCATTTCCCCAGAATCGAGTACAGTTGATTTTCTCGGGAGACTTCCCGACCACTCAGCAGTGGATTTACAGCAAACTTCAAAGACGAACACAAGAGAGGCTCGGCAAAGACTATGAAAGCGATTAAAGAGGAACGTGTAATTTAGCACTAAGCAGCAACATGTACACAGGATGCAGGTCTTGTAAGTTGCCAAAGGTGGGCGGGACTCTGGCCCGGGGGGGAATATTTACTGCAGCATGTCAAAGAATGTGTACATCAAGCCTGTACTTGTCCAGCCGCGATGGTATCGCAAGTATTCACGTCGGAGTGCACACTATTTCGAGTATCATTCAGGCAGGTGACAAAAAAAAAAAGCGGAGTAGAAGAGCCCTCCAGCTTGCTTTAATAATACGCCAGTCATTATATAATGCCTTGGTGTGAAGACTGACGGCGATGGATTATTTTTTTTGGGGGGGGCTACGGGGAAAAGGAATTTCTTGTATTGGTACATTGACATTAAACGTCTTATTTGAGACATTGCTTAACAACAGTTGCACTCAGAAAACATCAGAACCTTTGTTCAACTTGGAGTCAAGTGTGTAATTGAGGATGTTCCTGCCTCTTGCTCCCCTCTGCTGGGTTTTGCTCAATACTGCAAGTTGGGAGCAACTTGGGGGGCGAGCTTGGGGGGAGGGGGGGCAAATGGGCCAAGAGAACATCGAGAACGCTCACCTCGCTGGATGAACCTCAAGTCTCGGAGCAGATTTGGTTTGCTTTAAAATACATTTTCATCCGACCCAAAAAACGGCATATGCATTATGTGCTTTTCACATTTTAGGTTAATTTTTGTATATAATCACAAAGCCTGTAATTACCTCCTCATTACTTCTCTGTATTACTTATGCAGTGAATTGGAAGTGCAAGTCTTTCCCTCTGACATGGCCTTCTTTTGTATCTATTTCTGTCTTGCCCTAAAATGACAAAATTGCATCCCTCGGACCACAAGGAATTGTGTTAGTACCTAACGCGAGAGCCTAATTAGATTTGTTCTGATTACTACTAGTCTTTGATATTTTCCTTTTGTGTCACTTTTTGGAGTTCTTTTGAAGCTTTATTCCGAACAAGCCTCTGAAAGGGTAAATTTGGACGACGACGACCAAGTGTAAATGAAGTTTCACGTACGGACGACAATGTAGTGTTTGTGCACATTCACTTGAAGGAAAAAAATTATAATTTACTGTACATGCCAGGGCTTGAGTTGAGACACTTAAAAAATTTACTACAATTGCTGGTCTCATTTAAATCAACCACTTGCTCAGAAGCACACTTCACACGCACTCTGAATGATCCAATCACAAGTGGGCAGCTCCAGCAAAAGGTACACTCTGGATCACGTCATTGTTAGTCAAAGTGAAAGCAAATGGAGATGATAAAAGGTCATCTAATCAGCAACCATCAGTGACCATTAGTCAAAGACGGATTTCACGCTATCTCCACACTGTGGTGACGAACGAGATAAGGTCAGGACTCAGGATGTGACCAGGCCAGTGTTTGAAGACAGAATGCCCTCTGCAACGTGACTAACAGATGAATTGAGATTCATTAAAGTGGCGAGGTAAGCCATACCTGCAAGAGCTTTGATGCGCGAGCGCTCAAAGAGGCGCGCGGAACTATTTTCGTTGTCCCATTCGGTCTCTGCCGCCAGGTCCCAGCGGTTGTTGATGTCATTGTACTGCTGCTGGATCTCCAAGCTGTCAAAGTCTGTGGGCGAGATGGTGCTCATGGTGTCCAGGCGTCCGGGCGAGAGGAAAATTCATCCAACCTAAAATCAGGGAAGAGAAAGTCAGCACACATTAGGGAAGTGGGGGATAAAAAAAAAAAAATTGACAGCTGCACATCAGATAGGAGCTTTCACTGTACAACTAGCTGCCAGGGCTTATGTAATGTAATATTAGGCATTTGATTTTAGAGTCAGAAGCCAGTGTCTCTTTACGATTAATCAAAATGACATTACACCTTTTTATCCGTTCTCTTTTTCATGCCACCCTATTAGTACCAAAAGCAACTTGAACAGATGAATTAATAAGGATAATAAAGAAGAATGAACACACACAAGTCACCCTTTCTGTACAAATACCCAAATGGAAATGTGCAAATGATTAACTTACTATTTGGATTAACATCCATGACAAGTCGATTCACTGATAACAGTTTGTTGTAGTGCGTATGTTTGATGGAAAATAAAATGATCAAAGTTATCGCTAACAAAGCATGACGTCCATCATAATGGTCCAACATACTTTGATTTGTTGTCTAATAGCAAATGATGAGTCATACAAACAGCAGCTCACTATGACCATTAATTAAACATCATGAACATTTTTTATATATATACTGCCTGTGTTCTTGGCCCCAGCTACAAAAAGGCCAGAAAACACACACACACCACGGAAATTACCCCCACCCACCCCCGACTCATTGCATTATTAAGCATGTGAGAAATAAAAGCACATCCAAAAGCGTGACAGCCGACACTGAAAGTAAACCTTAATGCAACTAAATCAAGTAAAAAAAGTAAATCATCAACACACATTGTAGCTAGTTACACACACACACACACACACACACAAAATCAAACAAAATCTTGAAAATCTTATTAGCAGGAGATTAAGGAGTGTCTGGGAATAGGAACTAAAGGCAGGGATTAGGGAAGAAGACAGAACACGGCCTCCACATACCCACCCCCCTTCAACATTTCACATCACTGACCACACCGCTGACGTAAAAGGAGCTGAAAACGCACAATTTCGTTACTGCCACTAAACCCTGGGTCAGAAAGGAACACATTTTCACACCCGTCACCAAATTCTGGACAAGCATGATGAATATGAATCAGAATATTATTCCCAATGAATAGAAGAGATCAATTCCAGCCTGTGTGCGGTTGAATAAGAAACTACACAAATTTCAAAAGACTACCTCAGACATAACGGAAATGGCTAAGTCCATAAAAATGCATCGATGGGTATGGTTAAGGCTGGATGGGGTCTGAAAGGGCAATGAGATGAACAGATTCTGGCAGAGGGGCAGGACAATCCTGTTCCGGGAACAAGTATGAAGGGTGGTTGTTCAGTGTCCGTGTTAATCTCTCCTCAATGGATCAGACAAACAATCCCCCTGACCTACTATGATACAAGCTATTGCTCATCCTCCCACACACACTCACCAAAAAAAAAAAAAAAAACACACACATCGTGGAATGAAACCACACAAAAAACTGGGATGACCTATTACACCAACCACCAGAGCCACAATCACTACAACCACACACTGCCTGGAAAAGTCACAGTGAATCCACCCACTCAACATGAAACTATATACCGCGCTGGAGTGTATTACGATTTGGCCCAATGTGGCTCGGCTCAGCAGTTTGAATCGCACACGGCGCCGTTGTGCGCAAAAGAACACAAAGATAGGAGGAACTACAGTACATCTGTTGTTATGGGTAACCAGGCAGGATCCTCTTGTGGACAATATTTCCAAAATAACCCTTGTGGAGGTATCAGATGCACAGCCTGGAGCGAGTTCATAACAATACGACTGCTTCGTATTAAGACCAGAAAAAGGAATACATGGTCAGACAGACAGATGTTCACCGAGAAAAAAAAAAAAAAAGGGGGGTGCTGGGGGAGTAAAAAGGGTTCCATAAAAGCAAATCCCCTTGATGCATAATCCACAAATTTAAAACAAAGTGAATATAATAATGACACAAATCGTGTTGTATTAATTTGCCGCAAAATAATAATTGCTGCCGTTCCTTCTAATACAATATAGAAAACAATTTTTAACTGATGTCTTATTATTTTATTTTGAACTCATCCCATCCTCCTCCTCCTCCCAAGGGGAAGTGGGCCATCCGGCAGTGCCTCGGGGCCAAACCTCAGCCTCTGACCTGACAGACGCATGTCAGCCAATTGTGCAGCGGGCGCAAGCTCAACACCGCCAAGCAGAGCCAGCGGCGTGACGGGCAGCGCCACCATTCTTTGCGTCTCCCCTCTTTGTCACCCCTCCTCCTCGCCCTCCTCCCTGCGAGCTCATTCTCCTCACCCAGCTGGACTGTTTGTCAATGTGACCGCGTTAATCAGGAGCGGAGTAAATGAGAAATTGAGCCTGGAATCGGTCGCCTGCGGGGAATGACTTGCTCGATGTACATTAGCCAGCCACACAGACACTGTCCAACAGTGGAATACGGGACACAAACTACAAATGAACCTGTCAAGTTCTTTTGTGGGAAAAAAAAAGGGAAGCAGGTAACTTGGAAGATTTTTCGCATTTTATGCAAAAGCAGTTGTAATGAAATAATTTGCAAATCAATCAAATACCTCATATTACAGTCAACGCAAATTCGTTAATAATCCGATATTAATGGATTGAACAGATTTATTTATTTATTTATTAATTTTTTATATCTGCTCACCAAAGAATGACTTTTACCGTGTGCACTTAACAAACCATCTTATTTTTAATCACACCCCCCCTCACTTGAATAGCACAGGCTGGTCTAACAGAGTGCCGTGTGTGCGTATGTCTTGAATATTAACGGTGTGCGTTTACTTTTCAAAGTAACTGCAAAATCAATTTGCCTGCCAACTGCAAAATAGATTGTTGATTAATTGTGAAACAATTGAGGCAAAGGGGAGTGCACGGCACAGTTCCATTGATTCACACTCAACTAGTTTGTGCTCTGATCAACAACAACGCAACATCTGCGGCAAGCAGGTGAGAGGCATTAGTGCTGTGACTCCTTTCGTCTTTTGCTCAATACTACAGGAGTACTGAGACGGGACTTGAAAGCAACCTTTCTCAAAATTCCACGAATGCTTTCCTTTCAATCGATCATTGTAAAAAGTTAATGTTGCAATGAAGCCTCCATACAACTAAACTTGATTTAAATGAACTGAGAGCCGAAATACACATTTCTACTCCCCCTTTACGCGACTGAAACCAAAACGCCGGTGCCAACAAACGTTCCCATACAAATGAAAGAGTCAGCAGAGAGTTGGTACAGTTGTTCGGGCCTTTCCTGTTAGTAGCGACGAAG
Organism: Idiotropiscis lumnitzeri; assembly: GCF_059441095.1. NCBI lineage: Eukaryota > Metazoa > Chordata > Actinopteri > Syngnathiformes > Syngnathidae > Idiotropiscis > Idiotropiscis lumnitzeri. The sequence goes on from NC_142407.1 coordinate 10,213,551, forward strand.
CAGCCAGGGGCATGTAAGCATCAGAGGCCCCTCCACAGGCTGCTGATCCCAGTCTAAATGCATTGCTGAATAGAACAGCGGGCTCTTTTGTGGACCTGTAGCATCACATTCATCAAACAGTCAAGCCACCGCGCCGGCCGCACGCAGACACAGACATGTCACTTTGATTCAGCAAGCCAGCTTTGTATACAGAATAATGGAAAACATCATTCGCTTCTCTTTTGCGTCAGTTCAGTCATGCGGAACAAAAAGGAAATGTGACAAAAGTGTCACTGCAGAGGCAATTATCATTTCACCCCCAAAACCTATTCAGCTCAAGACCCAAATTAGAATATACAGACTCAAACCATGAGTTAAAAGATTTTAAACTGCAGCACTTCTAATGGATTCTAGAAAACACAATTGGGCCACTCAACATTATACTGAGGTACTGATTAGCAAACAATTCACTTTCTACTAATGTTAACAATATCATGAGCAACCAAATGTGTGACTAAATTACCTCTCCAAGTACAAAATCATTGGGTTTTTTTCCAAGGACCTAAACACAATCTTTCTTATCATAAAAATAGCATTGGAAACAAATGTGACGAAACCATGCGTGAGACTTATTTTTGTATAGTAAGGCCGAGTTCCCATAAAACAGGTTACCTCTCCCATCTCGAAGGAAAAATAAGCAAAGCCTTGATTTAACTTGTGTTTGTTTCCTCAATGCTTACGTAATATACATTGGCAACCCTACTTCTTCTTTGGTCTTGAGCTGAAAATTTGAAGTCAAACCTGCTTTGAGGAGACCTAAGAGTTGCCCATGAATTATTCATTCCTTCAGTATTTTGTTGTCCGTACCATTTCGACCTCCAGAGGGCCAGTGTCAATTATTGACCACAGTGCAGGGAGCCGTCTACCAACATACAACAAATCCTGCCTTGAGACAATTCCCTCAGTAGCATTGATTTACTGTACCAGGTGGAAAAGAGGACATGTGGCCCTCTAGTGGCACTATTCAATTCTTACTGAAAGGCGGCATGATGGGAAACGTAGTAAAATTGTAAAAATATGAATACGCTATAATATAGATATATAAATAGTAGACGTTTATTATAATGAAATATATAAATAAATGTAAATCTAAGCAAAGCTCTTCTTCTGGTGTTTGTTGCCTAAAACCATTAGCTTAGCGATTAGCATTGGCTTCTTGTGCTCTCTCTGTCAATGTTGCTAATTTTCATCCGCCTTTAGTGATAGCGATCCTTTATCAGAAGTGTGTCTTGTACTCTCGCCATGGAGTCAAAGATTAGTTAGAGGAGAAAATCTGTAACACGGGAGGATATTTAACTGCGCCAGACAGCAAGCGCAGCTGGTAGCTTGTGCCTCGGTGCGGCACGTGTTAGCCCCCCTGCCAGTTCGCGAACAGCAGCTCGGAGCTGATTGGTTTGCATGACATGTCATGGGTAGCATGTCGTTTCTGATTGGTGTGCTAGGTGGGAGAGAAGGGACACATTTATGTGCATGATAGTTGATTCAGCAGATTCAATTTCAATAAAAAATAACGATAATCATTTAGTCGTAGAGTGAAGGGTCAATTGTTTGCATGTCTTCGATTTTCTCTGGGTGTACTGCACAGTACAACACTTATCAACAAAAGTGAGCTGGGGTGAGCTCTAGTCACTCACCACCCTACTGGGGAAAATGAATGTATGGATAGTTTCCATAGTTGATGCTAGGGTAGGGGTTAGAGTTCAGAATACTACTCAATCATGCAATGAATGTAAAATTATAACACACTGCTATGTGGAACCCTGGACCCAGGGACTAACTGTCCTTACTGCCACGATACATGGAGAGCTATGTGCAATCTCCTTAGTAGGAAAAAAAAAGATCTCAATGACTGAAAAAATAAAAGATCTCAATGACTGTAACATGACTCATAAACAATGCGAGAGAAATAGTGAAGTATAAATCACTCAGGATGGAAAAGGGACAAGGTCAAAAGGCAATTAAAGAGATAACCACACCAAAATGTTTCCGTTCACAGCATGCCATAGTTGGCTGTCATTCATTTTATCAGCTTGCATCAAAGCACAGACAAGTTGTAATATGTGTATGGGGAACTGTATTGAAAGCCACAATCATACAATATTTAAGACAATTCCCTTTTGTGGAAACCATAATGGTCTCAAGAAAAGCAATTAAAAGTCATCAATATGCGTACGTGTGAGTAAGACCATGTCCAACTGCCTTTCATTCTGAGCCAATTTTAAACAGCTGTGATGTTGTTTGTCATTGCAAGTTATGTCAACAACAAGTTGGTTCAAATAAGGTTTAATGATACGCTTCACAATAAACGTAACATGATGAGAGATCACCAAGTGTGTCATGGGAAATTTTCCGATTTGACTTAATTGCTCTGAAAATGAGTCCCTCATTACAGATATTCTATATTAGTGTATTTGTTTATTTGTCTATGCCAGCAATTTATAGTGACCGCCAAAACAATTAAATTGTATTTAATTACATGGTAGAAGATATATTGACCTTTGTATCTACTTTTTGTGACATTTTTGAAAGAATTTCATGGGACAGCACTAAAGTAAAATGTGTTTTAAAAAAAAAAATCTGTTTTAATGCAAATAATCAGTAGCCAACGCATCTGATGGCTGATACGTTCCTGCTGTTCGGGCCATATGCAGCATACATCTGTCCTATCATAATATAACAACATCGAAAGCCCGTCATAGTGTAAATAAAGACAAAATCAATGCGGAAAATATGAAAGAAAGCATAAACTAGCTAGCAGGTAAACGCAGCTCGCATACAGCTCCAAAGTGTGAACATGAGGGCAGCATGTTAAATCCGAATGTGGCAGGCTTTGACATGGATTCAAACAAAGGCATAAGAGACAGACGTCCTGATTGATGGCTCCTACTTAAAACACAAACCAACTCCTCGGCCAAGCGGCTAGCGTTTGAGCAACAGATGAGCCCCAGTGCGTTAAATATGACTTTTGTCATCATGTTGAATAAACACACATTGGCGACGATAAGCTATCTGTTGGCATGAGATGCTAATAGCTGCCGCGGGCTAACAGCAGTCACCTGAATGATATCACTCGCCTCTCTCATTAGCTTGGTTATTAGTGGGTTAGCCAGAAAGCCAATAGAAGATGGAAGAAGAATGGGGGAAATATGCTTACCTCTTGTTTTGTCTTCTGCCTTTTTGTATGTTTAAATTTTACCCTATCGCATAAATATGGAATTTTAAGCCGACATCAAAACGTGCTCCCCTCGCGTTCAATCGACGCGTGCCACTCCGCTAATTCAAGCGTTAACGGTTAGAAGAAGAAAAAAAAAACAACAACAAAGGGTTAACAATAAAATCCCCCCCAAGACGCTAATAATGTCCCTCCGTTACATCCGCATCATCATCAAAAAAAATAGTCTCCTCCGCGCTTGCTATCAACTCGCCGTGTATTAAAGGCAACCCCCCCCAAAAATGGCCTTTTTGGAATCTAGTTGAAACACATGAGAACGGTCCGCCTCGGGGACATAAGTGATGAGACGCAGGTACGAGGCGGATATCCGCAGCAGCTCGTGGCCGAGCATCCGACGCTCCGCCCGGTTCCAATCTCACTGGCCGCTCCCGCTGCCTGCGCTCCAGTACAGCGGCTCCAAGAAAGAAAAAGCGGTGGAGGTGCTGCTGTTGGTGGTCGTTCGACGTGTGCGTGGGGGGGAGTGAGGGTGGGTGCTTGCTGACCCTTCCTGGTCACATGCGAAGCAGCGTGCACAGATTCGGTGCTCCGATTGGGACTGCGATTGAACGAAACAAAAACACAATATGGTGCTGTCCCTGGTGCTAAACGCAAAAACCTGATAACATATTGTTTTGGATTGGGGTGATACATGACATCGGTTTTCAGTACAAACACTGCTCCTACTACTGCTGATGTCATCAAAATTGCATGCTGGATTCGGAAATGCTATGTTGGTCATGTCGGTGTATTATTTATGGAATCCACTTCAATTTTCGTTTTTTTTCATCTGGGGTAGGCTCCATCTTGTCCATGACGCTAAATCAAGTGCTATGGTAGCTGCATGGCAGGATAGTTGTTGGATCTGTATGTGCCCTGCCAGTAGTTCCCTCCGACAAGTTCAGGGTGTGTACACTTCCCTAAATAAAACTTAACAAAAAAAGAAAAATCCAATCCCCCGAACATGCTTGTTTCATAATAATGTGAACGCATGAGTGACCCAAGATGGGTGAAGTCAACTGGTCACTTTATTTTTGCTTGTTGACTCGCTGCAGCATTTGCATAACCGTCATTGGTCAGTACAACAGCACTAATGGAATAAAGATGATTCTGATAGGCTAACAGAAATGTTGGGAATATTCTTAACAGAGCAAACAAATTATTTGTCATTGCAATCCCCACTAGTTGATCTGACAGCTGCCAGCCTGGCTTCATTTATATTATAATATTGCTCCATAAAAAAAAAAAAAGGTCTCAAAGGGATCTTAGAAAAGACAACCAGTCCTTGTATTTGCTCTATACTGAGTTGCGAAGTGACATAAAGAAGGCATACTTAAAACTGAGGACCTCTGGCATCAAAAGTCAATCCTGGAATACTCTAAAATCCCAAGACGCTATAATCGGTGCCTTTGAAACATGTAAGCAGTGCAACTCCGAGCGCCTATTTTTGGGTCTGTGTGCTCCATCTGCACTGGAGAGGGTGGGTGCATGCGCGTGTGTGGGTGTAGCTAAACCAACAAAGTGGTAGTGGGGAGGACTTTATGGGATGTTGGGTCTCCTTGGGAGGGCTGAGCAGTTGGGAAAATAGCATCCCATTCATTACGAGCCGTTTGTGGAGGCGAAAAAGCCAAGCGAGTTTTGTTGGGGATGTTTTATTGTAGCCGAAGCTTTCCAATGAGTCTTGACACCTGGCAATTAATTTGAAATGTTTTGTATTGCCCCGAACACCCGTTGTTGAGCATCAAAATCTTCCGTGATGTCAGTGCTTTTTCCGTCAGTCCAAATGATACCTGATAAACGAAATGTCTCTAATGACTTTTCGGGACATGGGACATTTCCTATACCTTCCCTGAAAGCATTGAAAAAAAAAAAAACAGGCACAGCTGTATTAGGCGAACTGGACAGTCCAAAGCACTGAAAGATGTCTTGCTGTGTATACATCATAAAAGCCCCTCCAATCACACTAATGAATCTGCGTGAAAAGGTGTCAACATTTTTAACACACACCCAGCATGTTTACACCCCAGGGCCCAGACCCACACCCGTGCTGGGAGCTCATCCCCAATCCACTGTGACAAAGGGAAAGAGCTGAGTGCAGAATATAAGTCCGCCACTGGCTGCCAGAGTGCGTCCAGCACATTGCTTTCTGCAGATTGCAGCATTTTGAGCTAAACCCCCCTCTGTCTGCTCTCTATAGATGAGACCCGGACGGGCGGGGGGGTCATCGTTGGTGCGTGCAGCAAACGAGGGTGGGGTCGCAGCCGGCAGGCATGCGTTTGGCAAAGTTGGCGTGACTGTGCTTTCACATGGTTGGACATGATGGGCGCTTATATTTTCTCCTAGTGAAATGTGGGACTGATATTCCCAACCTTAAAGCTGAATCATATGACTCCAGTCAAGGGGAGGTAAAAGAGGAGGGGCTCCATGCTGCCCTTTAAGAATCATCAGAGGGACTTGAGAGGCAACTCTGGAGCATAGAAACAGTCAACCTGCAATAAAAGCAAGTGGCAGGCTGTACATTTCCCACCTAGGCCTTCAGTGAAGTCCTGCTTAATAATAATTTACAGAAACACACTTACACAGTACTGAGTGAGTGTTGAACGACCTAGCTTCTCTTGAAAGGTCCGTCTTGAAAATACCCGCGCAAGTGTATCTTAAATCCACATTTTTCCCTCTTTTGGCCATTGTGGTTTAAAAAAAGCAAGAATATATTTTAGATTTTCGAACAGTCGCTAGTAACGACTTCCGGGTGTGTTGATCCCGCATGGCGCCGCCCCAATCCAATCACAAGAGGCGTTCATCACCTTCAGCGTAAGGACAGTGAGAAGGCTCACTGTAACCAACTCGTCATCTGATTGGCTATCGGAACTGTCTATCTACTCTGAAAGTCCATTGATTTTGACAGGACAGTCGCCCGCACGATTGTATCTGAAGGCCTCGGACGAATAGTGCGTGCGACTGGTATTGTGAAATCTGCCTGGCAACACGAGCAAGGAGAATTCTGATTGGATAAAAACTCTCACTGAAAAATACAACACTAGGATATAATATAACATCAATGTGAAGAGTATGATCATTTATTCTTGATTATGTTAGGCCAGTTGAGAAGGCTTTGAAGTCCTTGACTGCCATAAAATTTAAACCCTGATCATGTACTGTCATATGAAAAGGGTATATGATGCAAGGAACAAATTATCCAAGTTATGTCAGCTTTATTTGGTGAGAGGCGTTTATTTGTTCAAGTGGCACCCGATGACTAACTTGAAGCATGGCATCTCGCACTATTTTTGGAGATATTTTGGAACTATCTGTACCTCACCGGTTTTAACTTTGGCGCAAGATATTTAAAAGGTTGGTTGTTTGCGTAATCATTCCAAACTACATTACCTATTTGTCTGCTCTCCGCTCGTCGCCACACACATTTTTTCTAAAGTAGCCAAGATTATAAAATGGCTTTGCGCTTTCTATAAAAACAAGTTTGTAGTTAACCACGGGACTGATAGAAGGAGACAAGTCATTTCAGAAAGTCATTGCTGGGTATGTTTATCCCGCCACCCCCACTTCCGCCGAACCCGCAGCACACCTACTTGAGTTCAGTGAATGCAGTGCAGAGCAATCAGAGGTTTACTCTCCGGGCAGTGCGACCCACTAAAATGTATAAATATCCTCTCGCCACCTTTCCAAGTCACCTCAAAAGGGCAGCTATGCTATTTCCGTTGTAATTGTTGCTCAGCTTCCATTTCTTTGCGCCGTGACCTCGTTCTTATCTGGCTAAACTAGTTGCTGAAGGTCACCCTGATGTTCCAGATTGAAATTACATAATGCTCTGACAGATTGAAACCAGGACAGCGAGGGGGCTGGTGGCGCTGTAGCGACGTGAAGTCCCTGAGCTCACAGGATGAGCAGCATCATCTTTGTATCGGGACCAAACGATTCAAATACGAGGCGGAGCTGCAAATTCTCAATCGGCACGCATACGCTCAAGCAACAGACATAAAATGCAAATGCAAAAATTAGTTGAAACGTTTTTGTTTTATTATTAAATTCTTAACACATTTTCAAAATGGTTCAATGCAGCAAAACATTCTCGTCTTTCCAAAATCAGCTACAGTTGGCAAACACTCCCACCGTTCATTGCTAAGTGTATGTTTATTTTTTTTTTTTTCAATTTCTAGCTTAGGTGCACATGTCAAATTATACAAAAACTTCAGGTCTCTCATATTTTACATCAACAAAATGGACAAGTTTTACAGCAACTCTCAATCCACAAACTGTACAATAACACAATCAACAATCTGCGTTTGAATAACACAATTCAAAGTAGGGCAATTTAGAATTAAATACAAAGGAGTAATGAATGCGGACGAAGATTTAAAGAGGGATAGCGCTACGCGTAGCCTTCAAACAATGTACAAATCTCAAATGGGCTTCAGTAGAAAACATCAGCTAAAAAAAAAACATTAAAAAACAATATCAAGTTCTCAATATTTAATTACAAAAACATTTACTGAAATTTTTATCATCCCAATTTTTTTCCCCTTTATTTTTATTTTTTTTTAACGGGCAGGAAAGGAGCTAACAGCATTTAATCTTATGACACGGCTCCTTCCACGGTTTTATATCGACTGTGTGTGTACACAGTTCCTTGTTCTAAATGGAGTGTGTATTGCGTATACTGTGCATGGATAAATAAGAGCGACACGTCAAAGGGGGTTACTGGGTTCTACGGCGGACACATTTGTTTGGCCTGCGTGTGGCCACAAAGCCGTGTTTGCAGTAGCACTTGTATGAGCCCACAGTGTTCACACAGCGCGCGTTCTCGCACGGGCTACTGCGAACTCCTGGTTCTGCACACTCGTCAATATCTGGGGGTTGAAATCAAAAGCAGAAATAAACACAAAATGCATGTTTTCGGATAACAGTCCAACTCAGCATGGTAGAAAATGAAACGTTGAGGTCGATTGTGTTGACACAACAGGGCGTACCACTCACTGGTACTCGTAAAAATGGACTCATATTCGCATAAAATGTCCATCACTGATGCTGCGTGAAATCCACGTCTGCTCTGTCAGTCACTTCAATGTGCGATAAAATAAAAGTACAAACCTATACAGCGGGTGTGAGAGTGGTCCAACCTAAATCCTTGGTTACATTCACACATGGTGCCCAGATAGGAGCGCACACAGTGGCCATTTGCACAGCTGCATTCGTCGGAATCCTCCTCCGAACTGTCACCTGAAAGAGAACATTTTTCATATTTGGAAAAATGTGGCATGGATGGAAAAGGATGGTTGGCTGAGTTTAATAAAAAAAATTAAAAAAATAATCGATTTTACTTTTCATCGCCCGATATCAATTCGTAAAAACATTCATTTGTATTTGTCTCAAACACGCACCAAAATAGAAACAACAAAATAGACAGAAATTGATTTTTTTTTTCTTGATAGGTATCATCCAGCAAACTTTATCCACGACAAAATTCAGAAAATAGTAGAATAGACTGTTTTGTAGTAGGAGTAGTTTTTCTCTGTGGGTCTACATGCATGTGCCTTTAAGAGGCGGGGCCTAGTGGACTAAACACACACGGTGTGAACGCTATATTTAAAAAAAAAAAATTTAACCTGGATTATAGTTCGCGAAAGCTGTCAGGATATCCTGCTCCCCGTCTGATTCCGTCTCCAGGTGCATCTCGCACAAATGGTTGAACATCTCTGCGTACAAACAAGAAAGACCTTCAGGAAAACTCAAAGTGACAGCAACACGGCAGCGTGTCGTTGACCTTCACTCACCCGAATGCCTCGGTGGGCAAGTGTTGCACTCTGGCCCCCAGCCGCGTCCGTAGTGGCAGCAGCACTCCGAGTAGGTCACCAGCATGATGCTCCGTGGATCGCTGCAGATCAAACCCTCGTCCACCTGCAGGAAACACACGTCTTTGTGGGCCGCAGTCCGATCTAAAGGAAGAAAACAGCATTACATTGAATTACAGAATGAGTACAGAAAACCTTTTTTTTTTCATGGTCATAAATGGGCGAATATAAATGCATGGCGTTGAGGAATTTGAAATCAGACTAAATAACAGCTTTGAGTAGTAAACTGCTCACCTCCTAAGGCACACCTGCACACTCTAAAATGCCCCAAAGTGGTATCACAAAAAAATGCCTTTAGAAAGATGAGAATGTTTCAAGAACTAGCACTGTACTTTTAACAACACAGTTATTTATTTTACTTAGCTCATTTAAATGCTCAAGCAGATATAATAATATGAACTGTGACAAAAAGCTTGCCGCCAACTATGCTGCGGATGAACACATCGAAATGAGGAGAAATCACATGTAGCACCGTGGTGCCAAGAGTCTTTCTGGAATTTATTTATTGATTTTTTAAACTAGCTGATTTTGATTTTACCCACCGTCATAGACGCACTGTTTGAGCGCTGCACTGAAGGTGCGTGGAGGGTCACAAAAACAGTGAAAGGAGCCGGGCGTGTTCTCACACCTCCCATTCTTACAGTACGAGGGATCCTGGCACTCATTCACATCTGCAAAGGGCACCACAGACACTGGTTACAGTATGAACATCTGTTTGGGGCCGGCTAGACTTGGCAAAGTGGTGGACACAGAAACAGTTGAGTCATTGCTAACAAAGAACCTCAGACAGTTCAGACTTGACCAGGGGACTGACTACATGTCTGACGAAGAGGAACAGAAGATGCCAGAATGAGATGTGTGCACTGCCCATGAAATTGAAGGGGCAATCCCTCCCTCTTGTTTTCTCAAACGTGTCAGTCATATCTGAATGCTAGTAAAAAAGAAAAATCCTACCAGGTGTTGTTGAAAAGAAATAGATTGATATTGCCTGGAAAAAAATAACTGCAGGGAAACTTCAATGCGGCTTTTTGCTCCCTTCTAAAACGGTAAGGGCAGTTGAGTATAGGATTTTTTTTTTTTCAATTTTCTCCTGTCTAATCTGGACTAATCCTACCTCACACCGTCCTGCAAACTGTTGTTGTGGTAAACAACTGGTATCACAAAACCACAGGCCCAAATTCATCCATAATAAATAGCATTCGGCCTCGCCAACGCTAAGCTGGAAAGTCGACACCTCGTGCGCAGTTATCATAAACAAAGACACGCGAGCTAAAAGACGCGTTCAGTATTATGCGTGACATTTTGTGGTATCACAAAGTACAACATCAGAGCAAACCTATTTTGTACAACAAGGAATTTAGCAAAAAGAGCCTTTGACTTTTTTCTTCGTCTGCACTGTACGCAGCATTAGCTGCATTTTAATAGTGTTGCACCAGGGATCAAGGATTAGATATCTTTCTAAAGTTGCTGCGTCGACTAGAATTTGTAAATATTCAATTATTTAGTTTTCGAATGAATCATGAACGATTTTTGTTGCTGTAGAAAAAATGGAATTTAAAAAAAAAAAAGAACTGCAGTTTTCATATGATGTAGTCTTGTGATTCTATGTGGCACTCGCTTGCTCCCCCTGGTGGTCATTGAAAGAATCACTACTTAGTACAGTTCAGTTGTATTTAACTTTTAAGTTCAATATTATACTATAAAATACAACTTTATTTATATAGTGCATTTCACATATTGCATTCAATATTTTGGTACAATTTTCATTTAACTTATGTGCAACAGATTAATTACATATGCTGTTTATTTTCTTCATATATTTATGCACAGTGGTAATTTGTTAATTAATTAAATATTAATTAAAGGAATAGACAAAATGTTTTCCGGGAGCAACTCAAAAATTTAATAATCGCACTCTAGTGTACTTTCAAGGTCTATTTTTTTACACCTGCTTTCCTGCCTTGCAATGAAACCAAAGCATGCACTCATCCAGAAAGACAATATTCTTTCCTTTGTTTGGCTGTCTCCGATTACATTTCCATCGCCAACTAGGAACTGAGGCTTGCTTTCTAATAGGAGGGTCTCCACTTACCCGCCTGCTCTTCGGGAGTCACACAACGGTTGCGGTCGATCGCGAGGGTCCAAGGCGGGGAGCAGATGCAGTAGTAAGACCCTGGCGTGTCCACACAGAGACCGTTCTTGCAGTTGGCGAGGTCCTCACACTCATTCACATCTAAGCAAAAAAGATCAACACATCATCACGCCGACGTCAACGTCTTTGGGAGAAGATTGGAGCTTACTCACCAGCCACTGCAGCGATCACGCATTTCTTTTTGTTGGCGTCTGGGGTCCACGGCTGCTTACAGTTGCAGTAAAAGGACCCTTCGGTGTTGACGCAACGGCCATTTCTGCACAGAGACTCGTCGTGGCATTCATTCACATCTGAGGGAAAACAAAAGTGTCATTTACTGAATTAAATTCTCAAACTGCATCATTTTAAAAGATGCAATGGCTAGTATTGCTCAGTTGGATTTGACATTTAATCTTTGGAGATAGTCCCGCTTGCTGGGAATGGTACTTATTTCGACACCTACCAATGCACTCAAGAAGGTTGCCGTCATAGTAAAAGCCTTGTTGACAGTAGCACTCGTATCCCGGCTGTGTGTTCTGGCAGCGACCCTTCTTGCAGATTTCATCGGCAAAAAGAGAACACTCGTCAATATCTGCGAAGAAAGCGTGGACAAGTCTCAGAAAATGACAGTTAATAAGAGGGTTAATGATGTAGGGCAGATAGCGACAGCGATGACATCATATCTACCCTGGTAGGCAGGCCGGCTATACATGAGTCCTTCGTCATAATAGAGACCTTGCCCGTGAGGACACAGGAAGTGGAATTCGGCTGCGTGGATAAGAGAACAAAAGTGGAATTAATATTTTCTCACAACACTTTAATCAGATATTCCCCAAAATGCATCGCGGGTTGGTTGCTAAATTCGAATTCCACTGTCGTGCAAGAATGCTCCAAGACTTTATGGTATTATTATTTCCATACCACGAAAAATGTTCCACAAAACCATCTTGTTGAGCGTAAATCAGTCAACTGTTAACTGACTTTTGAAGTTCGAACTGATTAGTTCAATTAGATTCACATTTTGTGATTTATTTATTTTTTTTGGCGGGGTGGCGTGCCGTGAGATCTAAATCTTGTGGCTTAGTTGAGTAACGGCCATAATGTTCGGAACATATTTGGTTCATTTTACTGCTTATGTTGATATTGCTCAGATAGTGTCACGCCACAAAACCAAATTAAAGACGTGCTCTGAGCATTAACTACAGTTGCTGCTGTCACACTGAGTATGTTTCGGTTGTACCTGAGTGAGAAACGGGACACGGGTAGATCTCACAGTGGTCTCCCCATCCGACCCCGATGGAGCAGCAGCACTCTTGCTTGGTGACGTTGGTGGCCAGGACGCTGTCACAGAACACGGTGTCATCCAGGTTCAGGTAGCACTCCTTCTTCTCATCCGCGACCATCTGAGGTGCTGTGGGAGGGAAGTATAATGCTGAGTCATTATCCAGTAACAACATAAAAAATCAAATCAAATCAAATCAACGGTGAGACAATGATGTCATGGCATTGCGGTAAATTGATTGGACTTTTTACAGTCCGCCTATGCTGTATTAGCGAGGATAACCACGGATTGATTTATTTGTCATTTCAGCTTGGCAGTAGCATGTATTCACTTTGGCACACACAATTAAAGTAGGAATTTCCTTTTTACGTCCTTAAAAGGGAGTACGTCTCGGTAAGTGGTCTGACGTGAGCTGACCCGGAGTCTGAGACTGAGAGGACTCAAATGTTCCAGCCCGGTTTAAACTCGTCATCAAGAAATGGAGGAGGAATGAGAGGAAGCTTACCCTCGCAGCTGTGTTTGTCCTCGGAGAGGACGTAGCCGTGATGGCAGACGCACACATACGAACCCGGCCGATTCTCGCAAGAGCCGTACGGCTGGCAAAGACCCCAGTCGGATGCGCATTCGTCAATGTCTGAAAAGAAAACAAACACGTGATGTAACTTTTTGATTCCAATCTAAACACCAGCCGAAAGAATGTTTTGGTAGATTAAAGTGTGAAAACAGTGCGTTATTGGGGTATTTGCTCAGACATTTTAAAAATAGGCAGACTCATGTTTGGAAAATTACACAAAACAATGACAAATCATATTTGTGGACGCGTAGAGCAAGGGATACTAATAAAATATATATTTTTTTACAATTTGTTTTTGTTTTGTACCAAGAAAAAAAATTTGTTTGAATAATTGTTATTTCAATTATTACTAAAATAATCGTGATTAATATTTTTTTCAGAATTAAGTAGCCCTACTACAATTTACTAACTCTTTCAAGTTACCAGCTTTGACTTTCTGACCAATTATCGTTTTTTAATTCTGACCGAGCTTCAGATAATCCCCCGCTTGAGTCAAGCGGGGAAAAAAACATAAGGACAGCGACAGTTGCCGAAGTACTTTCAGACACAAATACGAAATGAAAACACTCGCAAGGAGCATGGCGAAGACGCTCACGCGCAACTAACGTTGCCGTAAACGACCGGACCTGGAGTCAGAACTTCTGACGTGACTCAGAAAGGGGTTATCAGTATAACTGTGGTTAAAATTAATAAATACAATCCGATGCAATCCAGGTGAACTCAATTGTTGCATTAATTGCTCGCGACGAGCAATAAACCAGGCGGCCTCATTTGGGCCGACTGACCTTGGCATCGCCGGCCTCCCACCAGAGTGTAACCCTTCTGGCACTCGCAGGTGTACGAGCCCATACTGTTGATACAGCGGCCCCTTTGACAGTTTGATGGCCTCTCGCACTCGTTGATATCTGGAGGGACAACGGCAAGGTGTAAATCATGTCTCCACAAACTGAGCTAAGCAAAGTAAATGATGAACTTTTATGTACACTATAAACCACGTCCAAAAAAAAAAAAAAGAGTTGGGAGATAATTCATGCCTTCGCAGTGGCTGCCTTCCTGCGTGCGCTGGTAGCCGGGGTAGCACTGACACTGGAAGGATCCCTCAGTATTGATGCAGCGGCCGTACGCGCACAGCCTGACATCCTCACACTCGTCGATGTCTGCGTGCCATAAAAGGAACACGGAATGAGTGGGAAGCTAATTTCTCACCACACTTCCACCTCCGCACGACCATTAAACGATTGAATAATAAAATATATCTTATTGAAGCCACGTCAAGTCATTATCTATGCATTACCACTTTTCTGGGAAATTAATCAACTATAAGTGCAAGCGACGTGCTCTTGTGAGGATTTAGTGGAAAATATTAACATTCATAACATTGCTCGATATTTTTTTTAACAGTATTTTTAATCAGAAATGCAAATAAACTTTTTTTTTTTTTGCACTGCTTCCAAATGTGTAGCACGTCATATGTGGGAAGACAAATTCCTTGTGTGTTCTGCATACTTGGCCAATAAATCTGATTCTGATCAGTTTTTAATAATTATAATAATAATAAAAATAATGAAAAATAGTAGTAGTAATAAAAATAAAAATAAAAATAAAAATAAAAATAAAAATAATAATAATAATGCAAAATATTAGTAGTAATAAAAATAAAAATAAAAATAAAAATAAAAATAAAAAAAAATAAAATAATAATAATAATAATACTTAAGAATTAAGGGTTAGGTTCATCAACAGGTGCATATTTTTTCTGAAAGGTCATTGCTGTAAATTACAATGCATGGTAAAATTCGTATTCGTTCATTTTGCATTGAAGTCACAGCAACAACTCGAGAAACATTTCATCAACATCTCACATGTGACTCACCACTGCAGCCTTTGCTGTCAACAGAAGGGAGGAAGCCCTCATTGCATAGGCAGCGGTAAGTTCCAGGAAGGTTTTCACACCTCCCGTTAGGACAGATTCCAGGCTTCTGACACTCATTTATATCTGTTGAACGAACATTAAAATGAGCTATTAATTCATTTTTTGAAGCAATAACTTATTTTTATGTGGATTTATGCATTATTGTACTCACCATAACAGATGCCAGAGCGGGCCTCGTGACCCGGCAAGCAAGGAACACACTCATAGGAACCGGGTGTGTTGTCACATTGCTCATTCGGACAGGTGTCAGGACTCAAACACTCATTTATATCTTTAAAAAAAAAATCTAAATAACTTACACTGGCACACATAATGAACGATTTATTTTTTTATTTCCTGTGATTTACCTTCACAAACAGGATGACGGTGCGACCTGCTCTTAAAGCCGCTGTGACATTCACATTTATAAGACCCGGGTAAGTTGACACACTGGCCTCCAGCGCCACAGATGTCCCGCTTAGAGCACTCGTTCACATCTGCCAACACAGTGAAGTAAATTCATGACCTGACAAAAAATAAAAATTGTGGTCGTAACTCATAACTCAGCCTGACTTACCGACACACTTTAGCCTCCCATGCTGTACCATGTGTTTGTAGCCTTGGTGACAGTGGCATTTGTAGCCGCCGTCTGTGTTGACGCAAAAGCCTCTGCCCTGACCGCAAGGCTCCGACTCACATTCATTATCATCTGGACAGGAAGGAGGAATGGCCGCGCATTACTTTTGACATGCACTCACCAGACACAACACTGAGTGCACCCATACAAAGAAGATGAATCTTAAATTCTGCCCTTACAAAAACAAACAAAAGCAATTAGAGCGCACGGCACTCCGCCGATGTAGTTAACATTTTTTCGTCTGGGAAATCAATGCGCCAATTGCAACAATGTTGAATCGCAATAGCTTAAACGGTGTATGATTTTCACAAAGGAATAAAAATGTAGCAGTGATCCTCTGAGAGAGGAAAAAAAATAAATAAAAAAATCACTAACTGATCTGATGAGATTAGGCCAGATTTGAAGCGGGCATGGATTTTCCATATTACATTTTCATCTGTTTGACATCTTCTGACCTTGCGCACACAGCATATTTTCATGAGATTCAATAAGTCTCAAAATATGAAGGATATTTTGTATGTTTCTTAAAAAAGAAAAACGGCAGAAAGCCGCTTAGATATAAATATCAAACTCACCTCAATGACAACAAAAGCTAAATATCTCTCTCTCTCTCTCTCTCTCTCTCTCTCTCTCTCTCTCTCTCTCTATCTCTCTCTCTCTCTCTCTATCTCTCTCTCTCTCTCTCACTCTCTCTCTCTCTCAACCTGTCTTGCATCCCACTACACTTTGCAGTGTGCCCCTCATGAAATATTCAAAGCAGCACCCATTCATTCGCTACTAACTAATGAGAAAATGCAGCTTGGAAAAAAAAAAAGTATGTAACAGGACACAATCTGCTGGAAGCAAGTGGACATGCATGCATGTTTCCTCTGTTGGTATTGTCCCCCCCCCAAAAAAGGTCCAGGTGTGCACCTCCTTTAACCGCCATCGTCTCTTACCCTCACAGATGTTCCTCTGCGGGCTGAGACGGTAGCCGGGGTGACAGTGACAGATGTGGCCGTTCAGGCTGTTCTCACATTCGCCGTGACCACAAATGTTCCTGCTTAGCCTACATTCATCTGTCTCTGCTTCAGGGAGGAAACACACAACATACTAGTGGGCCAGCATCTGCTACCGTACAGCCATGCATATACACTCACCGGGCACCTTATTAGCGAACACGTTTGCTAGCACTCTGGGAAAACCATTTGTTCCATGCGCAGATTTATGATGCCACAAAATATCCATCCGAAAGGATATTTAATGAGCTGTCATGAGTGACGAGGCCATTTGGGCCAAAGAAATATGACTGTTTCACGATTGTAATTCAGAGAGGAATATGATGATGGAGAAGAAAATATCAGAACGTTATCAGCTTCCTGAATTATTAATGAGCTAGGGATCGACCTGCGCTTTGTCATTCCTGAACGTCAAATTTTCAAGAAGCCCTCAGAGTTTCGGTCACCTGTAGCCTACCTCAAAACGTTTCGTGCTCAACCAGAGTACTACGGCTTCAGATTTATTTTTTTTTTTATCATTAAACCAAGCCCGTGTGGACCCAAATCAAGTGACAGGTGAGTGCATACACATCCAGTTCAAAGTAGACATGAACTGAATGCCCAAGCTTGGCTTTCTAGTGGGTTAAAATTCTCAGGAAAGAAGCACGAGTAGGACCATAAAAGCATAGAAAGCAGAAAAAGATGAAGAGGTAAGGAGCAACATTCCATTAGCAGTCATGCTCAAATTTAGGCTCGGCACCAATCGGCACTTGGCAGCGTGAGAAAAAAAAAAAAAACCAGACCAACACTTATGGTTAAAGGTGCTGTGATTCATATGTCAGTTAATGGGTGAGTTATGTGGACAAATGGCAATGAGATGTTTTAAAATGTAGTGCAGTGGTGCCAACTTGTTTTAATCCAAAACACAGACAATATCATTTAGTGGAATGCATATCATAAATGAAAAAGATTCAGTTTTGTACTTACTAAAAACAAGTCAGATGCATGCTAACGTAATAAAAAAACGTATTAGTAGCGTTAGCTTCTCATTTGGGAGCTACTAGCCTAAAAGTCATCCCATTGTTTTCTGCTGATCTTTCGGGGTGGACGACACTGAACGATGAATTTGACATTCGCAGACAACTCACGTGAGACTTTGGTCTGGGTTTCAAAGGGGTCATTGCCAGGGGTCATTCGGATGATTGTCGGAGGGGTGGGTTTGACAACTGCCGGCAGAACAGATAAAAAATGGATAGGACAGAAAGCAGTTGACTGTTGAAGTCAACACGAAAGTACAACAAGGAGTCAACTTTGTGGCTCGATTCTGAAAGTGGCGTGTGTGACCCTGGGGAGTCTTTTTCCCGACGTATTACAATAAAGTGTAATTGCACATCCACTCCAGTAGTTAGCAGTGGCACTCTCCTGGCTTACCAGGAACGCGTTGACTGTGAGAGCTGGTTGGAACCTGCTGCACAACAGTTGTTGTCTCTGGATGAGAACAAAAAAAAAATGTCATAAATATTATAATTGTGATTGTGCTTGCAAGTACCAATGTGTGAAAAAAAGACTTTATTGACCTTCTTTGTCAGGCTTGTGAGGGTAGGGCATCGGGGGGAAGGCCAAAGTTTCTCGAATATTATGGAGAACGTAGCCTTTGCCAGCAGGGCAGATATTACTGAAGGCCACTGAGGAGCAAAAATGAAATTCCATTGAAATTAAATGCATACAATGTACGCTTATTCATTTGCAGCTTCAGGCAACACAAACTTGGCGGTAAAGTATGATTATAAAAACCGGTGTCCTCACCTGTGCCCACCTGCGGACAGCGTTCACAATTACGCCCCCAAGCTTTGCCCACCGTGCAGCAGCACATGTCCTTGGTGAGTTGGGTGGGCAGGGCGTGCTCGCAACCCCTGACGTCGGTCGCCATCAGGAAGCACTGAGCCAACTCGGCTGCAGGCGGGGAGGAACGGGACACTTTTACCTCGACGAGGGCCGAAGTACGGACCTTTGAATGTTTTAAGCCGTATTTCAACTCACCGACACATCGATTCCTCTCCAGGACAAAACTGGCCTTGCAGGAACATTTGAAGCTCCCCAGCGTGTTCAAACAATCTCCATTTTGACAGATACCCTGCATGGAGCACTCGTTGATATCTTCAAGGCCGACCGGCGTGGGAGTAAAAACATGGAAAAGTTACTTAGATACACACTGTCGGGTCTGATCTCTATTTAAAGACAGGAGAACAGTGAGTACAGTTTCTTTAAGTACCGTGGAAGTTATAACCTACTCCCGGTCAATCTCCAAATTGTTCTGATTTCAAAACACGTTTTCCCAAAGAAATAGTGGAACAGACTCAAACTGTCGCCATCATAAAATATTCAGAGCCTGAAAAAAATCAAGTTGGAAAGCTGAAAACCACTTGTTAGTCTGGCATCTAACCATGAAAGACTGTGTAAAATTTACGAAGATGAAGGAAAGCACTGTAAGAGGTAAAAAATAAATGAATTATAACTAGTGAGAGCCTTCACCATTACTCTTGAATGCCCTCCCCAAGGATATTAAAGCAACAATCTCGGAAGAAATATTTTTATCTGGACTTAAGAAAGCCTTCAACACGCTCACACCACACCTAGTTGGCGACTACTCCCTCGCCCTGCAGCCTCACCCCAAAACTGGATTTTGGCCTGTTTTACTGCCACAAAAAAAAAAAATAAAATAAATCACTCCACCTCCAAGACGATTGCGCAAATTAAATGGACTCTCATTCTGCTTAAACTATAAAATATATAGCATCCAGTGGCGGACAGTCAAGGCCTTCTCTGCTGGCCCAACAAAATGAAGAAATCATGATCATATTCTTCACATTGATGTCATCTTATATCCTAGTGTTGAATTTTTAGCCAATCAGATTTCAGAGAGCTCGTGTTGCCAGGCAGATTTCATGATACCAGGAAAAGACAATAAATAAGCCATCAACGGAGCAGTCAGTTATGACATGACCATAAAATATCAGGCAGTTACCTTGACAGTGTGTGCTGTTGAATCTTTTGTAGCCTTGCGGGCAGGTGGATCCGTAATCTTCGACAATTGTCTGCTTGACAGAAGCATCTGAGGACACGGAAAAGCACACGCGAGTAAACATAGCATCAAGAGACCTTTCAAGAATAAACCTTTAACTGACTCATTAACACTTCTCAGTTTAGTCTGTGCCGAAAAGCGAGCAGAGGGCAATCAAGTCAATTTCCCAAAATAATCAAATTACCCCCAATAAACTGTTCTGAGTTTCAGTGTAAATGGTAAAGAAGTCTCATTTCAGCGCCAGCGTGTATTTTTGGCACCGACGTCTGAGAAATTGCAGTTGTCAGGGCCAGTGAAAGATTTCTGGCCACATTTTACGGCTAAACAAACGATTTTGTTTCTCTTTTGCTTCTCTAATGATAGCTTTTATGAGCCGTCCCGCTCTCGAAATGCCGTCTCACAATCACACATCTCGAAATGTGCTCTAAAAGTTTAACAATGCATTAGGCTCGCTTGTCTGCAGTTTCTGGCCCAGCTGAATTTTATGGAACAAAAGGTAGTTAAAAAAAATTAAAAAAAAATAAAAAAAATAAATACATACATTTAAGAGAGCTGTGGGTGGACTGAACTGGAATATTTTGAATATAAACTGGAAAAAATAAGATCAAAGCATACAATGTGAGTAAGAGTGTAAAAATATGAGAGATGAATGAATAAAGATGGAAGAAAGCGTACAGGACTCGCTCGGGGCTGTAGTCTAAATTCTAAATTCAGACGTACAGTATCGGGTTTTGTCAAAGGCTGTATTGTGTGACTCAGTGCCGAGAGCTGGAATAATAGTCGAGTGGAAAGAATGTGGAGCCAACATTTTCTTGAAATTCAACCTTGGGCGATGTGATGACAGTCCTGCGCTGGGCAGGCCAATCGGAACATGGCGATGTCGGAGAGCCTTATTTTCCACATTCTCCTCCTCTGGCTCACTGTCTGTGTGTGTGTGTGTGTGTGTGTGTGTGTGTGTGTGTGTGTCAGTAACTTTCATGTACAGTGGTATCAAATCCACATTTCAAAGTTGGAAGGTGCAACTCGCCGGGGACGCCAAGGTCATGGATTGGCAAATAATCCTAAGAAACAAGCAACCATCGGATTGATTTTGTACATTTACCACACGTTCCTCAAAACTTGTATGATTACATTTTTTTTTTTAATTTATTTAAACGGAATTCTTTTGAGCTCACTGGACACATCCGATACATGTTTTTTTTTTTTCGGTTCGGCTACCTCATTTGACTGCAGTGCATGAGAAGGGCAAAGGAATAAACACATTGTTAAAGGCAGACCTTTCGATACTGAGCTCATTAGACGTTGCCGGTGTGTGGATATTCTTGCTGTGCTGACTGCAAAAGAGAATTATGATGTCAAATACACTTTTTGTTGTTTGTGTACAACTCTCGGGAGAACCCGTCAACTCGGCAAGTGTGAAATTAAACAAGCAAGTGTATTTTTAGTTATCTGCTTATTTCTGAATATATGTCTGTTCTGAACTTGTGTTATGTAACTATGGGGCTAATTAACATAATAACTTAATTAAAATAACTAATGACTGGGCAGCTAGGACTGATGAGGTTCCAGAGCAAGACAATCACTTGGGAGCGGTGGCGTAAGAAGCATCACGTCCAAAGTTAAAGGATAAGCAGAGCTGCAGTGTTGTTCGCACAAATTAGTGTTAGCTAACAATGTTACCAGTATTAGCTTTGGATAATAATTTTACAATAATGTTTCAGCTAAGTTGTGTCAGCAACAGGCGGATTTTTATTTTTTTTTGTAACCTCAAACCTGTAAATGAAATCCGTATCGTCCACTTTTATATTTATTTTAACCTTGTAAGAAAACACAGCAAATTCTTTTTAAAAAGCAAAAATGCAAATATAAAGTTTGAAAAGGCTTACTAGGCAGTTTGGGGCACTGGTAACACTTGTTTTGCCCCCACGAGTTGCCCACGCTGCCGCAGCAGTCCTCCTGGTTGGTCAGAACAGGAAGCGGGGTGCTGTTGCACTAATGCAATGAGACAAATGATTAGGGACAGCATCTCTTGGGTCCTGGTCTCCACGTGTGAACTCACGGCTTGTTTGGGCGTGGTCTCCTGGAAGCAACGCCCCTTGGGTTTGTGTCGCGTGGGCGGAGGGCGCAGCCCCGTCTTCTGGGGAGCTTTGCTATCGGCTTGGACCACGGGCTGAATGACCACGGACGTGTCTGGCGTGTGGTGAACATGCACGTTTATCTGCACTGAAAACAATGCAAGGATGTGAATTGACGATAAATTATGACTTGCTAGCTACTTCATTTTGAGCACGGGCTTTTAAAACTGTTCACTCATTCCTATGCAATTGTTTTTGCATGTATTTGTACCTTCAGAGGTGTGGTGACCCGGCTGTGCGAACGGTATGGAGAAAACCGAGTGCGACTGAGTCAACTGCGTTTGTCCCAGGCTGGCTTGCTCCAGAAGCTTCTGGCCGTCGGGCTTTAAGGGCATGGGATAGACGGGTTGCTTGTTGCCTCGCGCCGCTTGAACTCGCTGGGGGAGCCGCAGAGGAAACTGGCACAGTCGGCCCGTGAAGCCCGGCGGGCATAGGCAGTGTTTCCTGGAGCTGCACATGCCACCATTCAAACACGTGAGGGGACACACAACTGTGGAAACACAGAAGGGAGGAGACAATATTTGATATGCCGTAAGACGGTGCGTCATTTTCAGTCAACAGCAAGTGGTAAAATGGTCGCTCCCTCAGATGAACAAAAAACGGGTGGATTTTACTGCTTCACTCATATTAATAATAATATCATGTCCACTGCAATATTAATCCAGAACGTCATTTCGACTAGTGATCGCACATTGAGCATATTAATACAAATATTTTTGGAGTTTGACTTGCCCTTTAAGGTTATATTTTTTATTCATTTTATTGTTGCTCGCTCTGCAAGATCGGCTATTTTGCTCCATTTAATGATGCAACAACCTAATAAAGTGTAAACATGAGTAAAAGCAAATTGTCAAATGTAATATTCAGTCTACATTGCACAAGGATTTGAGAAAAAACAAAAATCCTCCACTTATTCCTAGCAAGTCCCGACAGCCAATCAGAAGCAGGCTCTTGGCAGGATAACAGAAGGTGATGTCATTGATGTGTTTAGCAGCCTTAATGGGGGAAGCTTCTCCCAATCTACAGAATGTATGAGAAAAAAAAAGAGGTTCTCGGCCTAGCGAGCAATCGCTGCAACTTTTAAGTCTCCATTTTGGACCTTTAACCTGCTGTTTGGGGACTTCTCAGGAAAAGAGAGAAGAGCTTTTGGCAGTTTCACTTTCACTGCTACTCACCACTACACGTGTACAAACTAGTGTTTCCTTTTCGCTGGTAACAAATTGTATTCAAACAACAAAGAGGAAAGCATCCACATGGAAACAATTATGGGAGCACTGCCAGCGAGTCTGGACTGCGGGGTAATTATGGGCCTGGAAGACATGAAACTCAGCGGGGACATCCTCGGAACGACAAAGACAAAAGGCATCCAATCCGAAAGGGTCGCGAGAAAAAAAATAAGCCAGCGTGGCGGAAAGGTTTATGGTGAGGAAACGGTCTAAAAGTCCGATTATAGCTGTGAAATGAATTTACACTTATTTACTGAACAAAATAAAGTAAAAGGTGTTTATTCACAGGAAGCTGTTTTAGGAGCTTTTGATTTGTACAAATGCATTTTAATAATAGTAAGTTATCACTCCGTAATAAATCACAAAGGTGTATAACATTAACATTGGTAGCGAATACTGCAATGTTTGTAACCTACCAAATACTTTTGTATAAAAACGCCAACGCACGAGATTTTTCACAAGCATGCGCACTTACACAAGGTGACAGTGCAAAACCGCCAAGCAGGCAGCGACATGCAGCATGAATGACAGGAAGTAGGTGAGCAGAACACACACTCAGCACTCATCTTTACCAGACATCCCCTGACATAAGCGCTCCAAAATCGGCTTGCGGCTACACTTTGCATCTGAGGTGGGAACTGGGAAAGACGCGGGGGAGGAAAATTACGATAACAGAAGCAGATGCAAGCCAAAGAGTCTCTTTTTTTTTTCCTCCCCCAAATGTTACACAATGTCACACGATCCCACACAAAGCCACAGAGATTGCGCTCGGGAAGAGTGGAGCTGAGCTGAGCCTCGGTCTGACTAAAAAAAAACAAAAAAAAACAACAGAACAGGGAGAGTTTTTGACGTCACCTTAACGAAACTCAAAGGGAGACGGAGAGGTCATCCAGCAATTAAGGGTCGTATTACTCAAGTGTGGGGAAAGGCCTTCAAGTGAATCGGACTTTTGTATTCATCCATTTTTAACTGTTCTTCATTTTTTTCCTGTTTAGGGTCACAGATGAGCTGCAGCCTACTTTAGCTAACTTTAACAAGCAAGCGTTCACACTCACATTCACAGCTGTGTACAATTTTGAGTTTTCAGGAAATATTTAGAAGTGTAGAACGACTCGGCGTCCTACTAAGAGCTTATACATTAATATAAAAAAAGTCTACACACCCCTGTTGCAAGTGCCAAGTTTTTGGAGCAAAAAAATAATTTCATGTGATTTATAATGAGAAATGAGACAATGTGGAGGAAAATGCGAACAATTTGAGTGTTACCACAAACCCTTCAGGCTTAGAAAGCAAATGTCAGGAAAAGCCTACTAGAACATCCGAAATGGATTTAAGGGTTCATCAAAGGTAATTGGAATAGTGTCACGTGTGTTGTGACTTATGAATTTGAGTTTGATTGCTTACTGTACAAGAGTGCGTATTTTAGTTGTTATGATTCTAATTATTTGCACGCTTGAAAACCTCAACTCGCAGACTTTTTATACGCATCGTACTTTGGTTATCAGATTAAGGTGTACAGTTAGACGCTAACTCCATTTCCCATTAACCTCCTTTCCACCAAAGGCGTTCAGTTCATTTCTACAGTAGCAACCACTTGTGGTTGCAATAGTGTGTAAATCAGTAAAACCCACTTTACAGTCAGCAGCTTTATTAAGCGAGAAAAAAAAAAAAAAGTTTCCAAGTTACACATCTTGTCTATATTACTCTGCTAATTGGATTTTGTCCTCTTGTTTTTTGAGGCTGCAGGACTGACACATTTATGATTATCCTTTATGATTTACATGGTATCAAGTGGTTCTTCACTTCACATAATGGTGAGAAAGAGACCAAGGCTTTCTGGTGATTTTTTTTTAATTTTTTTGAGTTAAAAAGGTTTGCTTGCCAATGGAATGTAGGGTGGTAACTGCATCTACATGGCAAAATTGCTCACATCTATAGAAGACTTTGCCTTCATCAGCACAGAATTTAAGAGGCTCCCATGCTCATTAACTCATCAGTTTGCTTCTTTGAGTCTGGAAGACGGGCTTTCTGTGCATGTACCACGCCTTTGTCTTTTAGGATCCAACACATTCCTGCGACGGGGTGTTATTAAAAATCAAATGCAATATTCCTTTGAGCTATGCGATTGTGCGATTGTGTGAGCGGGGGGAGGCGGGACGGGAGCCATCTATGGCGTGATGAAGGGACGATACAGCAATTATTTTGTTTTTCGCAAAAGCCCCGACAATGGAAAGAGATCACAAAATCGCGGTTGCAACTCGCCCTTCGCCACCTTCACGCATGTCGTCGTTGTACATGTGGTTTCAGTTAAGCCATTAAAAGTTTTGCCATGCTTTGGCAGAGAGGAAATGTAGGATTTTCACTGGCCTGACAGAAAAGGTTTTGCTCATGTGCTTTATAGGGAAACACTCGCGTTGAATGCTCCACAGCAGGTTATGTTCAAGAGTGGTGAAGGGATAGAGTGTCACTGGAAAAATGATGTATAGAGCATGTGCTAGAGTAAGGGAATGAAGTAAGAAGATATGTAAGAAAGAAAATAATTTGATATCTAGAGCTTGTGATAACCTGTCTCTTCTATTTAAAAAAAAAGTTTATTCGCATTCCACAGACCTAAAACAAAAACCATGTACGTGCATGGAAAAGAACATAAGATTTTGGTATGAAAAAAAAGGGGATGGGAAGGGTTGGCTGCTGGAAGAAAGGAAGGGATGACGGAAGGAAAGACAGAGGAAAAGAATGGGAAAAAGAAATGCAAGAAAGGCTGCATGGAAATGGAAGGAAGTGAAAAGAGTGCAAAAAAATGATAAATGAATCGATATAGCGGAAGATGGGAAAGGCAGAAAAATCTGAAGAGAAATGAAAGTGAGGAGGAAGTTGCAAAGGGATGGAGAGAGAGAGAGAGAGAACGAGAGGAAGGAGACGAAAGTGCAAAACAAGTAAAGACCGAAACATTGTGTGGAGAATGTAAGAAGGAAAGAAAGGTAGAAAGACAAAAAATAGAAAAACAAAGAAAGAGAGAATGGGGGAAAAAAAGAAAGCAAGGTTTACCCTGAGAGTGCCCTGTGACGCGACCACCCACTCGATGGTGTCTGTGGATGACGCATCGACCTTAACGCAAACTAGCCCCACCACCCTCCCCTCCAGCGTCGTTCCAGCCACAGCCGCACCCTTCCCACACAAAAACAACAAATTACACACCACAAAAACACAGAGTAAAAAAAAAAAGTTGCACATACAGCTGACTGCAGCAAACAGACGCACGCACGAACACACACAATGACCTGATGCGTCCCCTCGACTCGACGACAGTGCTGCAAACAACCATTAGCCACGCCCCCAATTAAAGGAACCCAACTGTAAAATAATAATGACGCCAGTTGAGTCACTTTCTCTGTGATTCACGGGCCTGCCTGTACCAACCAACCAACCAACCCACACACAGATTAAATATAGACACTGTTTCTCTTTTCTGGGCTACGTTGCCTACTTTTGCACATGGCAGCGCACACAAACACGCACGCGCACATTTCATCTGTGCGCGTTTCCACTGGTGTCGCTTTCGTATTGTTGGCCTGTAACTCTGACGCACTGCTCGTATGCTGACTCAAACACACAGCAGCATTTACGGTAACGCATTACGCTGTAAATCAGGTTGAATCGTTTCATAATGTGTTGTCGGAATTGAGAAGAAAAGTCTATAATAAAGGAAGCACTCACATTTGGATGATCAGAACGCACGCGCACACATACACGCACACATCGCAACATTGCAGATGCAACAGCCAATTAAAAATACACTTGAGCTTTCACATATGACAAAACGATGTCATGAACATAAAATGGCAAAATTCAAACTCTGAACCTTTAGACTGCGAAGCAAACGTGCTACCCAATAATGCACAGTGGTGTATTATTCTATTCTAAAATACAATTTTCATACATGAACATAAATGTATCGTTTTACCGAAACAAACCTGCCAAAAGTAGTACGTCACAACAATCTTTACTATCTTTACTAAGATGTCAAATAATTTACTTGCACTCTTGAACACAAAAATGTATTTTAGTCAATGTTATGACAGCACGGTAGACTCGCGCTTACAGATAATCTCGAGACAAACACGACCCTAATAGCAGTTGTCTAAACTGTTATGGTCAAAGTGTGACAGTAGAAAACAGCTGTCTATTTTTGTACACTCACGCACACACACTGCATAATGCATTGGGGCAGTCCCTTGGGAGGAAATAGTTTGGCACTTAAACCCCGGATGGATAAAACAGAACAGATATAGCGCTAATGAGCTTTAAAAGTGCTCAAAGGGGGGGGATTGACTGTTTCTCTCTGTTTGCGGTCAAAATGCTAGGCTAAACTAACTAGCTTTATTGGCAAGCAATGCAACTGCTCATATCTATCCTCTCATAAAACTCAAAGCATCTGTCCAAAGGCGTCAAACTAGCACTTTTGCATGGGACAAAGCTGTCATCTTATCCGTCGGCAGTCTTTAGTTGGTTTGCAGCCACTTGCTGTTGATTTTCTGTACTCAGTCTGCTTGATCTCTAAAATAGTGTTGCAACACAAAACAATGAGAATGACTTGTTTGTGTTGTTAAAAACAACCACGTAAATTTGCGTGAAGTTCGTTAGCGTCATGCTAATGAATAATGGGAAAGGTTAGCTCTAGCGGTCATTCAGGTTGGTATGGCTGAGTCAGACATTCTCAGTAAATGACGATCACCTATTTGTTGAGTGCAAGATGGGAGGAGAAAAAGTATTGTGAGATACAATTTTCAAGCGATGTTTGTTTGACTTTTTGACTTTCTTCTATGTAAGGTGTATTTTTCATTTGCGAACATTTCCACTTCACAACATTAGCAACGGTATGGTAAGCTTTGTTAGCATAAACGTTGAACCAACGCAAGCTAGCACTAAACATGCCACAAATCTGAAAAACCCTTACATTTAAGGCATATTTTTCATTTGCTAACATTTCCACTTCACATTAGCAACGATATGCTATTTTCTGTTAGCATAAACGTTGAAATAACGCTAGCTAGCACTTAACATGCTACATACCGCAATTTTTTCCCCTTCTTTTCAATATATATGTTAATAAATGAGGTGCACTTTATGATACACATATAATTGGTGATTAAAAAAATTATCTACATTTCTTACTTTCATACATTTCATTGATTTCACATTGTCTTTAAACCAACACACACCAGTGTCTTTTTCCAAGTGTGCTTCCACTAGAACTGAGTGTGAGTACTTCCGCCACCTCTGTCAACTGCAAATGCTAATACTTCATTGCACAGATGTTATTCAGTAAGATAAGAGTCATTAATGGTAAGTGTGTCCGTTTCAAGGTTTCTGAATGCAGCTCAGTCTAAGAGCATGGCGGCAGCTTTGGCAGAAGCCGTGTTATTCTGTTTACCCTGGCTAATCGCTACAGCTACAGGGTCCCGCGCGATGGCGGCAGTCCCGGGCGCTCGCATTCCTCCAAGCGGCTTTAAATAACTGCTCCCATTCTCCCCCCCTGGCCGGGCAAATGGGAGGAGAGTGTTAAAGATGGTAAAGAAGGCTGTTTGTTTGAGCTGCAGGTCGATAAACAGCGTTTGAACACCAAGCACACTCGGGCGCACATGCTCGTGCGTACATGCACACTGTTCCCTTGTGACGTTTCCCAAAAAAACAACCCTAATTGCTGCTTTGTTTTCCAAACATTATTTCACTGCAATGCTTCATAGCCCATGCAAGTGACTGGCTCTTTTTCTGTTTCTTTTTGCAGAAAGTGATGACAAGGAGGAATTTGATTTGAAATGACTCGCAGGGGTGGTCTCGCTGAAGTGAATGTTTCGATTCAGGGAATGTTTTGTCTGGTGGACAACGCATGATGCGTTCAGTTCCCACTCAGTGAATTTAAATGGGAATGCTTGTCTAATCAGCCAATCATAGGTGGGGGACTCGAATCACATGACTTGGCCTTATGTCGGGTTAAGTCGCGAATTACATGACTTGCGGTTCAATTGCCAAAATGTTATGAAAGCCTTGCCTTGACTGACTTGGAAACTCATTCTGTTGGTGTTTGAAAATCTTTTTTTTTTTAATATTAGTGATCATTTTTCTGTGTCGTGCGTGCCAACAATATGGCAATCTCGGCCATCAGTATTCCCCGACCGCAGAAAAGGGCTGAGGCTCACTGATGAAAATGGTAAAAAGACAAAACAACCTACGAAAGTTTGCAGGGGTGGAGAATCCAGTTGCAGAAAGGAAAAGTTTGGCTTTAGCCACAGGCAGGTGCCTCCACTCAACCGGCAGGTAAAAACGAGCTATATTTAGGAAGTCAAATCAAAAATTGCTTTTACAATAATATGCTCTACATGACTAAACACGGTATTCTGATTAACTCATTCACTGCCAATGACGGATATAAAAGCCAAAAAGTACATTTTATTTACTTGTGATAAAATCCTTGCTGTCTGTAAATTCTTTAAATTTGAAAAACAAAGAGGCAGTGAAAACAAGATTGTGACCCATTTCTGATGACGATCAGAAGAAAGTACTTAACGAATGTGTATCAGCCTCCCCCCCAAACATGCGTTGACTCCACCACGAGAGCGTGTGAGTCCCTTTCCCAGAACCAAAAGAAAGAACGGAGTGTGTGTGGTGTCTTCAGTGTAAAATAAACCAGCCCACTCGAAATAGACAGGGAGCAAACACAAGTGTATTTACCGCGACTTGTCTACATTTTCAAACTCCCATGGACCTCTGACCTAGGTTGGGAGGGGGGAAACAAAACAAACCGCAGGCTACTACTGTCATTCACCTAAAATAGAGAACCACATGGGAACTTCCAGAATAGCCATTTCGACTAATGATGATGAGGTCCACTTTCAGCAACACCAGCCCAGACTGTGACATAAGAGGTCAACATCCGCGTATGATAAGAGACTGTTGGGCTCAATTCATTAAAAAAAAAAAAAAAGATTTCCTTGGTTGACTATATGTGGAAATGCTCCTAAATGGTGTCGAATGATTCACGTGTAGTCCAAATAACAGATTGCGAGGTGCCTCCCCAGATTTTTTCTGTCGAACATCAAACTGAAGAAAAAGGAACCAAAGCAGATGCAGTCACGGGCCAACAAACTTAAGCAAATGAATGTTGGATACTTTGTCAGCCAAACACAAAATAACATTGTGGACGATCGCACGCAACAACATTACAGCGCCAAGTTCAACTCCAATCAAGTATCCGGCAAGCGGAGTTATTCAACAGCTGTAGTGCACCTTCTCAACTTTTGAAAAATGACCGAAGAAATGCGCTTGACAGGGAGACTAAGGACAACAACCTAGGGTCTTTCTTTCGGTCCTGACATAATCAATCAATTTTGTGTGGCACAGATAATTAGTTCCACCTTACTGCTGTTTCGCATGGTCATATTACACTGAGGCACTTACGTTCAGAAGAACCAACTAGCTAAACCATTAGCATTGAGTTGGACACAGAATATCAAAAAATGTTTCATAGCAGTGAAATGTCTGATACTTGTAGTGAGCATTTATCAAGACTATTTCGTTTAATCCCCGACGACGCATGTTGCCAGTAATTAGCGGTGGCTCCTGTGTTAGCAGCTATCGGCGTTAGCGGCCAGCAGCGTTAGCGGCCCGCAGCGTTAGCGATGCTATATAGGGTGGCGAGAGGCATCAGATTACTTTTCAAAGGCAGGTCGGAGAGACTTCAAATACTCTGCACGCTTTGATACTGACAGACTGACAAGGTTGCAGTTTGTCACTTTTTAACAAACCGGGCTTACTCAAGTGTGTTGTTTTAGTCGGCCAACACGCTACTGTGGTTTTGACGTCACTTTGTCTCATATACCAAAATCTATGAGATGTCGAAAATTTCAATCATATCCCTCGAGAGGAAAATAGTGTGCTGCTATGCACAGATTATACTTAAGTATGAAATATAGATAATCTAAAAATAGAAACCAGTTTGTCATTCATTATTCAGCGGAAATGTGGAAAAATTTTTTTTTGGTATTCATACTTGTTCTTTGTTTTTATCGATAGCAGGAGTCATAATCATCTGCTTACAGACCTCCAAATTAACATGACTGTTTTTTGTCACTCTCTGAATTAATCAGCCCAAGTCATCTTTTGTCCGTCCTTCTCGGGCCCTTGTGTGCAGGCACACACTCGAACAGGTTTGTTCAGGCTGAGCTCACGTCACAAATATGGATAAGTCTTCATATTGTTGCCGCTATAGCTGTGGCCGATTTAACACAGGGGAGAGAAATTTCCACTCGTCCACTCTCGCACACATTCCAGGGCTCACGCAGAACAACACGCATCTCGTGTGGCGTAGGAAGCCAAAATGCTCCTCCAGGCTGCCGCAACAGCCCCGTCCCATTTTTCCACTCTTTTTATGGATGATAAATCCAGGATGCAGGTGCTTTGCAGAGCAGCTTGCACATTTCCAGAACAAATGTCGCAATCGGCAGTTATTCCGGGAATTTAAAATCTAACACCGGAATCGTCTGACACAAAAAGCTCCAAAATGTGACACAAGCAAATCGGAGGATGCAAGAATCCGCAGCGCTGTGACATGCTCAACTCGAAGACTTGTCTGAAGGTTAAAAAGCCACAACGGGCCAGTAAATCAAAGTGTTCTCTGGAATGGAATAAAAGAATTGTTGAGCTGAGGGATGAACGCTCACTCTTTGAATCTGTGCATGTACTGCTCTGTCGACATGAGCCGGCATTGAGAGCCCCGCAAGTGGTGTCGGGATTCTGGAAGTTAAAAATATTTACATTCCAATAGAGTAATAAAGTGGACGCTCTGAAGTTTGCCATCAACTTTAAAATTGAGTACAAATGGAATTATTTACACGTATGCCAGTTTCACCGTTCACAATTGTAATATTTTAAACCAAAAGTGACGAAAAGAAAAAAGCGAAAGAAAAAAAGAACGCGCTAAAGGCATCGCTGCTCAGTAAAATATTTTATTTCGACAACAACATTGATGGAAGATGACTGGCATACACACTCCCAAGTCAGCTAGAGTGGTTATCAAAAGTCTACACACCCCTGTTCAAATGGCAGCAGGTGACAATGGGACCAAACGCAACACGGCCACATTCCAGTTATAAGAGGGTGTGCACACTTCTGCAAAAAATTTTCCAGTTGTTTAATTTTACGAGCCTTGCCACGAGATTTAATAAATAAATAAATAAATATGCCAGTGAAGTTGTACACATTAAGGGTGGAAAAAAGTTTGGTTATTATTCTTTTTTTTTTTTTTTTTTTTTTAATATCTTAAAAACCTGAAATTTGAACAAGGTGGTGAAGACATTTTTATATGCACTTCATAACACATGTTATCAAAGAGTAGGTCAATTCACTTGATTTTTATTCACCGTAGCTTTATTATAGAGTGGTGAACTTGTTTTGATATGTCATGACCATGAAGAATGTTAAACCGTTACCGTTAAACCGTTAAATTCAATACCTAGCAGGTCAATAAACTTTTTCTTTTTTCTTTTTTTTTTTTTTTTTTTTTAACAGCAGCAGTGAGCCCGCAAAAAAACAATTTCTATTCATGTCATTTAGTATGGGGCTAATGTGAATTTACATATGAATAAAGACATGCATTAAAAGGTTTGGAGGCTTATCTGAAAGAACCAGACGGATATATTCCGAGTGCAGCTGCGAGGTGCAATCCCCCCCAAAAAAACGCAGAAACCTCGCGACATGATTTAGGCGAGGACAAAGGGGGGGAGAAAACAAAAACATAATCACAATTTTGAACTTTTGACACTGGATGAAATGAGACTTCAAGAGGGGGGGGGGGATGATCTTTCATGTGTGTGTAACATAACGCTGCATACGCACGGCTGCTTTGAACGGGAGTCAAAGACGTTTCATTTCCAGCAAGCATATACAGTAATGGAAAGACGAAAAAGTTCACTCACTAATGACTTCCACAGATGGAGAGATGGGATTTTTTTTACATTTATATATATATAACACAGATACAAATTCTGAGGGTAATTTCATTTGTCACTCAATATGTCAGACTTGTATTTATTTTACTATGATATTAGACTATATTTCATTCCCATGACGGAATAAAAGAACGCCGTGAGTGATGGTTAACATCTGCAACCTTGGACCATGATTATCATTTATGGCTCAGCTTCACCAGCCACTACTTTTTTTTTTTTTTTTTTTTTACAAGTTCCTTTATCTGATCAACTGAACATTCTGAGATAAGCAATCAGCCTCACTTCTTTGTGTGTGTGTGTGTGTGTGCATGTTCTATATGCACAGTGAGTAAGGACTGAAGTTAATTGTGGGCTGGACAAGTAAAGTAGACAGTAAGGCTCCACGTCTGGCCACATTTGATGTGATGGAGCGGAGAAAGACTTTCTCACTCACGCCAACCAGACGCTGCTCCACTCACTGGGGGGAAAGTCGAGATCTGAGAGTGCATTTATGTGCCATGTAATGAGCCTTGGCTCAGTAATTAAAGTGTGATATGGGAACATTTTCCAGGGAGGCATAACGCATGGAGGGAACTCCACCTCATTTCATCACCTAATAGTTTTTATCAATTGCGTCTAAAAAGGCATACGGATTTAACATCTAAGCTGATTTTTTTATTTCATTTGAGAGACCTCATAACATGAGGGAGTAAAAAAAATGATCAAGTGAATTTTCTGACTGCTCTTATATCGCAGTGCTTCTCAATTATTTTCTGTTACGCCCCCCCTCCCGCCTAGCAAGAAGAAAACAATTCGCCCTCCCACACTACCACTCACTCTCCACCGCAACTATAAGAAAAAGCATTTTCGTTGCAAAACAAACCTACACCGTAGAGTTAACGAGCAAGGAGAGCGCCACTGCCAACTACTGGAGTGGATGTGCAATTACACTTTATTGTAGTGGGGTGGAAAAAAAAAAGAATGTTCCACTGGGTCACACGCACCCCTCTCATCATCGCACTGTGCCCGCCCCACTATTTGAGAAGCACTGTTATAAAGGAATCAATTAAAAAAAAAAAAAATCAATAAAAGGAACTACTGTTCACTAAACTCTTATTTTTTTCTTGTGAAATATTGTAATTTTACAACAACAAAACTTGTTCCATTGCAAGTTTGCTGCCTGTCAGTATGTCGCAGTGCTTTTCTACACCGCAGCAAATCCAATGTCAGTCATGAGGCTTCTCATCCACCTCTTGTATTGCATGTCATCCAATTCAGGTAATGAATTGGGTTGTGTAATTTTTATGTTAATCACCTTCAGCTTTTGAGGGACATTTGATCCGGGTTTAAGTCAATCTCTCAAACAAAGCCCATTTGTCAGTTAAAGGAGCATAGTAGGTTTTGTCACTACACAAATAAAAAAGATAAAAGTGTAATTATTAACATATTACTGTCAAAGTTGAACAAAAAAAGTCACAATCCTATCAGCTTTTAATTTGGTCCAAAAATCCCATTGGGCTTCTTCAGGAGTTCATTGCGTTATTAAAAAGGTGATGTTTAGCATCATGGAGTACTTTAGAGTTTCAAAGACCACAGATGGAGATGTTAGCCAAGATACATTTGGTTCTCATTTGGTGCGTGCTATATAGAACAATTGGCTAACTAATGGGAATCGTTGCCAAATAGTACCTAAAAGCACTTCCAAGACCAAGAACCACATTTGGGTACTATGTTGAACGTTTATTTGTTAGAGTGCAAAGTGTTAAGACTGTTCTCCCTAAAGGGAGGATTAATTGGCTTATTATGTTTGTTTTATTGGTGCGGTGGTACGCACTTTTTAAAATGATACGACATAAGTGATTGCAAATTACTTTGAAGACACCCCAAGCTAAGACTCGTAAACCACCAGGGCCCAGTTTGAGAAGCACCTAATGTACATCATGAGCAGGCTATTTATGACTTTTGATCAAAAGTGCAGCAACTACTGCCAGGGTATAAATACTTAATGCAGGGGATTGGAACATAACAAGCAAAAACGCATTTTCCAGCAACTACTTAATGGTTTAATTAAAACTGGGAACCATCGCAAAGCTGTTTTGTTGTACGGTGAGCTTTTACACTATGATGAGGGCAGAGGTCACCAACCTTTTTGAAACTTCTTAGTAACTGGTTAATGTGAAAGGCTACGAGTTTGATACACACTTAGGAAAAAACATATTCCCTCAAAATACCTTGAAAAACATCATTAACAATAACAACACAGATTGTCCCTGGAACTAGCAGTACCTGTCAGTGACGTGATTGATGATCAGCAAATTATGACAATACAACCTGTTTAACGTGCTGACTGAAAAATAAATCAATCCGATTCGCACAATTATTCTTAGGGTAACTTTTGACTCTTTTGGCTCCTTTTCCCCACCTGTGACGACGGGTATCAAACTTTTTCACACTATGACAAGCTATGAACAGATGCACATCCAAAATCAAATTGAAGTCATCAGAGCGCCACTCGGTGTTGATCCCAGCAGCCTAATTATATCCCACGCAACCCCCCACCCTACCGCCAAACTAAATAAATTAATAAAAAATAAAATGCAAGCTGATCGTCCACTCACCGACCCTGAAGCCCTGTCCGATGAGCGTGTCCGTCCCCTGGCCGTTCTCCGCTATGAGCGTGGTGTTGTTGCCCTGCTCGCAGCGGTCCTGGCACTGACCCTTCAGGCAGATCCGCTTGCAGATGAACGGCGCGATGACAACCTTGAAGCGCTCACGCGTGGACAAGCGCTCCGTGCACCGCGCCAGCCTGTGCACGCTGAGCCACAGGAGAAGCACGCGCCAGATCAGCGAGGGCATCGTGGCATCCTCTGGCGCCCCGCTCACGAAGCCGGACACATGAAACCACCAGCCGGGGGCGATCCGCTGTGCTCGCCAGTTGACGACAATGAAGCTCCTTGTGGGCTTTCCCCTCCTAAAGAAGGAATAAAATTATCACTCCTCCGGTGTACTTTGGTGATCCATCCGTAAAAGCGACCACTTTGGCATGGTTGGAAGTTGCCACTGAAAAAAAAAAAGTTCTCGCAGCTCTTCCTCCTCTCTTCCTTCTTCGCCTGTTGGTTCCCGGGAGTGCGTATGCGGCTCGGGGAGAAGGAGGGAAGAAAAGGGAGGAGGAGAAGTGAGCCAGCCCTCCGTGCAAAAAAAGACTGGCAGCAGGCCAGCCAGGCGGTTCAGAAGTGAAGCTGAAGCTCAAAGTGCTTTTCTAGTTGGTTAGACAGCCATAGCGTTTTTTCCCACCTCCTGCTCCAGCCTTGAACGCAACACAAGCCGCGACTCAAACTACCGCAAAACGGTTAATTGGCACTCACCTCAACTTACAATGTGACTTATTTTCTCAGATATTATACGAGTCCCAACCATATAAAACAGAAAACTAGTATTTAACTTTCTTGTTGCGTCCAATGGCGTAGAAGATAATAGTGACAAGCCCGGTCTCCCCTATAATTGCCAAAACATTAGGTGCGCTTGCACAATCAATTTGTTTTCAATCAGAAGCCTAAGTTGCAAATCCCGCTCCAAATTGATTATTTTATTTTTAAGTTTTATATGAATAATTAATGTAATAATAATCACAGGTATAGCATGTATCCCTGTCTCTGTCCAAGGGTTCAGGGATCAAATAACTTGTATGGATTTTCTCAACTATATACTTTATACATGTATGTATGCATGCATTTGTAAGTAAGGGAGTCATTTACAATTCCAAGCTTATGATTGAAAACGAAAACAATCCAACTTTACAACCGACAATAAGTTCAGCGTCCTTCTATATTTAACGTGACCAAACAATGTGACCGTCAACTATTCACTGTCGACTGATTAGAGTAAATTAGCCCAATGACGTAACACATCTGTCGGCAGCCCCACCCCACTATAAATGACTCCAAACATGATGTTATGCTTGGGAAAAGTCAAGTGTGTCTGGAATGGACGTGCACCGCGGTCCCAAAGGGAGGAAGGTGCTATTTGGGGTCATGTGCTCAACAAGGGAAAGTGAGACAGACACAATGAGAATGAGAGAGAGGGAAAGTGAGTCACTTCCTCTTCCCAAAAAAAAGTGAGTGTTTACTTTCCAGGCGCTGAGGAAATGACTCCATGGAGTTCACAGACTGCTCTGACATCTCTCTTTGCTATAACTGCTAAATACACACACACAAAACAATTAGCCTACAATGTATAGCACACCGAAGATCATTTTAGTCCAAAATGATCCTGTGGAATGAACAAAAAAAAAAAACATGGACACCAATTGGGCAGAAATGGATTTGGTCACTAGCAGTTAAATTATGTTTGCATTTCTTCCGTATTGTGAGTCGAACAACAAACAAAAAATAGTCCAGTTACCTCGGTTCAATTTGTGCAGCTTATTAAGAGATGGCTGACATAGACCTAAAAGAAGAATACACATACACACCCACACACAAATGAGCAAGCATCTTGGTATTATTTATCCATACTTTGACAATATATAAAAAAAATAACGTGTAATTATGCTATTAGGCCACTCAGTGGCAGCGGTGTTGTTAATTAGGTTATTATTTTTTCCCCCTTTAATGATAAATGCAGAAATTGTCACACGTCTTTAATGTTAATCCTTCAACCACACCAAATGAACACATCAGCAGCAGTTTGCGTGCATTTGCGACCGCAGCTGTCATTACTTAAGTGTTACTTGGGATGTGTGCGGGGGCGTGTCCAGAGACCGCCACCATGTGTCTGGCTGCAGTACAGTCGTGATGCAAATGAGATCATGCAAGAGTGCAAAGAGAGGCGCTGTGACGTCATCTCACGGCACGAAAGTTGGACCGAAATGTTTTCATTACTGGCTGATTGGTTAGAAAGGGAACAGAGCAACAAACTTACGTTTCATGTTTAGTGGAAGCAAGATGTTAAAACTTGAAAGCTGGTCCACAGTATAAGGGGGGTCGCGGCTCAGGCCACTTTGGTGATGATTTCGCAATCAGGGCAAGTGGGGCAGTGCAACATCCCAACCAGCAGATGGTGATGTAAAACAAAAAAAAAACAAAGAAAAAAAAACGAACCTACAAACCTTTACAAAGAATTTGATGCAGCCATGGAAAAGGGTGATTAATTCAATTGTTTATCCAATAAAATTTAAATATAAACAAGTTAGTACAGTAACATTTATCTTAGGATAAAACGTAACATGTGGTACATTACAGTTTGGACACAGAAGCATAGAAAAAAAAATCATTGCACATTTAACAGGGACTTCCTGTTTTCATCTTCAAGTGACATGCAAAAAGGCCTCTTTTAATATCATTTGAGAAAAAAAAAAGAAAAATTACAGCATTATCAGGGTAAAGCTACCTTGGCAAACCACACTGTGGGTATACAACAACAAACAGTTCACATTTGGAGCATCTTCCATGAAGATAACATATACAGTACTTTGTTTAGATAGCTTGTTTGAGTACAAGATACGAGGAGAAAGACAAGTAGCAGTACTGCAACTATTTTTCCGTTTGAAGGCTGAGGAGATTATATGGGACACAACTGGGAGGAACTTCAATTAAGTGTATTTACACCATGAGTTAGCGATTTTAAATATGAAAAAAAAAAAGAACTTTACCGCACTTCTAAAAGAACCGCCATGAGACAAAATTATTTAAATGCAGCCATATTTACACTACAAAAAGTGCATTAAAAAATACATTTGATGGCCATTCTTTTTCTTTTTTTTTCTATTTTGTTAACCTAATGATATGGCTGGTGTCAATAATATAAGTAATGATCATTAAATAATGCCTCAAGTACCCTGTGAGCTATACAGTAATTACATGTTTAAACCATTTCATTTTTGCGACCAGAGTTGTTGTGTTAACAATAATAGAAGAATTAGTTGTCTGAAGTGGTTCGCCAGTTGAATCTAATTCCAAAATTTCATAAATACGTGCAACTTGGGAACTCGTGACCAGAAACACGCCAGGTAAGAATTACATTCAGTGACAGGACTGACTGATCATTTTAAAATCAGCCCAAAGGCACTTTCTCATTTTTTAAAAGGTTCGTAAATATCCGCTCTAGGTTTTGTCAAAGAGCAGACCCCAAGTAATTACTGTGTGCTCCGTGTGGCGCTGGATGAACTTCATGTGAACTATTAACAACACCGAAGAATGTAAAATATTAAAATGCTTTAAGAAAAAAAAAAACACATTCATACAAACGCAAGTTTGAAAATGTTTGTTTTTCAATTCTGTTCTCACAGATCTTTTTTCATTGATGCTAGCTCATCCACAACGCTAATGAGGACAAGTGTAATAGAAAAGGAATTCTTATTGTTAATCGTTAATAAGTTGCCAATAATTCCCTTTTTTCCTCACTTAACTACAGTTCAAAATCAAAGCAAAACAAGAGTGTCATTTAAGAAAAATGGTTAAACTTTCCCTTAAAAGATTCTTTTCTGGTTCTGATTGGCATACAATGATTTACCGTTAAGGAGCAACTCGACTGCCTTGACCTGCAAAAGCATTTTGTGATGACGCAACGGATACGGGCTCAAATTGTTTGTCTTCTTGATCTGTGGTGCCAAACTGAATTTTCAGAGCTTCTGGATTCTTTGTTCATTGTTCTATTTAGAACCACTTTCCCCCCCCCCACATTGTGGACACGTGAGTATTCGGTCTCTACACACAGTCGACAACTGCGTTCTCCTCCTCTTCCGCCCCCCACTCCTCAAACCTCATCTGTGGGGACGGCGCCGCCGGGTGGAGGTTGTTCATGTTATCGATCGCGTCGGCTTCGGCATCGGCTTCGTCGGTGGTGCCGACGGCCATGTGGCCGCCCTCCTCGCGGTGCGTCCGGATGTGCTTGCGCAGTGCGGCGGGCTCCTTGAAGCTGCGATTACAGAAGGGGCAGCAGCACGGTCTCTCTCCCGTGTGGATAAGCTGGTGGTGCTTGAGGTGCTGCAGGCGGCTCAGCCGCTTGCCGCAGATGCCGCACACGTACGGCTTCTCTCCGGTGTGCGTGCGCCGGTGTTTGCGCAGGCCGTCTAGGTGGCGGAAGCAGTTGCCGCACTCGGAGCACGAGTACGGCTTCTCCCCGGTGTGGATTCGCAGGTGAGTCTTGAGGGCGCCGGACTCGCGGAAACAGCGGCCGCAGACACTGCAGGGGTACGGCTTCTCTCCCGTGTGGATGCGGATGTGCTTCTTCAGGCTGGAAATCAGACGGAAGGTCTTTCCGCACTCTAAGCAGTGGTGAGGCCGATCTGCAGAAGGCTCGGCGGCCGTGTCAGCGCCCGATGGTCCCGCTGACTCATTTGCTCTACCTGGTGAAATACTGGGACCTCTTCCGGGTCCTGAAGTCCTCGCCAGTGGCTTTTGTCCATCCATCATTCGTGGCAGCTGGGCACTCCCGCATTCTCGAACAGGCCTCTGGTGGCGCAGAGGTTGGGTGAAAGTACGCTGGGAACCTCCCCCATCTCCAACTTGAACGTAGCTCAAGGTGTGGGACGATTGTTGGCCATCGCCAAGGGTGTCCTTCCTGTTGTTGTGACTGGAGTTTGAAGCTTGTCCCTGCTCCACTTTTATCTCAAAGCTGCCCGCTTCTCCCGGTCCCTGAGACGGCCTTTCCTCTGAAGCACAAACAATATGAACTATACATGAGTTGTAAGACTAAGACACTTTGTCACTTTCTGCGTTTTTCAAATTTTTTTGCAGGGTATTAGAATCGCCGTACCTGGTCTGTTGTCGTCAGCGCACATGTGAGACGTGTCTGTTGCAAAGGAGTCCAGAGCGTGGTTGGTCACAGAACCATCGGGTTGAATGGACAGCTGACACATCTTGTAGTCATCTCTTGGCTCAAACCCATGAAGCGAGTCATCCACGGAACCACCGAGACCCAAGTCGACACCGGCTCCGCCGTTTCGAGAATTCGGAAGGCCCCGGTCGACGCCTGCCGTCATGGAGGGCAGAGATGGAGCGAAAACCGACTGACCGATGTTATGAGGGCCACTGTATGAGATCTGAAGCTGGTCTATGAGCTTCTGAGCGCTGCACAGACAATCCTGCATCGTCTTCAACTCTCTCTCAGACACCTCCAGACGCACTTTGAGCCTCTCGTTCTCTTGTTCCTTGTGCAGCAACTCTTGATGGGTCTCGTTGAGTACAAGCACCACTTCGCCCAGGAGAGTATCAACTGCAGCCGACATGGCAGATTGAATGGTCGGTGCAAGGCGGGATTTCAGCGATGTTACACTCACGCTGCCGTATACAACCTTCTCTGGTTTGCGATCGTAGCAGGATTCTGCCCCAGGCCTGTCAGGAATGTTGTTGATACTCGGTTTGCGATTGCCACTATTTGACGAAGGAGATTCCACGGTGCTCGTATAACCTCCCCGCCTGGAAGCCATTGCTTTATTTTTTGTCAACGGAGCCTAACGACGCGTTAATAAGCAGAGCGGAGAACGGCCAAGTATACTCGATAGATGGTAAGAGTCAGGTGTCACCGTTTAGTGTGACGTCACCGACCAAAACAATGCAGACGACTCGGTGATTAAACAAGGCCCAAATCCGCAAGCTAGCATTAGCCTGCTAACTATAGCTCCAGTGTCAATGCGAATTCTTGAAAACGCGGCGACGACCGTTTATATATAGGAATAAAGTTCAACTGCGTGATTTACTAAAATGTAAACATTTCTCCCTCTGCCGACTCCTCCTTTTGCAGCTTCTCACCTACGGAATTGAATTTGGCCTGTCGCAATGAGATGACGTTTGCACCAGTAATGAGCTTTGATTGGACTGAAAGGCACATAGCAATACGTGAGGCCAAAATGATATAACGCACGTGAAATTAAATACATAAAATATGTCAAAATATTTACAGTAATTATTCCTGTATTTATTTAATTACTACATTTGAAACGTAGCATTTCACCGAATAGTGAAATTAGTAAATATCTTAATATTTTAATATAGGACTAATAATGCCTTTATTAGTCCCACAATGGGGAAATTCGAGATTCGAACCCAGGCCTCCTGGGGAGACTGGGTCCTGAACGCGGCGCCTTAGACCACTCGGCCATCCTGGCAGCCACGAGATTCGAACCCAGGCCTCCTGGGGAGACTGGGTCCGGAACGCGGCGCCTTAGACCACTCGGATAAATGTTGAAATAATCATATAAATGTTTTAATAATAAAATAGATCTTGTAAAAATAATAAACATCGAAACGATTAAAAAAAATACTTAATTTTGTGTTAGGCATTATGTGTTTAACACTTTTGGTTTGCTAAACCAAACCGTAGACACAAATATAATATAACAAAGTCACAAGCTAATAATAATGATTCTATTTGCAAAACATATTAACACTCATGGTTTACATTTAAATTGAATGACCATGAGTTTATCGACTTCCCAGTATAAACGCTTTGAAATAACTGACGTAAATGAGGTTGCATGCGGAATTTTAATTAGAGACATTGACAACCACTCCACCGAGCAGCA
Source organism: Idiotropiscis lumnitzeri (assembly GCF_059441095.1). Classification (NCBI taxonomy): domain Eukaryota; kingdom Metazoa; phylum Chordata; class Actinopteri; order Syngnathiformes; family Syngnathidae; genus Idiotropiscis; species Idiotropiscis lumnitzeri. Next base: position 10,256,130 of record NC_142407.1, read on the forward strand.
CGAACTCAAACTGATATAAACCTCAGCGCGTTGTTTGATTGAAGTAAAAACAATACAGCGTCAACAATACGAACAGCGTTGTGCCCCAACAAAAAGTGCTGTTTCTACTTAAACACGACAGAGGGCGCTGTTGACCGCCACGAACATACACAGACGGTTCGTTAAGTAATACAATAATCCAGTGAAATAAAATTTCTTATGCAGTGGTTCTCAAACTTTAAAAACAGATTTCATTACATTCCTCCCCTCAATGGAAATCCCATGAAAAGTTACACGTTATATCACAGCAAATTAAGTTATGACAGCCGTCACTCATTGATTCCATATTAAAGGAAAATGCGGGACCCATCCCATCCATCCACAGAGGGTGGGGGGGAAACTGACTTGGTTTCTTGCACGCATTTAAAGGTAATGAAAGGAGCTGCTTTGATTGGTCATGATTGAATTTGGATGTGACCACCCCCCACAGCGGCACAGCCCTCCTTCTCACGGTTCCGCTGGCCTGTGCTGTACCTGTATTGGGGTCCAAGCCGTATAAATACTTGGAAAGCTATAGCGGTCAACTCAAATGTGAATACAGAAATAAAGGAATGTTACAATACTTTTGGAAGGGAGTTTAGACAAGCCCAGATCAGGTCATCACTCGAAAATTCTGTGGTACTAGACAGATGTAGTTCACTGTTCCCATGGGGAGAAGTGAGGACAGTCCAATGAATCATTTTGAGTTTCACTGTTACAAAGATGGAATACTTGACGTGTGTGTTGTATCAGTTTGCTTATAAATACCATTGTTTGCTGTCAAACTGAGTGGCTTTTTGTCCCTGAATGTCTCAACAGGCCTCTTTTTACTTGCATTCTCGACATCCAGCCTGCATGAGAAAAGAGGCAAATGTGCAACAGGGCATCATGCAAGTTGGATCTTGTGTATTTCCTGGATTGGGTGAACAGATGTCCCTCAGCCGCATTCCGTTTCAGTTTGGACTTTGTTGGGATCTTCCGTGCAAAGTCATGCATTTTATTTAGGTGAGAGGTCTAACGAGGCGCGAGCAACAGTCTGGAGTCACTTAGTAATCGTTCATGGATGAAGCAGTCATTATGGTCATTTCCTGGCTCCCTTTAAGTCGATGAGAGCTCATTAACAAGCCAGACATACTCCTAAATTTTAAAAATGTGAACTGGGTAAAGCAGATTTGTCTATACCGATGAGAAATGTTTTTAAAGTGCATGTAAAAAGTCTACACACCCCGGTCAAATAAATGTTAAAATTTTGTGATGAGAGCAAGATAAATCAGTTCAAAATGTAGTCCACGACATCATATATAATCTTTAGAACCCAATTGACAAAAAATAAGGGGAAATTAAAATAACTCAGATAATGTGGTTGCACAAGTGTACACCCCCCTCACACTTCTGTGGTTGTGTTTCGAACAAAGTGATCACATTTTATTTTCAGATGTTCCTGTAGGCTTTTCATTATATATTTTTTCTTTTCCATAGACATGTGAAGGTTAAAGGTCACATTAACGGAGAGGAAAAGATATGAAATATGAATTTTTTTTTGGAGAGTCTCAGTTTTTACATTACAAAAACGTTGTGTCAGCTTCTTGCATCCACTGTGAGTGATAGTAAACTTTTTCGAAAAGCATGCAGACTCATTTTACTCTTGACAGGGCGGGCGGTGGTGCGGGTGCATGAAGGGTCCAACTGGGGGCGGGGGGGGGGGGTGTAGTGTGGGAGGCTGCAGTCGTTAGGGAGAGGAGAAGCAGAAATAATACATAAAGGAGAAGCAGGCAAGTGGAGGACAGAACAGCGGATTGAAGAGCTTCCTAAAGCGTTTAAACAACTGAAAACTCTCCAAGCAACAAGTAAGATATTCCCTCAAACATTTTAATTTTCACACTTTGTAGAAAAGCAAAAAATATCAATGTGCTTCCTGCGCAACCAAACAAAAGATTTATCAAGAGGTCTTTGCGATATTTGTGTTGATTCATTGTAAAAATTCCACCGGGGAAGCTTTCCTGTAAGTGGATCCAGCTGACTGAGCTGCACTGTGTCCCGCATGGGTGTGTGTAGGCATTCATCGAACTCTCTTGCGCAATACCGTCTGGAATGTTGAATTAGTGTCAGCCACCTCCGCCAGCTTAACATGTGAGGTTTAATCCGAGCAGATACAAATACATTGCTTTAAATCCTGCCGCTAAATAGTCATGTTTCTGTACTTTTTAGTTTACATAACACTCCAAACAAAAAAAAAACCAAACAGTTCCATTTGGACACAACTAAAACAAAAACAAAAAAAAGATTCAAAATGTTACTTAGTTTATTGTCACTGCCAGACACTTTTTGTTGTTTATCGAATGGCACTTAATTTATTACACATTAAAGACACTCATTGAAACTTAGAAAGAAAAAAAAGGAGTATTATCAAATATCTCCACAGATCAGGTGTCCGCCGTGTGCCTGGGTTTTCGCCCGCTACCTTCTACATTCACAAAAACATTCCGCTCGGGATAAACAGTCATCCCTAAACTGTCTTATAGGCGTGACTTGTCAATAGTTTTCCATGTGCCCTTGTAAATGGCGAGTAACCAGTCCAGAGTGTACCCCCGCCGCTCCCCCTTAAGTCATCTAGGTTGGGCTCCTTCTGAAGTGAAACATTATCAACCATTCTTGGCACATCCGAAATTCTTTTCCACTTGCTCTTGATGTTTTTCCACATCCTTGTTTTCCCCGATGTAAGATGACGAACAAGGCGGGTGGAATTTTCTTGCATTATTTTTTGACAGCGTTGGCAAGTGGACTTACACTCTGTACTTAAGTACAGATAGGCGACATGCCTTTATAAAAAAAATAATAATAATACAAATACAAAAAAAATCAAAATTAATTTCTATTGTCAGTTCTACACAAGATCCGTTTTGACAACTTGGGGGCAAAAACAACAACAACAAAAAAACACAAAACAGCTTCCCTCATTTTATCAAATTAGTGGTTGACACTGAGAAGAAAATGTTGAATATCTTGCATTGTCTTGACTACTGTAAAAAAAACAACAACCCAATAATAAACCAAACAAATTTAAAAAAACAAAAGTCAAAATGAAATAAAAAATAACCAGAATAAAAAAAAAAAAAAAACTGAAATTATTACAACCCCGATTGGTATTCCATTAGTTCCCACAACCACAATTCATCATTCACCCTTGTCCTCCACCAGTTTAATTCGCACGGCAGTGGCTCATCATATCAAATAAAATACCATCAAAATTCCACCCCTCAGGGGGATTAGCAAGGACCCAATGGGGTCCAAGAATTGACTATATAAGTCCATATGGATCCTGACTGTATTTTCTTTGTACCATCTCCAGGCTGTGTGATGGCTGTCAACAGACGTGTTCCCTTGATGGTCATTTGCCTGCTTCTCTCAAGTGGTTCCACTTCCCAGCCTACAACCAATCGGACACGACCCCTCAAACCCAGGGCGTTCCCGTCCGAGGCCCTCACGCTCCCCCCGGATGAATATTACGACACAGAAGACGACATTATCACCGTTCCACCGAAGACCGTATCTGCAAACGGACGAACCTCTAAGAGATGCGACTACAAACCCTGTGAGGAGGACCAGCCGCCTTGTTTTGAGCTCTCAAAAATCGATCACTGCTTGTGTCCGGGGTCAACGTCTCACCTTGTGGCACCGCAGCCTCCGTTCCTGAAAACGGTGACCTGGAACGGTTCCGACGTGGTCCTGCGCTGGTGTGCTCCTTACTCCTTTGTGAAAGCCTACAGGGTAACGGTTGGCGGGACAGAGAGGCAGAGGTTCGGGAGCGGCAGACGCAGCGGAGGCGTGGGCCACGTCGAGAACGTCTCCGAGGTTTGCGTGGTGGCGCTGAACGATGTCGGAGACAGTGAGGCCTCGTGTATGATGTACCGGCCCAAGGACAAAAGTGCGTCTTTAAGAGCCGGGCTCATCGGAGGCGCTCTGGGTCTCTTGCTGCTCCTCTTGTTGGCTGTCCTGCTCTGGAGGCGTCGGCAGCAGAGGAAGCAGCAGAACAGCATCACCGTGAGAAGCACTGCCGGAACCTAAATGAACTAAACGCATGAGACACTTTTTCAACTTTTGAGGCGACTGGTTTTCTTTGTAAATATTGCACGAAAAGTTTTTTTTTTTGTTAGTGTCACACAAGGATAATGCTGAGCGGTATCAAATTCTCTATATTGCCCCAACAAAATAGTGGCGGAGCTATATGACATGAATGTGATATATATAAATATATATAAAAAATGAAATTGACGTACGATAAATATGATGAGGATTTTTTTTATTTTTGGTTATGTCAGGCCAGCAAAGAAGGCCTTGGACACGTTCCCTTGATGCCCTTTCCTTCATTCTGGAAGTCGCGATGTCTTCATAAGAAGGGGCCAACGCCATATTTTCTTTCTATTTTTATTTCCTGTATTACGCAATGGCCAGGTGTTCCAATACTTTTGTCCACGTAGAGTACCTCTCAAGCACCCTCCTCATAATTTAAATCTCAAAAGGAGTGACAAGGCATAGAATGTGTTTAGATTAGATGAGAACAAATATGTTTTTATTTTCTTGTGAACTGTTTGTCATTTCCAGCATCTTAAGCGAGTGACAGAGCAGATTACGGATAAGTGATTCTCTCTCTGGGCATTTTGCCACGTGGTCTGCATCTGACGAGGATCACTAACTCAATCAGGAGTCACTTTGAGTCACCCAATTCATCATCAAGGTGACTCGTATATCCAGCAGCAATTTTGTCACAGACAAAAATTACATTCACAAAATTTAGGTACTTTTGTGTTTGGGTGCATGTGTCACCAAGTTCCTGGTTTGGTGACTCACGGTGACGCAAGCAGCGTTGTATTCATGTGTTTGTAATCTGTGGACTAATGCTTCACAGTTGTTCGTTTTGGATTGTTGCAATAATTGCTGTGAAGTCAAGCGTTCTCCATTTGGAACATGCAGTGAGGAGGTTTGTCTGCCACTGTTCATTACTTACTAATGTCAGCTCTTTGCTGCTCTCTGCTGGTTGAATTACTAATTACAGTCATGAATCAGTTCATCTGAAATTTCTCAAAGCCCGGCAAAATTTAGAACGGGGGTGACTGTGGATATGTTGAATGTGTCTTTATTTGGGCGTAATCCTAAAAAAAAAAAGGGGGAACAGACAACGAGGTGTGTTTCTACATTTTGAAGATCGTTTATATTTCTGAGGAAATTGAGGAGAGTTTTTGCGCATCACATTGAAAATACAGAATACTGAAAATTGACACAAAATCTAGACTCAGAGCATTCCAATCTACTCAATATAAAATATGGCATATGGAGTACATGTTTTAATCGGTAAATTTAAAAATATAGCTTCACTAAATTCGGAAATATTTTGTAAATTTTGAAACATCTTCACCAAAAAAAAAAATCATTAAATTCTAATTCAGCGAGATTCAATTGTACTTGCATGGAGAAAGAATGGATAAAAAAAATGCATTAAAAAAAAAAAATCACTCTTAGTTTTTGACAATATCCTCCGTGTTTTTCCGCTTAACACAACATTCACCACAACTAATTTTAACTCAAAATTTAGCCAGGCTGTTAATAATTCAGGGCTTGAGTTTAAGGGATGCATAGACAGCAGTGGCAACACACACACACACACACACACACACCCCCACACACAGGCACGCAATTTCAGTGAAAAACTAAAATGACAAGGCCATAAATTCCAATTTGGATTTCTTGCATTTTGTCATTAAGTATGAAGCATAAATGATTAAGAGAAGCCATACTTGATAGTTATCTATTCTGTCTGGTCTTGCGTTCATATATCTTGCAAAAACTGGAGGACGTATTACTTAATAATGAGCGAGTGGGTCAACATCACTATACAGCGCTTTTGGTGTCCGAATCACTTAGTCATCATTAAAACGTAGCAGAATAATTCCACTCCGAGATGTTAATATAAGTGGTTAAACATTTGCACAGATGAGACAACAATGAATCTTAAAATGCGTTTCTTTCATTTCACAGCGCACCATTATTTTTTTCATTGGGATTCTGGCATGTCCCACATATATTTTAAAAAAACAACAACTACTGCAGAAATAATTCTCTTTACTCAGCTTCCGGGATCAACTTTCATAGGGCATCCATTCAGGGCCATTGTTGCAATGAGGTCTCTCTGCAAACTGTAGCACATTTTACCAGTTCAGAGTTTTTTTTTTTAACGTAGGTGTCAGGCTTGTGTATCCTATTTGAATTATACAACTTTTATATCCGCTCGAATGACATTCAAAGCACTGTCCTGTTCTCATTAAGATTACCAGTGGTCGTTATTGTCGAGCGAGTTCCTAAGCACCTTCGGCATCAACTCAGGGATCAGGAAACGTGAATGGAAATGAGTCGATCGAATGACAATGAACATTTTTTTTTGCACTGCTGTTTTGTTTTTGTATCGCGTGTTAAAAGCCGTTTTTATTGTTTGCTTGACTTTTTTCCCCATCAGCTGCCCGCCAGGCAAGCAGGACAGCGGCGTTCTCTGCAAGAGTGTGCCGTCAAGTGCTTTTTCATTTCATGTGCGGAGGAATTCAGGTAACCATGGCAACCTGCCATTGTACAGTGGGACATATAGGCAAAAGCACGGGCGATCCGTCAAGACTGTCACGCACACACGGAAATGACCTCAACGGGCTGGCAGTTATTCCCACTCAAAACGAGGGCACGCAATAAACGACACGTGCACATTTGAGCTACGGATGTAAACGGTGACACACATGACTGGATGAGCGCCATCGTGAATGTTATTACAGCCTTGTAGAGGCATCAACCTGCAATTAATTGTGGCATGGCATCTACATGCTGCTCGCTCTAACTTTTATCTATTATGTTGCTGTAACGTAAATCATTTATTCAACGCGTATCATCACCACCACAATGGTTATAATAAATCAAATTTGTTTTGATTTCTAATCTCAAATATGCTTCCTGGTGGCTGTGACACCAGATAATCATGTAATGACACTTACAAATGATTACTTTTCTATCCTAGAGATCAGATTGATCAATATAAATTGAATTTCAAATTAAAACATTTTTTAGGCTTGATAGAAAATGAGCAGGAAAATGAGCCGCCATTCGTTCATTGACGCTTAATAATATTCGACAAGACTCATTAGAGATGCAACATACCTCATTTGGTTGCCGAAGGACTTGAGCAGGTGCTGCCAGCCATTTGGGTCTTTAACCGTGTGGTAAACCTGCAGGGACATGAAGCCAGAGCTGTATTTAACCTTGCGAGATCCCTGAGAAGAGCAGCCGTTCTCCCTGTGCCCCATTTCAGAGCGTCAAAGGGAAATCTCACCATTTCAAGTCTGCAAACGACTACTTCCTTGATGGACAGCGATGTCGGGATGCATCGAGTTTAAGGACAAAGACCGCAAGGGCCGTCAAAGATGAAATAATCCGAATGGCGTCAGAAAGCAAACATCACTGCAATAGCGCGGCAATAACGCATCATAAACACAAGCTCCGTGGTGTATTATTTATTCTTCTGCACAGATGCATGAAAAGGATTAGCCGTACAAAGTCAGGGAAGAGATGCGTCAGTTCAACACACTTTTTGCAAATTGAGGAAACAAGCCGTGCGTTGAAAATATAATCTAGGCCTGTGACATGGGCAGATGTTGAAAAAAAAAAAAAAAAATCCCAATTATCGATACCAACTCTGGCATGAGCGCGGGGGCGCACACGCGCGCGCACGCACACACACTGCAATCCAGCTGTTGTTGGAAGTAGAGCCGAATCAAGGCCGGATGATTCACTACACATTCACAGGGGACCGAGAGCCAGAGTGGAGCACAAAAACTTGACCTATGAATATTCATTAAAGAGGATTAATAAAGACATGTAAACCTTTCTGAAGCATGTAGGCTTTAATAACGGGAGGCAGCGTTTGATTCGGTGCATAAAAGATTTCATGAATACCATTATGCAATGGGAATAACGTCGAGATACTTTGGCCGTCTGCCATCCGCTGGGATCAATAGCCATTAACACCATTGTGCACGCAGTCAGAAGACAGCGAGGATGCGCATCTCTGCGGAGTGTTTCATCACGATTTTGGGGGGTCGGGAGCTTTAGTTACAGTAAGAGCCACCGCCATCGTGCTGCCCGCCCCTTTCTCACCGTTGCTGCTGAGATGTCCCTCCTGACTGACAATGTCATCAGAGCGCTTGGATGTAAACACACCCAACAGGCTGGACAATCTGGGTCACTTCCTGGCTGCATGAGGGAAGACATGGCGAGCCAAATGTGGGCTAGGATGTCGAGGCACACACACACACACACACACACACACACACACACATCTCATCACTTGGCACAACAAGCCAACAGAGCTGACGAAATCCACCAAGAAGCACAGGTAGTAAAAATGATGAAAGGAGGACGTGACGAGGGAGGACGTCTTTTTTTTTTTGGTGTGTGTGTGTGTGGTCTCGAGTTCTCCTTGCCTTCTCTCTTGAGGGTGCATTGTTCATTAAAACGCAGGCGCCATCATGCAATATTGACTCTGGCTTGCACAAACTTTGGGATTTAGAGGAACTCCACAGACTGCGATTCTGCTGTTCCAACTGAGGCAGTTCAAAGAGTTTTTCTTTGAGAGGGCCCACGCATTCCCTCAAAGATTACGATAAGAGGACAGGCTGCGCAGCTCGGATCGGACTACACGGTGTGTGTTGCGTGAACATGGACGGTGAGATAGTAAGGCAACATTTTCATTCTGCAACCCTTGAGTGAGACGTCACGGGGGGCGAAGTGTGAAGGTGTCAGGCTGCAACGTCGCTTCCATAAAAAAAATTTAAAAAGAAAGTCACCATAAGTATAAACTCAAATGAAATCTGAGCCGGCTTGTTTTGACCGCAAAGCTGATTTTATTTCAGGAAGCCATTAACTTCTTCTGGCAACAGTTGAACCTTCTGCAATCTAACGGAAGAGCATTTAATTGTTCTGCCTGTCATTATAGAGCGCCAGCATTTAGATGAACAAAGATTCATGATTTATAGTCAATAAATCATTTTTGGTCATCTGTTGATCTCTCCGGGCACAGTGGTTTTCTATAAAAGATTAAAAGATTACCTGTCTGATAGTGTCGATCTGGGTTGTCAAACTAAATCTCCTGCGCGGGCCACATCGTCGTCGTCATGATTATCCTCAGACGGCTGTTGACTGTGAAAACAAAATCAATGTATAGTAATTCATATTACACAAAACTATTAAAAAAAAAGGCTTGTAATATCCTTTAAAAGTTAGTTTTTTTTTTATATGCGGATTTTCTACCAAAATGAAAAGAACAAACAAACCCATCAAGAAACAAATGAGACAAATTATTGATGTGGTGGGCCAAATCTGTCCCCCGGGCCTTAGGTTTGACACCTGTGTTGATAGCTGGTGCAGGTGTACCTAATAACAAAGGGGAACCAGCGGCAGGACAGTAATGTGCAATAACGAGAGTATAATGAGGATATAACGGCGTGGCCCAAACTCACCTGATGATTACGCAAACCTTTTGTTCCCGCTAACAGCGTGAAGTGCTCGTCTCGGACACCATATGTTGCTATTATGGATTTAATCGGCTGGGAGCAGGTGGGCAGACTGGGCGACGCTTCCGTCTGTCGCAGTGCCAGCAGAGGTAGAGAGCGCCAGTTTCCAGGTAACGGCGGTCAGCGGATTGTTTACACCGGCAGTAAACAATCAGCAGCTGACAGGTGTCGCTGGGAATCGTTCCAATCAATCACAGTGAGGAATCGGAACATTTATCCGAGCAATCCCGTTCCCCGTAATGATGCCACAAAAGGCTTCTTACTTTGAAAACCATCTTTATTAAATTTAGAAAACACCACTTTGTTAACAGTTTTGTAGCAATCGATGGAAAGTAAAACCGAAGGAGTGCTGTTTAAGCGGGCCTGGTACGGAGCCCTGAGCTCTTCCTGGTAACCTTCTTCTCCGCAACGCGCCTGGAGACGTACGACAGGCGGCAAAATCAGGTAGAAAAGTTGATTTGCAAAGTCCCTTTTCACGCCAAGGTATTTCATGACGCAATATAAACAGAGTTTGCAACACGAAGGTGGAAATCGGGTGCCGTTAGTGTAGCGGTATGTCGGTTTAACCGCTTGAGGAGCTTCTGCACAACTGAGTACTGACTTAGTCCGGAAAAGGAAGTGCAAACAATGTCGATGTGTGTTTGTTAAGGTTTTTGGGGGTGTGACCAAAATAGGGCTCCCCCCACATCACTCATCAAGGTGCTGAAAGCGGCGACTCTCGGGACGGCGAGCCCGAGATATCGTCAAGCGGGAACACTGTGAGCGTGCAGGCTCGAATACCGCCGAGCGACTCGGGCAAGTCAAACACTTTGTGCCACTCGTCTTTCTCGGGGTCGTACTTCTGAACTATTTCCACCATGCAGCGATTGTTCCACGAGTATCCGCCCACCACGTAGATCTTATTCTCAAACACGGCCACGCCCACGTCGCTCTGACCTCGCAACATGGCGGCGATAGGAGTCCATAAGTCCAGGGCGGGGGAGTAGTACTCGCAGCTGAGCACGTCGTCGTAGTCGCTGGTGCCGCGGAAGTGGTTGCCGCCGATGACGTAGAGGCGGTCGCCCACCGTGCACATGCAGTGGAGGCCGCGCACGGTGGTCATGGGCGCCTTCTGAGTCCATTTGTCTGCATCTGGGTCAAAGCACATCAGCTCCTTCTGAAAGGTGTCGTGAGTGATGCCGCCTGGAGCGAGAAGAGAGGGCTAATTAGCCTCCATGCCAACCAGCGCAGGAGGAACGTGTGATGCCATCAGCCTATCTGACTCAATCGCTCTCGTACATGTTGGTCAGCGGGCCGAGCAGATGAAAAATATGGTCGCATTCAGTGATGCCATAAAGGAGGTGGAGTAAAAAAACAAAACAAACTCAAGTCATTTGGCATTCACTCTCCAGTGAACTGATGACTACAAAAGCAGAGGGCCACAATGTGCTCACGCAAACATGCACAAACAGACTGTAGACGTCGAGACGCACAAAGCTGAGGCAAAGTGGGGAGGAAAGGGAGGGGAAGAAAAAAAAAAAAAAAACAGGACATGTCTACAGGGAAGGCTTAAAATAAAGAGGAACACAATCCCAGCATGCATTTGGGTAGAAGCCAGCCCATCCCCGCCCCACTCGCACCCCCCCCCCCAGGCAGAAAGACACTCGGAGCGAGAGCGGCAAAGATTTGCGGTGAAGCTACAGCACAAAGCGCTTCGGATGCTGCCCACAGATCGCGTGCGCGCTCGAGTGAAGAAGTTTGAGTCGCCTTTTCGGATGCTGCGATGGGGCGCCTACTCAAGTGATCAAGTCAGACTTTCTTTCGTCAACTGGCCCACACATTGAAGGCGCTGGCGAGAAATCCAGCCAGTATTTAGTCTTGCGACTGCTTTTCAATTGCGCGTCAAAACTCAAATTCGTTTACATGTTGAAAAAAGGTAGATGTTTCATATTTAAATTTTTAGATCGGATTAAAAAAAAACAAAAAAACATGAGAAAATAAGTGACAGTCACAATACTGAATTTAAAAGCCGATTTTTTAAATTTTGTATTTTCGATTTGAGCCTCAAAATGCGTTACGAAGATTCACTTTTTCACTTTCTGTGTTCGATGACAAAATGAGGATCAGAACTTAGATTAGATTATTGATTGCCAATTGAAAACGGAACGAACCAACCCATATGGTTGTGTTAGTCTGGAAAAAAATGTTTTTTGGGCGACCAGAAGAGGAAATCTCGAGACTAATTCAATCAAGAGACTGATGCATTTCTGTATAGGTGCTGCAATTTTTGTTCGCAGCAAACTTTAAATGAACTCAGCGGTTTTAAATGCCTTGTGTTTGGTGGATTAGGCATTACACAGCTATACAGAAAATATTAATAAATGTTTTTCCTTCAATCTGACAAGTAGAGAAAACTCAGTCTCTGGTTTTAGTGCAGGACTGTACTCTTTTGTGTGACACGGATGTGATGGAACAACAAATTGACAGCTCAGTTTGCATCAAATCAAGTCAAGGTTAAGTGGTCATGTTTGTGTTCCTATCAGATGTGTTTATCATTCAACTGTTGCCCCACAAAGGTAAACATGCTCTTCACATGGCCAGTTTCAACTTTAGGCTTAGAATGTATGAGATCTTGCAATAAACGCAATCCTTGAAAAGACACCAGAATGGATGATTTTATATAAAAGTGCTGCACAATCATCCTTCGCACCTCCTCAGTCAGCCCACTTGCTTGCCGGAGGCGTGTTGTGTGAAAGCCAACACTTAACCTCAAGTAGAAGCCATTTTAAAGGAATCGCTTCATGAAAGAAATGTTCAACTTTTCTAAAACTTGTCATTTGAGGAAAGTTTACCCACTGGAGCCCAATTGGTCATGCGGTTGACTAAAAAAAAAAAATTTTTTTAAATAACTGGCTTGAACCGCAGCACCCCAGCTTGCTGCCCCTGCCCTCCAGAGGCGGCGTGGCTCTCGCTGCTCCACTACTCGCATCTTGAACTGCGCCACAGCACTTGAGCTGTGACGGTGCGTGTGCTGAGTGCATGTGTCAGGTTCATCCCGCTGACAGAATACCTTCCGACAGCCGGGCGGCGCGGCCATACAACGGGAGCTGATCCGCTGTGACAGACCAACACAGAAGTGCACTTCAGCGTGGATCACCTTGCAAAGCGGCTCTAATCCGCCCCCGAGACCCCACGGTGCTGCAGGGCCCCGGTGCAACAGAATTCCGCTAATTGGCCATTTACCTGCCTTTAAGCATTTAAGACTTTTCCAGAAGCGGTACTTGAAATCTAATGTTGGTGACTCAAATTCCTCCTGCACTAATCTAACTAAAGCCACTCATTTTATTCCTCTTGCTCTGTGTCTTTATTTTTTATCCAGCGAAAGCAAGTTGGATGCATCCGAAAAAAAAAAACTTGTAAGCAAAGTGTAGGCTGAAAAACAAACATTGCTCAAAAACTAAGGCTCATCATGTATGTTGCTGTAAAAACACGATGCCCACAGCCAGTGCAGATTAACACACAGGATCTTCCGTGTGACACCTCCCACACAGACTTCATCCAGTTATCGCATCCCCATACCCCATCACACACACACTTCCGATTTAAAAAAAAAAAAAAAATGCTCAGGATTCGTCACACAGAAACTAGGGCTCATCTCCATAGCGCATGATACGCTCGTTTCAATCCCATGAAGTGAACAACTACGAATGTGACACCCAAAATGAAGCAAGCGAAAAGACCAACGCTAATGTCGATCATTACCCAGCAAACAAGATTTCGCAAAAGATGAAACAGTTTAAGGGGTTACGAGGCTTACATGTCTCAAAAATAAAATCAGCCTCTTGCTTTGTCTTGTGTCTTATGACTTTCACTTCTACTGCTACTTTGAGCTCTCTCGTCCGATTCTATCCAACGAAATTGGGTCTTACATAACCAAATCAGTGTGTTCACACCTGACAAAGCGAATTACACCAAGTGGGTAAAGTAAGAGATTAAATCAGACTACAGAACGCGGTGTGAAAGAACCCTTTGGCTGTGTTCACACTCGCACATTTGGTGTAGTTGCAACGAACTGTGGTGAGATTGCCCTGAGAGCGATTCATTTGATCAAGTGCGACCACTATGGTTCTAGACTTTGTCCAAGTCAAGGAACATATTTGACTTTAGAAGAATCTTGCGGCAGCGGTAAAAGAGGAATAATCCAAAGCCTTAACAAGTGTATGAAAACGCTGACATTTCAAAAACTCACGGGACTGTTAAATAATTGACTCAGGGAGCAAATGGGTTCATTCCGATAAAGACATATTAAGGAAAGCTTCTGTCAGGCAAATGCACCGTATTAAAAGAGCAGGTGTTAAAAAGATGCTTGATAAGCGGCGAGCAGAGACTTGAAGTCGCTGTCGTCCCTGGCGTGCCAAGATCCTCTCAATGAGGGATCCTCCAAAGGCTTGCACTCATTTTGCAACCGAACCAACCAACGGAAGAAGAAGCATTTGCAGCTTTTAAAATAAATAAAAAATTTTAGTTGAGTTATAATAGTTGAGATGTAATAGCGCATTTAAAATGAGAAACTGTATTGTAAGACGTTCGCAACTTACCTGAAATATACATATATCCACCGTACACCGTCCCAGCATGTCCATAGTGCGGCTCATTCATTTTGGCGACATACGTCCATTCATTCGTCCTGGGGTTGTAGCACTCCACGGTAGCTTCAAGACGACCAAGGGAGAAAACGGCAACGTATTAGTACAAAGTAGGTCAAGACACAAGTGAGGAGGACAAACAGCAGCAAATGAGGCCTTGGAGGGTCTCAGCGTGGGAGCTGAAAACACAACTTTAAAACGCGGGCGGCGCATCCTAAAAACCACATCAGCAGGGAGCAGACAGGAAACTGGAAGATGGTAAGATTGTGCAATCATTTCTATCAAGGTTCCCGGGGATGTTTTCAGAAAAATCGGCAACCATCTGGAAATGAAATCATGTCATGCATTGAATGATGTTTACGGGTAACTCAGTGAATTTGACAGGCTGTTCCGTGAGTTTGTGTGCCTCTTGTGTCAGTCTCCATAACACGAGAAGAATTAAGCGTGGAGCTCTGCAGAACATCGAGAAACGGCTATGATATTGTCATCGTCCCTTATTAGCAACGCGACATCTGCATAAACTGAAAAAAAAATCTCTACAGCAGGCAACGAAAACACGTGCAATATTATCTTTGCAATGATGAATACTGACCAGTAGCAACACAACACAAGACTATCAAACAACAACACTTAGTGGAGCATCGAATACGTCTTGTGTCATTTTCCTGACACGACTAAACTTGGAGAAATAATTTAATTAGTCCGGATATTTGCTGGCGAGTCTTCTCCACCCCGTGGGCAAGCAGAGGGTTTCTCAGTGGGTGGGACGGATGAATACTTTGCCCACTCATCATTGGTCATTAAAAGTGACCTTGAGCTGTGCACAGAAGCGTACGGTTGCTCAAAAGAAGAAGTAAAAACATATTGAAGTGCACTTTCATATTGGAGATTTACACCAGAACATTCTCGTTCCTGGCATGCTTTTGAGTTATCAGATGAAAAGCCTGATTGTTATTAGCGTGACCTTAATAGCCTGCAGGGTTTCCCTCCCCCCGCCCCCTCACAAATCTTAATGGAACCAGTGGGCAGCCGAGAGACAACGGGCAATAGGAAAGAAAAAAAGAATGAGCCACGGTATTTTTGTGACCTTCAGATTTGGTCCAAAACACACGGGGGACAGAACACAGTAATTGGATCGGCAAGCGACAAGTGTTCTGTGGAGGCCGATTAGTCTTAATAATCTCAGGGGATTAAAAAAAGAGGGAAGAAGGAGGGAAAAAAATGCATAGCGTTTAGCTTTAGAGATTGCTTTATTGCAGAAGAGCACACGCGCCCCCCCCCCCCCCCCCAAAAAAAAAAAAGAAAACTGACTGACGAGCACCAATAAAAAGAGAACCTTGCTGACTTGGAACACTCCGCTTGATAAAGAACTATAAGAGAAGGTCATAAAAAGGATCTGATTTAATCCTAAAAGACCATTAAAAACAACTTGACATATTCCAATGACCTTAAAAGACTTCCAGTCACAAAATGAAATCTCTCATTGGTGACACTGAGGCTTACTACGCTGTAATTACTTTGCCTACCAAAATGCCTAAAAGTCTGGCCAAACCCACAAAACCAACAATGTGGTTCAAAAGAACATCGAAAAAAAATGGATCCAATTACAATCACTATATTATGCCTTTGTTCTTTTTCAACTCATATTCACACAATGAATGGTAGGACCGCAACCAAAGAGTTAAAAAAAAAAAAAGGGACTAGCGAGACAATTGGAAGCAGCAATGGGCGCGCAACCTGTGAATTGGGCCGCTGCTTTTTAGTCTAATTACTGCTTCCAGGGTGGCCATTTAAAAAAAAAAAAAACTTCAAATATTGGATGGAGCAGTGTGCTCCACAATTCCCGAGACTCCTTTGACGATGTGTAACTGGTTATATAATTTTTACACCACTATATGGCTTTTTTTGTTCAACGCATCTACTTTTCTACAACTTACAGTCTACTTACTGCATGTGAGAACGGCGGTTCATAGTTGCGGTTTAAAATTCAATTCCAGCACAACAGTAGAACAAAATATACAACGCGCACACTCATATAGAAGCAGCTGTCATCCACAGCAACAAACTTACCGAGCTCCCCAGCCGCATTCCTTCCACCGACAGCATAGAGGTGTCCCTTGAGTGCGCTGAGGTGGAAGAAGGTCCGCTTCTCATTAAGGCATGCCACCTGCATCCACTTGTTATAACGAGGGTCGTAGCGGAACACCGTGTCCACTGCGGTCTTGCCTTTGGTGTCGTAGTTGCTTTGGCCGCCCACCACATAGAGGAAGTTGCCAATGACAGCGATGCCGTGTTGGTAGCGCGGCGCGTCCATAGGCGCCAGCGCTTTCCATTCGTGGGCCTTCTCGTCAAAGAGACGCAGCTCCTTGCTCACCACCAGCTGCTGCCGCAGGACGCCGCCCAGCGTGACCAGGTGGGCGCTGTCCGAGCGGATGGCTGTCCGTTCCGATTGCATGACGGGCTGCATATAGGGCATCATTTGGTAGTTGCTAGCTTCCAGGAGAAGGTTGACGCACGTGTTGTCAGTGCGCATAAAGTCCACCGTCTGGACGTGATTGATGAGCTCCTGCGGGTTCATGAGGGGGAAGCGGATGTTCTTCATGAGCTTGGAGGCAAAGTCCATGCGAGTGTCTTCGTAGCGTAGCCAGCGGCAAGCGGCCTTGAAGAGGTCCAATTCTGTGCAGTGTTTCAAGCTGTTGCTGGACAGCACAAACGCCAAGCGCTCAAACGGCAGCTTGACAAACTCGCCCGTGCCCAAAAGCGAGGGGAAGTTTTTCAGAATGAAATTGTTGACGTATTTGTCCACCTCGGTGAGGTTATATGTGTTAGCGATACGGCCCACCTCGACGCAGTTGTCGAGAGAAACCTGTAAAGTTGGATGAAGAGAACAACATTTGGTATGACGACAGATTGGAACTGTAGCTTTAAAAAATTTAAATAAATTGATTTTTTTTTTCCCTACAAACTCTTTTGGGAGTTCCGTCCAATAGAAATAATGTAAACGCACAACTTCAATTCATTCAAAATGGTTGTATGTAGCTCAAGAGAAAAATGCCATAAAGTACCGTACAACTGGTGAAAATATCGTGCTGTAGTAACGCACACGCTTGCTCACCCCAGATATAAGAAAGACTTTGCAGAAATCCAACACCGGAAGGATTTGTAAGAAGCTGGCTGCCTCGAGTGTGTCTTGCAGATTCTCCATGTTGAGCGACAACTTGGCTGTGTAGATGAAGTCGATGATCTTCTTCAGGCCTATTCGGTTAACTCCGTGGAGCTTGATGCACATTAAATCCTGCTCTTTCATTCCACCTGCATCAGGGGCAAAGCAAGAGGATCAGCAAAAAGTAGATTCTGCCACGCAACTAATACATAATCTTCTTTGACTGACGGCTCTGTGAGCAGCTGCACCCAGGCGATGCTTTAGTCTGGAGGATAAAGAGTTTGAATTTGGCTTTATACAACGTGCATACCATTCGTCAAAAAAAATAAATAAAATATTTGGGGCTTTTTGAAACCAGTGTCAGTCGGTACATATAATTCTGCACCAAGAACTTTATCGCAGCTCATTCTTAATGGCTTGGCATTCAGATTCTTACAATGGTGGAGGTTGGAACCACAGGGTCACTATTAGTGGAACAAGTAACAGTGACATAACAGGTACTGTGTCAAAGAATGGAGGGCCTCATGAATAACAGAAAAAAAAGGATTTACTTGAGAACACAATGAAAGCAAAAAAAAGATGAACCAGCCATTTAATGAATCATGGAAGCACATCCCACGCACAAATTATAGCAGAAAGACACAGGAGGGAGCAAATATCCTGAGTCATTTCTGACCCACCTGTGAACATGGCTTTGAAATAGTCCGAGGATGAGGCCATCATCGCTCGATGAACGGGGAAGGCTTCGTCGCCATCGCCAGCAACCAGCGTGACATCGCATAGCAGGCCCTCTATCCTAAGCTGGTCGAATCCCTGCAGCACAGAAATGACAGATGTTAGTGTGACGACTATTCAAAAAAACGGTGAGCCATTCCAAGCTTCCAATTCTCGTTAAAGAGTATTCAATATTTCATACAATCCGGCTCTTAAAAAAGATGCGATAAATGATGGAGAGAATAATTCCGTTCTCATCTCAAGGTTAACGTTGAGATTGAATCGAGCTCGCACCTGAAGAACCACTGAGCTGTGTGTGTTGCTTGTGAAAAAACGCGTGTTTCCAGTCTTTGATGCCTGAAGGTGAGCGCAGATGCCCATATCACCGTAGCCCAGAGCCACTTTCATGTGAGTGTCGTCGTCCTCCACGAGGGATCTGTGAAGAGAACGACAATTTGATTTGATTCGTGCCACTTCAAATTCCACAGTGGACAGTCCGCTGCAGCTCCACACCAAACAACTTGGAGAAGCAAAACCTGCTGATGGTCATACTGTGACATCATTACAACAGATGAAATGGCATGGAAAGTCAAATTATCGCCGCCATCAATAAGATTGACACTTTAAATAATGTTTTGAATTTTATATATTGGTCAATGAATAGAGCATCTCAATTATTTTCTGTTACGCCCCCCCTAGCAAGAAGAAAACATTTCGCGCCACCACCCACTCTCCGCCGCAACTATAAATAATAGCATTTTCGCCACAAAACAAACCTACACCGTCCAGTTAATACTCGCTGTGCACAATGAGCAAGGAGAGCGCCACTGCCAACTACTGGAGTGGATGTGCAATTACACTTTATTGTAGTTCGGAGGGAACAAAACATGCTCCCCAGGTTTGCCAATTCAAGCATTTTCATAAAGAGGTCATTCATTCCTGCTCCGTCTGCTACTTCAGGGATAATCCCTGTTTTCCTTCGACTGCAGAAACGAGTGAAGACAGTAAACGGCAACAAAAATAAAAAATTAATAAATAAAACAAAAATCAATTCATCCCAAATCATGAACAATTTATTCAAACGGGGACATAAATGAACAGACCATTCGCAAAAGGGCAACAATGGGAAAACAATCCATTCTAAATTCCACTTGAGGGGATATCAATAAATGGTATTTTATCTTCATGCTAAAAAAGTGACCTGACGAAATGTGAAAATTGTGGTACGAAAAGGATGAAGATGACCTTCAAGCAATGTTCAACTCTTAACATTTTATGTGGTCCTCACCACAGATCAAAAACCTTCGTTTGTTTGAAGTGATTTGTAGTTCATGGCACACAGGATATGATTGCTTGTGATGTGTCTCTAACCTTTTGCTGACCTTTATACATGCACATAAAAGATCACAGTAAAAAGACAAAACGTAAGAACCATTTCCATTGTCTGTTTCCAAAACCAGGAGCAGCTCTGCAGTTTTGACATTTGCACGATCCGCGGCATCTGCATAGCAGCCCGTAATAAAGTGTGACACACCGAACGGCCATGAACATGACGTCAGTGCATGTGAATAAAACGTGCATTACCGAAAAGCAGCTTTAAACATGAACAATTACAAACATAGAGCGAGCATGCTCAAATGACCTAGGCGACTTTTCCCTTCCTTAGCTTTGGAGCTGCTCTCCAGAGGTTTCTTGATTGCGCTCGTTTTTAATGCGTAGTGACATTTTTGTGTCTAGACTCAGGCAAGAAACTAATGAGCGCAAAGTGCAGAGATGTGTTATGAACAAAGAACATTATTTAACAACTGGCCCCGGACATTATTGCACTAGATTTTAGAATTAAGAAATCTTTCGAGAGATCTTCATTTTTCATTGTAGTAACTTGATAAAAACGACAGCGTGTGATGCTATTTGAATCAGTTGCGAGTGGAGCAACGGATCATCATGCACCATGGTTCGGGCGGGAAAAAAGACGCAATCACGTTAAGGCAGTATTTCTCAATCGTTTTCTGTTACTCCCCGCCCGCCGCTATCGAGCTCCTGTAAGTGGACAGGCAGTATTTTTGAAAGAATAAAGAAGTCAGTTTATCACCGGAAAGGATCCCGTACAACGGCCCTTCTATCTCCCTTACGTGGACATTTATTCACACCTTCAGTGAATACAAGGTTTAAAAAAATATATTACAGCTATCCTCCGCTGGATAAGAAGATTGAATTGTCAAGGGTTTCCCCACACTAGCGCCGTTTGGTTGGCCTGATTTTGATCAAATATTGTTTTAGAAAAATGTTTGGCTCAGCATAGCAGTAAATCTGTCTCAAACAGGCTCTCAGTCCCTAAGCGAATAAACGTCAAACGTGCATTCCCAGGTGCTGAAACTTTATTTCAGCGTTTTTAAACCAGAATGCTTCGGAGGGCTATTAAATGTTTGATGGGATATTGACAAACAATAAAGCTCAACCTCGTGTTCAATTAGCAGATTTTGGCTGATGCAATACATCAAATAACAGAAGAAAATAAGACGTCTAAAGCTGCTCAACTAACAATCGACAAATCGGAGGCCATAAAGCCCAAAAAGTAACGTTTCTTTCCAGCGCCTCCCAAAGTGATGACAATAAACACACAGTTCATACAACAACACATGATTAAGAAAGTCAAGACTCACTATCAAACACAGTCGTTTAGAAATTAAAGCACGAAAACAGCAGAACCACAACGGTTGAAATAAAATGACTTCAACTCCTTGAGTTATTGGGAAATAAGAGAAATTTTTGTAAACGACAACGCCACAACTATTTGTGTTCAAACTTTGTGGTTCCACTGTACGTGCGACTAGGCATGGTTACAAAGAAGCCAATTACACAATGGGCATGTGATGGATAAACAACTAAGCTTGTGGCTACTCACTACACAATCGACGGAACAGCAAGTCTAATGGGAATTTGTCCAAAGCAAAACAAAAGCACACGGAACAGACGTCACTGCTACCACGACTCGCTTGAATCGTTTTTTTTTTTTTTTTGTTTCTTGAAATGGAGGTGAAGGGTCACACAGGATGGCGAGGACAACTAGCAGGATTTGACACCACCACTGCTCGAAACGCACGGTGATC
This sequence comes from Idiotropiscis lumnitzeri, assembly GCF_059441095.1. NCBI lineage: Eukaryota > Metazoa > Chordata > Actinopteri > Syngnathiformes > Syngnathidae > Idiotropiscis > Idiotropiscis lumnitzeri. The sequence continues at coordinate 10,277,362 of NC_142407.1, forward strand.
ACAATCACAGGAAGGACACCATTTACATTTACCCTGTCAGGTGGTAAGGCGGACAGGCGGCGAGGAGAGAGTGGTTTGTCCACACCACAAAGGAGTGTTGGTGGCTGCCGGAACGAAAACAAAGAAGACAACAGCTACAGCATCCAACATGAGAGACGGAATCTCTTGCAGCGGTTGAAGTCCATGTTTAGTCGCTCGCCACTCATTTTGACGTATTTGCTCATATTGTGGCAAGGGGGCATTGATTTACTTGACTGCAGGTTGGTCTATTAGTGGTGGAAGGGGATCATTAAACATACTTTTGGATCAACAAGGAATATTAGATGACTTCTTCCTCATTTTCCAACCAAACAGATAATGATTATCGCTATTACAGTCAAGTAAAGTTAAAACAAAGTCAAAAGAACTATTACGGAGAAATGCAGAGAACCCCGGGCAGACTGGGACGAAGAAATAAGTAGTCCCCGGATGCCAGTACATAAACAAAAGCGATCACACATCATTTAATGCCGCAGGGAACTTGTTTGAAATGCGTACTTTGTAGTAAGTCTCTGAATTGGATTTCAAGCAGAGAGACTCGCTTTGGTGCTGCTGTTTTGGTTCGCAGAGTTGGCAACAGACACGTTACGGTCACATTAAAAGTTGCATGTGTTTTTGTAACGTGAACACGTGCATAAAAATATCAAATTTAACAACAACAACAAAAATCCGCTTTGGGCATCACGCCTGTAGGGTCAAGGTAGCCTAAGGCGGTTTGCATCTGCAGAAAGAAAGTAACCCATATTTATCAAATTTGAGAATAGAAAAAAAAAATTGGAAGTCAAAGAAACCACTAAAAAGTGTGAAGTGAAATGAAGAAATGACTAAGGAGGGAATGAAAGTGGCAGTGTATCAAATCCCCTTCATGTCAGTGGAAAGCTTAAAAAAACCATCCTTCCACCAGTGACAGTTTAAGAAGCTAAAGTCAACTTGGCTTTTCCGCGAGATGACAGTGGCTCTTGAAAGATTTATAAGAATAGCTTTGCAGTCTTTCGTTAGCTAGCTGCGAACCAATCGGAAGGCGTTGAAATCATTTAATTTAAATTGGGAGGCATATGACAGACAACGCTGCGCTCCGTGAAACTTAACACGCCCGCAGGGACATGTTTGGAAGAATGTAATTGAAAAATGCTGTTGATGAATGCTTCATGTTTGTTCAAGGACAAATGCAAATACTTGTCATCAAATGTTCTTACAGTCCGTTAGAGGTTTGTCAACTACGTGACAGGATGGAAAATGACAGTCGAGTTAAGAGCAATCGACAAACTCTCTCCAACGCGTTTGACTTACACACGACGTATTGTGCGCGTAAACTCAATCGCTCGCATTTTTCAGACCATCTGCTCCCTTTGTGTACATTTCATAGAACACAAGAAGACTTTTTTTCTTTTTTTAAATAACCCAACATCCCTAGCCATACATTCAGGCATACCTTCCACCACAGAGGAACTCATCCCGGATCAATGGCGGCTCAGAATAGCAACAATGCAAAGGCAGTTGAAGAATGCAGTCCAACATCGACTTGATGACAGCTAAATCTCTTTCAATACACTCCAGATAAATGTATTCTGTTTTTTTTTCGTCATTTCAAATGATCCTGCTTGGATGCTGCTTTTCAACGAGCTTCCACCTGCTTAGATGGCGATGACACACTTCACCCTGCTGATAAACTGAAAACTCAAAACACTAACAGTTCAGTAAAATTTGCGCCAAAGGCAGCTGGACAAAAAAAAAAAAAAAAAGACACAGCCTTGCACTATTGTTGATAAATGTTCTGTCTCACAGCCTGATTCCTTTACTCATGTCCAACTATATGACATACACGTAGGCAGATTGTGCATGATCATAACCATCATCATGAATTCACACAATTTATTCTGCAAAGAAATTAAAATGCATGATAACTTATTTGTAGATGCAATTGGGTATTCAGAATTGTCTTGTAACATACGTCAGAAGACTCAATTCTTCTACCAATTAAGAGAAAATTCTCCAAACTGAACTAGATGAATAAAAATAAATAAATAAAAAAATCCCGGAAACTATATTTACCATATCATCTCTAGTTAATGTTAATTGCTAATCATCAGAATATCAACATTTCTCCTGAGTATGCTGACAAATAGTGCATGGGTGGCACGTTTAATGAAAAGAAGTGCTTTTTGTGGAGCGTCTCAAAAGAAAAATGGACATACCTGAAGCACAAACAGTTAAGTGGGGGGGTGTGGGGGGGCGGGGGAATCAAAGGCTTGCGTGTGGGTGGCGTAGACAATCTGTCAACACGCACAAAATGCTAAATCAACCTGACGGATACTGCGGCAGGAAGACAACCCAGAACAGGATGCGTGCGACTAAAAAAGACACGGGGCGACCGAAATAGCGCTTGCTTCGAGATACTTTACATTTTTAGGAACAGATATGAACACAAGTTGTCACTGTACCACAACCGCAGCAAACACAGCGATATTTTGACAATGACATGATGCAACAAATGTTGCCGGTGCAGAGCAGCAGCATGGAGACGTAATTGCTTGACAGAAAAATCTCTATTAAGGGAAGAATGTCAATCCAGAAATGAAAGAGATCATTAACATTGTGAACGAGTAGAATGAGTGAGCACAGGGCAAAGTGTCGTCTGCTGTAATAGTAATGATGAGCAATAGGATTTAGGTCTGGGTTCTGGGCGGGCTATTGGAAATAATTTTCTTCGAGTGGAACCGTTTGTTCTTTGCACTTGCAAGCAAAAATGTGCCTCTTTTATTATTTCTTGATGAAGGGAAAATGTTTTTTTTCTTTTTTTAATTAGATGATATTTTTATTTCACCATCAAACAAGTGAGCTATGTAATCAGACGACTATTTGTTGAGGGAAATGTTCAGTAGTTTAATTCAATTTCAAGTTCTATCTGCCAAAAACATTGCAACTAATTATTCCATCTATCTCTTGCCATGAAAATGCGTTTTTATTTATTCAGTAGATGTGAGATTCAAAGAGAAATTGATAAAAAAAAATAAAAAAAATCCTGCAGCGCATATTGAGTCTGACGATGTCAGCTGTCAAATCAACGCCATTTTGATTATTTTTGGAACGCAGATCCTGTACTTTGATTAACAGATCAAAGACCCCCGGGTTGGAATTGAAGCAGGTTTCTCAAACTGCGCGAACCGTTTGCCTGAGTGACTGCCAAATTCATCACATGAGCGCAAGCACAAGAGATTCGGCTGCAGTACGAGTGTCTGACAGGCACTTGAAAAAACGACTTGCGGGAAAACTGTCAACTGTAAAGTCCGCTGTATCGTACAATAATTTGATTTGCCCACATTCGCTAGTTTGCAGAACAAAATGAGCCCATATGTATTCAAAACCTTCGCTGTGGATATAACCTTTACCCTAGCAGCATGCCGATATAAATATCACTGAAACCTCAAGGGCTCCACAGTCAAGGACCTGCAAAGAGCGACGTTTCACCGACCACAGAGTAACCTATAATTGGGGGCCCGATATCAACCTACCCCAAAACACAGCTTACAATAGACACGTTTCAAAAATAGCAAGCGGTCTGGTGAGACGGAGTGAGGTGGAGCCTCGGGGCTTGACATGCTTCGCTTGGCAGTGTGCACGCACAACCTCCTTAACAAGACACGCAAACGCCATCCTCGGCCACTTGCGTGCGCTTGATGAGCCCTCGTGCGGCTTGTTGTCCACTAAGAGACATTCTGACCAGACAAGTAGACAAGTAGTGAAATCTCGCTGCATTTTTTTTTTTGGGGGGGGATTTTGTAGAAGTGACTGAGGCGCGCTGCACAGTGAGGAACAAACAGCAAAAAATAATAATAATAAAAAAATAAACGCCAGTCACAGACTTCCAATTCAACATATTGGAGAGGAAGATTGAAGATACGGCAAGATTAGAAAATGTGCTCGATGGTGATGATGGGGTGGCTGGTTGTTTGATCTACAGAACATTATAATGAATCTGGGTGGAGGCCTCAATGGTCACAACTATTGTGGCAAGCGGGTACATCTGAACAAGACAAGTCAATCGAGTTCAAGTGTAGGGAGAAAACTTCGGATATATTCATGAATAAAGTACCAACGTGAATCAAGACTTAATAACAGGCAATGTGTGCACATCTGTCAACCTTCGAGCTGCTTCACTGGTGATTCTTGTGTCAATTTTTTTTTTTTAAATAGCGTTGCTACAGTGTTGACGGTCTTTAAAATCACAAAATTAAGCTTTTAAGTAGCTCAAAAGTAAATCTGTGCAATAATTGACAAATGCATACATCCACTCGAGCAAGAAAAAAAAAAGAAGCCAATACAATTATCCAAGAGGTAGCCTTGCTTGCCCTGCAATTATTGAAACCCACACCCTTATTTTTACTCCTTCCACCCTAAAACATAACGAAGAGGACCGTTAGCGGAGAGCTGATGAAAAGAGGGCAAAAAGAGAGGGCTGGCAAAAGGTTGTGTGAAGACCTTCTGGTCTACCCTCCCCCCCCTCTAGAACAGTAGCAGATGACAATAGCTTCTAAACCAGGGCAAGCCAGACATCCTGACAAAGGCAGACTCCTCCCAAGCCGGCCAGTGCCCGTTTCCAAATAAACAGAACCACAGGGAGACAGCAAAAGTCGCGCATGTGGTCCTTGCAGTGACCAGACAAGCAGCGAATTGAGTGTTGCCCCCAAGGCGTGTGCCAGAGAAACAACCAAATGCATGCCGGACAAGGCGAATCTCTTGAAACGCGACAACCCTCAATCACATTTACGGAACCCGAAACTGAAACCCAAAATGAATTTTAATTCCCCAAAAGTGGGAAACAAACAGAAATATCCCCACATTCACGTTAGCGCTCAATGAATGCGATTACTCACATGTAGGCAGGTGAAAGCGGTGAGGACCGGGACGTTTTAAGGACTGGCACTGGGAATTTCCAGCTGACAGGAGAACCGCTTTTCCATTTCAACGGCATGTTGTTGTCACCAGAATGGTGCTAGAGCAATACCAACAGCAAAGACCATTTCCATGCGAAGCTTCTCAATGCAGTCTTCCATCCCACTCCTGCCCACACCATTAAAGGGGGAGGGAGAGCAGTCGGCGGCGGCGGCGGCGACACGAATACACGGGTGGAGGCAGTGCAGGGTTGTGACATTAGCGGCAGCGCCAAGAAGCCAATAGATTGCATCCACCGCGACTGCTCGCCTCGCTGCATAAGCGGCAGTCTGGTGGTAGGAGGGGGAAGGAGCTCAGCCTCGCAAGGGTTCAGCAAGTGTAGCTAAGCAACAGCGCCACCTTGTTAGCACAGTTGTGATTACCGCTTTGGTCATGCGACGGCATTCTTTGAAGCAAACAGATTAATCAAACATTATTGTTGAATTGCTTTGGACTAAAATGTTGCTTTTCGTATGATGTACAATTACAAAGTGCCAATACAGTGGCACCTTTGAGGTAAAACACAAATCAGTTCCGGCATGACGATTAATCTCCAATTTGGTTGAAACTTGAGAAACTAATGTTTGTTTTGCATTGTTTTTTTTTTTGGAAGGTAAAAAAGAAAAATGAAAATCACCTCTAATGAACATTCATCAATGGTAACATTTTATTTTCATCATACGCTTACAAAGCCATATTTAATTCTGCACATCTTATTGAAATATATAAGTGTAGCCTACATCAGCAGGCTTTTCTTTTTAGTTTACAATAACTTCAGTTTCATTTCCAGGTTGCCACGCTGTAGCCGGGCAATTGACAGAACCCAGAATGTTTTTTTCCCCCTCTCTGGTCCCATTTTAAATCCATCCCTGTTTTTTTATACTCTCCTCGTCCAAGCTAGCACTAAGCTAATTCAGCCCTCAGGGCCGGCCGGTGTCCAATTTTGCAAACGTCCTTTCGTTTGTTGCTAGGACAGCATGAGAGGCCTAGCTTTGGCTTATAGTCACTGACTGCTTAACAGTTGAAAGACTGTTACTGTTATTACTTGCAAGCGTTCAATTGGAACGTAGCGCATATGTAAATTTCAGGCATGTGCATTCCCCACACAGATATGTGCCACTTCTCCTCCTCTTCACAAATTGACTGCGGCCTAAAGTGACTTGGGACTTCATTCCAAATTTGAGATACATCACATGCACATGAACACAGCACAGTGGAGGTCCGCAAATATTCCACTGTCGCCGGGTCAAGAAAAACTTTGCTGCCCCATCTGTCATCCCCTCACTTATACCAGAAGTCATACGCTGACTATCAGCTAAATATAGCCAGCGGTAATACTACAAAGCTCTGAACTTTTCACATACAAGCCTCGGAGGCCTTTTAGAACACCGGTGACGAAAAGGTTGCGCAACAATTGAGGATCAACTACATACACATTTTGGTCAACATGACTCAACCCGAAACATTTCCATTAAATATGAAGCAAAATGTGAAATAGCATGGTAGTATCTTAATTGAAAATAGACAAACCAGTCACATCATGACAATATTGTGTAATGATAAAAATGACAAAACTAGTTGAGGTAACCAAAATACTTGACAAAGCCGTACTGCTCTACGCCACAGCAAACGACAACATAATTTTTTTTTTTTTTTTTTACACAAGTACCTTGGCGGTGTCACTCAAAACTGAGGATTGTTACCGTCTCAAAAGCAATTTCTGTTTTTGATTCAACTTTATTGTTGGATATAATTACATTTCCCAAGTGGACATGAAGTGGCATTTTCACTTCCTGTTGGTGCAATTGCCTTGTGTTCCGATATAATTGAAGCCATATACTGAAGTGGGTTGCAATTCTACATTACCATATTATCATAATGCCTCTAGGGGAAATTCACATCACACTGCAATCTATTAAATGTTGCACAACACAGAGAAGCAGACACCACTCATGAAGGCATGCGAGGAGAGAGGTGAGAGCGATTGAGCATGCAAGCAGCGCATATTCTCTTGCAACGAGCGACCAGCATAATATTTCATTATTTGTTATGAATTCTGTGAATTGTGTGCAACTGATTGTTGCTTCATCATATCAATGGACTAAAAGTCTCCCTTATTTTCTTTTTTTTTTCTGGCAGTTGAAGTTTTTTTTTTTTGTCTGGCCATTTTCCAACTGTTGTGAATGGAGCTGGAATTTAACCAGGAAGTAACAATCAATTGTTTTTTCAAGATACGTTAGTCAAAATACCCAACATTTCGGTTTTGATTGATATTACTTCCCATTAAATCATCGTAGGTTTCTTTAAATAGTTACTGGTCACATCACATTCAAATAGTTGCTCTTTGGCTAAGACCAGTATTATCGATAAAGTAGCAACATTCACACAGGTTGGAAGGGATTCCACAAGAAAATAAAACCACTAACTTTCCATCAGGCTATAACTACTCATTTGTCCAATACTTCTACTGTAGAGATCCTTAAGCACGATCCTCAAGCATCTTAACGCCTAATCAGGTATTACCTAATTAACACCTCTGATTTCACATGGAAGCTTTTCTCCAGATGGTATGACAGATTTACAGCCAGGTCAAGACAGGCCAGCAAACCACTGTACTATATCGTCAACCTTTCATCAAAAATTGATTGCATCTGCCTTAATTGAGGCTTTCATGTCAACTCTCTCATTAAAGTTTAGTAATTATCACTTATTTGCTACCCGTGTAATAGCATTGCACATTACCTGTCATGCAGTCCAATGGGCATTGCGTCCCCTCTGTGCACAGGGTGCTCCATACCCTTGCCAGGCCACACCTTTTGAAACAAAACAAATATTTTCAACCAACGACATATTCAACATCAGTATATCAAAAATAGCGCAGGCAATATTCAAGAGTGAGTTTAAGTGTGGCCCATGTTTTAATGTCTTAAATTACCTGATGGCAACTAGTTCAAAGAATTCCTTCCACACTATTGACAGTTGACTTATCATGAAATTACAATCCAAATGCTGCTTTTAGATTTGGAAATACTCTACTCATCTAGGCAAGTCTACGCGAATTGGCAGTGTTTCAAGTCATCTCACAATGAAATGTGCCATTTTTTTTTTTACCTCAAGGCTTGATTTAGGCTAATAAAATCTAAAAATATCTGTCCGTTGACTAGCATCAAAAGCGCAAAATTCATCATCAATGGAAACGGCTCCGCTGAATTCGAACGCGTCAGTGACTCCCAACATAACCAAATTAAAGTTTGTTTTTTTTAACCTTTCAGTGGCGCAATGCAACGTCTTGCAAACGCGAGAGAAGCGACGGTCATGCGTGCAAAGGGAAAGTGTACTAATGAGTTAGCTAACTTGTTTATGACCAAAGAAAATTGCCGTTCGAGCTGGACGATGTCAACGAGTCGATTAAAACAACACATCGTCACATGAGCAGCGCTGTCAGGCTCCAATAAATGTCATTTTTCCGGGCATTTGCGCTGAACGTTGCCACCAGCCAGCAGGCTAATGCTAACGGCATAGCTAAGCTAACTCGTCAACGTTTATTATTAAGATAGCGCAATAAACGTTAAGAACAGTCGACCGTGATGTTGTCAGTTGTGTTTACTGGTACATTTATATATATATATATTTTACTTTGGTAGTTTAGAACTGTTAAGCAAGCTGGATCTTGACGTGAGTTAGTTGGTCGCATAGTTAGTTGCTACTTGGTCCGGTTGACTTGTCTCGACCAATTAATGGACAGACTAGTTGTCAACCTGTTGTCTGTTGAGTTAAATATGTTCGATAATAAATTCGATTACGGTGTGTGTGTGTGTTAAATCCACTCCATAAACTTTAAATGGTAAATTCCATACCTTCAACGACGAGGTAACGCTGACTGCTGTCCTTGTTTTCCTTCCAAGCCCTCAAATCCACTTAGAGAAACGGAGCCGCCCATTTGGTTTTAGCCAATCGGATTCTCGGTTACTGGTGAAGCACGAGCATACAAACTTTTAATTGGTAGAATAATATGGCAATCTTTTCTTATTGGTTCAAAACTTCCGTTACTAAATACAGTGTTTCTCATGAGACCTGTTCATCCTTTTTCAAAAATAAATATTCCTTTAATTATTAAATAATATTCCTTTAATTATTAAGGTACAGATCAAGACTACATACATGACTAACAACACTTAGGAGGAATTACATTTCCAGTCAGAACGCAGAAAGTCCAATGTACATGACGTGTGATCTTGAAACAGGAAACGTTACTGACTTTTACTTTGAAAAACACAGAGGCTAATCATCTGTGATTTTCAAAGTAAAAATCGTAAATAAATATACTGGGCTAAAATACAGTGTACCAGAGCCGTCAGTGCGCCACCACGGGGCCCTAGTCATGTTTAATTTAAGTTAAAAGAAGAGAATGCCTAATAATTAAAATATAAATGATTTCTGAATTTGAAAGCAAATTACAAAAACTATTTTTCTTTCATCTTACGTTCTCCATTTGGAGAATCCTCAACATATATGAGCATGGGGGTATTCATGGTGTGACAAAACGTTTTGGAGCTACGCAAGCCAAAAACAGTTGGAAAGGCAAAATGCTAAGCCAGTCATGACAAGTCATCAATTTTCCCAGGTTATAAAGTTATTTGATTGACACTTGACAGTTGAGCGGAGCGTGCTTTTATTGAACTCATCGGACACACCCACGACGTTGAAGAGTGGAGAGAATAACTTGATTTTTCACAATTTTGATGCACATTTTATATACTCATTCAAACTCGACAGGTTTGTTGTTGACAACACTCTTCTTTCTCTCTCTGTGGTGTGCCAAATTTACATTCATTTTCACTTTGAAGGGACTTTTAATTGCGCTAGGTTGGCTGTATCACCTACACTTTATTTATAATTATCATTATTATTATGACTGATTTAATGCGTTCAACATCCACATCTACTCCTATACAGCAGGGGGCGATGTGTAAACCAAAGACTAAGACGAACACCACGGCCTCTGCCCCGCCTTCTGGGTATTGGCTGACATTTTTTTATTTATTTATTTGTTTTTGTTTTTTTTCAGAAATGGGTATGTTTATAAGGCTGTCCACTGCCTCCAAACAACTAGCAGGATAACTAGCATAAAGACGCCATTTTTGCTTCCCGGAAGATACCCCGATTGCAAATAAGTAAATGATCGCCGGCTTGTTGGTCGATTTTGTTGTCGACTTGCAGCCTTTCGCTATGTGTCGGTGTAGTCAAGCACAGTGTAACGTAATGCTGTGACGTTGACAGGAAAGTGTTTTCCGAGACAAGACCAAGCCCTTTCCATGTTACCGTTACTATGCGAAAGCAACAAAACCGACACGGGTGTCATTTAGTTTAACTCGATCGCATGTTGTTGTCTTAGTTAGCTGGTGTTTAGACTGGCTAGCTAGATCACGGAGAGCTCATTTCATGTTAGCATGGCGTCAGACACGAGTGACACGGACGAGTTCTACGATGCTCCGGAGGACGTGCATTTCAGCCCATCTCCCAAAGTGTAAGGGAAACACATTCTGCTATTAGATATAAGTAGCTAAAACCAACATGTAGTGCCAGTTTTCCCCGTGTGTTGTGTCGCGCTTCCTAAATAAAAGCATGGAAGAACGTTGTTTTCGCCTTTGGTTTTATAGTGTTGACAAATTCAATTTAATTTTCAATCCAACAAAAATCTTGTTGATAACAAAACATTTTCAATTTTTCAACGCAATATATGGGCAGCGTTGCAAGACTCTTGAATGGTAGAAAGCTTTCAAGTAATGCTCGTTAGTCATGACATTAAAAATGGAAACCAGATGTATCATCTGATCATTTGGAGGTTTATCATAACCAGTAATCTGATGATTAGTAATTCTTAACCATGTTTCTGTGCCCTGTAGGTCTCCTGCGAAATTCGTCATTCCTTCACCTAAGGTTTGTTTATTGAAGTTGTAATTTTGTTGTTTTGTCTTTGGCTTGACAGCGTGACTTACTTACTTTCCATTGTATGTCTGTAAAGTGCCTTCATAGTGGAAGTAGTTTATTCTGAAGTTGCTTTCTCTTTAGACTTGTGTGACAGTTAAGAATGTTAAACCTTAGCTAAAATATTGCCTCTTCATTTAATGTTTTATGATGGTAAGAATTTGTTTAAATGATTTCCTTTTGAGGAAAAGAAATGTGTAAGGCGACCTGTGTTACGGAGCGGATTATTTGGCTTTCGAGTTTCAACTTTAAATCTTTTCAACAGAGAAATATCAAGAAATTTGGGTTTCGAGAGTGGAATTTTAGTAAAAGATGTAGTAAACTGCTGACACTATTACTGAGCAGCTGATTCATTCATTTGAAGGCTTACTACAAAAAAAATCAAGATTATTTGATCTCTTTAACTAAAAAATAAACTACTGTGATTAAATTTCTTAATTTCACAAATGTTTTCATTATGGACAGCTCTCGCATAGATCCGATGAAGATGAGAGCTGCGGAGAGGCTGCCTCTGAGACTACTCAAGATGATTCCCTACATGTGTGGTTTTCTATTTTATTGCTCAATAACACACACACACTCACACAATAGACTATAGTCTTTTTAAAACCACAAGTCTCAGACATGGTGTGTGAGGTGAGGATGACAAAGAATCATAACTGCACCTCACTCACATTTTTTATCAAATTTTATCCGATTAATGGATGGGAAAATTGGCAGAACAATCAATTCTAGAACTATTCCATAGCTGCAGCCTCAGTTAGTAGATTTGCACAATAACTATTTTATGAGTAAGATGGATTTTTTCCCCTCTATCTTGTAGATCATTGATAGCATCATTGAGGAGAGTCAAAAGGAAAATGGTGCTGTCGCTGAATTGTTCGATCAACTCCAAGTTGATGTGACCGCGGAAGCGGAGTCAAAGGAAGGGAATAAAACTGCCCAAGTTCCTGAAGAGGCGTCCGTTGCAGCTGATGAACCGAAGCCAATCGCGAGGCCCGAGGAACAACCGGAATGTTCTGCGACAAACGGAGTGGATCCTCTACCTGCCCCTGACCCCTTGGATCTCCCAGGACCTTCCGTTGGACCACGGGAAGGTGTTCAGCCCCCAGACATCACCAGCACAATAGGACAGAGTCACCCCGATGGGACACTCGTGGTCGCCGAAGGGGAGCAGGAACCAAGATCCGCAGACATTTTAGAGCAGGTTTCATTCGCGGACGGATCACTGGACTCTACGGACACATCCGGGCCGACAAAACCACCGAGGCAGTTCACTGTAGAACCAGACATTGTAGCCAGCACCAAGAAGCCTGGGCCGTCACGACCCCGCCCCCCCAGCGGAGCGCCTCCACCAAGACCGCCTCCACCGGCGATGCAGCGTCTCCCTTCCAAGAAATCTCAGGAGTGTCTCAGGCCCAGTGGGCTTGAAGGTAAGATATCGCGTGCACGGAAATTTGGAAACAGGAAATGGGCCTCGGTCAAGACTCGAGCACGTCTTTTTAAACGTTGCTTTGTGCAGTGAGGCACAGTCAAGAGGTAACAGTCAAAGACATTCAAAATATTTTCACAAGTCAAACTCAGAAAATGATTAGATTATGCAAGATGTGTCTCAATAGCTCAATGCGCGAGAGCTTTATGTTTGCGTTTCATTGCAGCCTTTAAGGAAACACAATAGTCCGAGGCTTGTTTGCTTATTACTGACTTATGCAAAATGGAAGTAAATGAATAACAAGTCTGCAATGTTCCGGGTTAATCATAGATGGACAAACTTTTTTTTTTTTTTCATTACATCCAGAAGCAGTTTTGTGAAAAGTGAATGTTGTGGTAGGTGAGGGCAAATTTTTGTGTTAAAGGGCCACGTGTGATTCATAAAAACAGCAGATGGGCCAGCTCGTTTGTATATGAAATGAAAGAAAAATAGTTCAAATATGTAAGTAAAAACTGTTTATTTTAATAATAAACTAATTATTCAAACTATTTTTAGGCATATTTATCATTAATTCCCTCACAATTGACTAATTATTTTATCCAAAAGTATTACCGGTATGTGTCGAGATACATTTATTGTATTTGTATTATTATTTAAAATCAGACAATTAAGCAATGATTAGATTTTTAATACTATTAAATGTGCATGTAAAATACTTTTTTTATATTAAAAAAAAATCAATCAATGAACACATTGTTTCAAAAGCTATATACATGCATTTAAAAAACTAAATACAAGTGAATTAAACAATTACATAATTTTAAGAAAAAACAGCTAATTTGATGCAACAAATTTTACTTAGCGGGTGGTACCTTTTCCACATCTGTGTATCTGTCAATTTAAATTTGAAAGCTGCATTAATAATTATAGATAGTAGAATCGACAGTCAAGCCCGAAATGAGTCAACCCTTGGACTTGACTGTATATACTGTACTAGTGATTAAAAAAAATCATTTCTTGCACACATTGACTAAATCGCTTTTTGTCTTTGCAGTATCTGCAGTGAGTCCAGTCGACAGCGACCCTCTGGAACCGTCTGGTCTGTTGTCTCCCAGTAGCACTGTGAGGAGTTTAACCAGAGAGTTGCAGCACTCCTTGGATCTGGCCAGTGCCACCAGTGGGGACAAGGTGGTGACCGCACAGGTCAGTGACGCAATCTGTTTGACGTGTGGTCTTGAGCGCAGCGGGTGAAAGAATGGCTGTTTGGGGGATTTTTAGGAGAACGAGGGTGAGGAAGTGTCATCTCAGGGCGAGGGACAAGTTCCGGGCCCTCAGCGTCCACGCTCCAACTCTGGTCGAGAACTCACTGACGAGGTAGGCCCTTTGTGTGTGTTGTTCTCGTCTCGGTGGCCTTCATTTGTCTTGGCTTTAAGCCACGTCCATGTTGTTGGTAGCGCATTCCTTACGCCAAGATTCACTGGACCGTACCGAATGTTCAAACAGGAAATCCTGGCCAGTGTGATGATCAAGAATCTAGACACGGGGGAAGAGATCCCGCTAATCCAGGCAGAGGAGAAACTTCCGGCTGGGATTAACCCTCTCACTTTGCACATCATGAGGAGGACCAAAGAGTACATCACGTAAGTGAATTGTGTCCATTCATGGATTTATTTTAGTGCTGTCGAGCGATCAGTTTTTTTTTTTAACTCAATCACAAAAAAATAGTGTAATTAATAATTAAGTCACATTTTTCCAACTAATTCTTTGTGATGCTTGGAACAGATATGAGCTTATGAGCGCCAGTCAATGAATTACTTTGCTTTTGAGTGTATACACTCATTTGGAAAAATATTGTCTCCAGTATTAAAGTGCTTTAAAGGGAAGTTCAGTGTTCCCTTTTTTCCCCTCTCAGGAATGATGAAGCGCAGTCAGATGATGATGACAAGTCACAGGCTCCACTGGCAGACACCGATGGAGGGAAACTGAAACAAAGAACGTAAGGATGTGCATCTCATTCGATCCTCCGGTGCGATTTTCAAAGCCAATTGGGTCATTGTACGTTCATCTGAAATCGGTCCTTATTTCCAGTACGCAATTTAAGAAATTCCTGGGCAAGTCTGTGAAGAAGGCCAAGCATCTTGCGGAGGAATACGGCGAAAAGGCAGTAAACAAAGTGAAAAGTGTTCGTGATGAAGGTATAAAAAATAAATAAATACAAATCAGAACTGATCACTTTTTACTGTTCTATAAATTCAACATTTTTCTTGGGTGTGTCAGTTTTCCACACCGATCAAGACGACCCGTCCTCCAGTGATGACGAGGGGATGCCCTACACCAGGCCTGCCAAGTTTAAGGCGGCACACAGCTTTAAGGGTCCTTTTGACTTTGATCAAATCAAGGTCGTACAGGATTTGAGCGGCGAGCACATGGTAGGACAATTTGCGCTTCCCTCCTCCTATATCGTGAAACAAAACCAAACTCGTCTGATTGCGGCAATTTGTTCCTTGTTCTTAGGGCGCCGTGTGGACAATGAAGTTCTCGCACTGCGGCAGGCTGCTGGCAACTGCCGGCCAAGATAACGTGGTTCGCATCTGGGTCTTGAAGACCGCCTTTGACTATTTCAACAACATGAGATTGAAATACAACACGGAAGGTATCGCCCGTCAGTCCGCGGACGTTTGTGACGACACTTGAATGAGAAGTGACGGATTATGCCTGCTTCCCCAGGTCGAGTGTCACCTTCTCCATCTCAGGAAAGCTTGTGTTCCTCCAAATCTGACACTGATCCTGGGGTGAGTGAAGTTTTGAGAATATGGGGATAATCCAGATGTTTGAACATCTGCATCACAATTGTGATTGTGTTTTCAGGCAAGTTGTGCTCCAGAGGACCCAGACACAGAAGACAGGAACGCCCCTTTTCGCCAGGTCCCCTTCTGCAAGTACAAAGGCCATACGGCAGATCTACTGGATTTGTCCTGGTCAAAGGTGACCATCGCCACCGCTTTCAATTCACCCTCCATTCAAACGCTGTCTTTTCTCATACGATGAATTTGCTGCGTTACCGTAGAACTTCTTCCTGCTTTCGTCGTCCATGGACAAAACGGTCAGACTGTGGCACATCTCCCGGAGAGAGTGTCTCTGCTGCTTTCAGCACATTGATTTTGTCACGGCTATCACATTCCATCCAAGGGTAAATTGATAACATCGCTCAAAAACACTCAACTCACAAAAATTCCAGATTATTAACTGCAGTTGTTTTGTTTGTTCGCAGGACGACAGATACTTTTTAAGTGGCTCTCTGGATGGGAAGCTGCGATTGTGGAACATTCCGGACAAGAAGGTGGCGCTATGGAATGAAGTGGATGGCCAAACGCGTCTCATCACTGCTGCAAACTTCTGCCAAAACGGGAAGTACGCCGTCATCGGCACCTATGACGGAAGATGCATCTTCTATGACACAGAGGTATCGTGCCTACAACCTTCCATTTGGTTTTTACATCCAGGATTGTATTCCAATGAGGCTGGTTGTCAGTGTGGAGCAGGGAAGATAAGATTCAGTCACGTAAATGTGGATGTCATCAAGCATAACATTGGAAATTCAGACCTGTCAGGCTGTAGATGGTGAGAAGGAAGAGGCCCGAGCACAGAACCCTGCGGGTCGACCTTGGGAAAGTGGGCTGGTGGAGGAATTGCTTTTGGTTTAAAGCTGAACCGAGAGTTGACTGTAAGCCTGTTCCAGTTGGTAGATGGCTGCCAGGATGGCTGAGTGGTCTAAGGCGCCGCGTTCAGGACCCAGTCTCCCCAGGAGGCCTGGGTTCGAATCTCGAATTTCCCCATTGTGGGACTAATAAAGGGAATATTATTATTATTATTATTATTATGAAAATGAAATAGTTGAGTGTTTCCAAAGGCTGCTGTGAGGTGATCCATGAGGAGCAAGTGGTCATTTGTGTTCATTCCTTAAACCACATCAGCTTTTAAGATATTCTCTTTACTGTTTGGCTGCCTTGTTATCATCACGTAAAATAATGTGCTTTTTTTTTTTTTAATGCATTCTACAGCGTCTGAAATATCATACCCAAATACACGTACGGTCCACCAGAGGCAGGAACAAAGTTGGGCGAAAAATCACTGGTATCGAACCATTACCTGGAGAGAATAAGGTAACAAACTCATTTTAATGTGACTCGACTGCATTAAAAAAAAAAAAGTGAGGGAAAATCTCAACCTTGTTAGCAAATTGGCTCCCTTAAGACATACAGATTTTCATTCGCTTCTCTTCTCACAGATTTTGGTGACGTCAAACGATTCCCGCATCCGCCTTTACGACCTGAGGGACTTGTCTCTATCCATGAAGTACAAGGGTTACGTCAACAGCAGCAGTCAGATTAAAGCCAGTTTCAGGTGAGGAGCTTTTTGGCCAGAGCAACGTTAATAACCACAAAGTCATAAAACCTCGCCCCAACATCCATTAAAGGCTCGGTTGTGGCCTCGTTATGTTAATTGAGCTAATGCTGTGCATTTGCTGCCCGGGCTTTCACTTTGGATTTATCCAGCACCTCATCATAGAAACCATGTATACAAAAAGGCAACTGTGCCACAAAAATCATCTGGAGTCGTTCAGAATTAGTATCGAATAGCATAACTAAAACATAAAACAGTTAAGATCTATAATTTGAGTCTCTTTGTTCACCTGGTCTTTTAACTCCACCGTGTTCCCGCAGCCACGACTACTCTTTCATCGTCAGCGGCTCAGAGGATAAATACGTGTACATCTGGAGCACGTACCACGACCTCAGCAAATTCACATCAGTACGACGGGATCGCAATGACTTCTGGGAAGGGATTAAAGGTAGAACTGTGCTGCTGTGCATCCAACTGCATTTTAATGCAACCACCTGCCCAACGCGCGTATTTCAACTTTCTACCCTCCCTTAGCGCACAACGCTGTCGTCACGTCCGCCATTTTCGCACCTCATCCCGGTCTCATCGTGCCACAAGAGAGCGGTGTTGAAAAAACAGATGCCGACTGCAAGAGCCTGGACTCCAATGAATCGGAAACGATCCCTTCAGGTATTGTGTGTGTGTTTCAATTATATGGTGGGAACCAAATTTTAAGTGTTGTTAGTTGTGGCGCTAAAGGAAATTTTGTTGCAGGTGCCCTGAAAACGGATCACACCGAAGTTCTACTCTCTGCTGACTTCACCGGAGCCATCAAGGTTTTCATCAATGTGAAGAAATATTAAGCTCCATGAGACTTCTATTTGTAAATCACACAGATACGTAATTGTTTTGGCTCCGGGCGTGACGGCTGCGTCACCGCTCTGCCGTTCATATTAAATACCAAGCGACTGTGAGTAGTTGGGCACATCTCAAAGCTCTAATTGCCAACGTTACCGTTATGTGGTTTAAGCAGAGACGACGTGTTCGTCGATGCAGAAAAATGTGGTTAGCTTCTTGTGCGGTCACATTTCTCAGAGGAGACACTCTTCAAAGTGTAAGTCGCACATTTCAATGTGTCTTGAAATTATCGTTATCTGTAAATGTGCCTACATTTTTTTTGTTTGCTTGGTTATTTTTTTTTTAAATGTTTCAGCTTCTTGACATTTCCTCTGTTGATTATAGCAACGTTTTAGATACAGGACATCTGTATATGTTTATTATTGGGGGTCAGGTATCTTAAAATTGTACTTTTCAGAAACACTAATGGTTCTCTATTTGATACATGTCACTAGATTAAGACTGTCAATTTACAATGTAACATTGCACACTTTGCTTTTGTAAGCAACTTAACGCTGTATTGATGTCCTCAATAAAAATGTTTGTTGTTAGTATTTTTAAGCAGTGTTGATAACCTGGCCCTAGCACTTTTTTGCCCTGCACCGCCAAGAGAACTATCGCACACGCAAATTCATATCATCACTAGGAGTGATTTAATTCATGTTTGAGCATCGCACATTTCAAATTATTTTATAAAGAAACGTAAAACAAAAATATAATTACAGTGTTCAAATATGATACAAAAGAGAGCAGAATCTTGTGGGTGGTTTGTTTGGGACCAAGATGACGGAGCGTTGTGAGTGGTGGACACCTGCTTGTCGTTGCAGGCTTGGAGGCGGGAGTCAGTGTTTACTTTTTTTTGTCTTCTTGTGGGAACGATGTGGGGACTGTGACCGGGACCTTCGTCCCCTCCACTCTGGAGATGGAGATCGAGACCGTTTGGACTGTCTGGGACACCTGGAGGAGGGGGAGACGATATCATTTTGAGAATCATAATTGTTCTATTCTTTGCTCAATATCAACAACACGTGGCACTTGCTTTAAAGGAGAGATGCTATTTGATTTTTGGCTGCGCTTGTCAGAATCCCGACTCCGTTGTCTGTCTCCGTTTTCACTTTTTTTGCTCTTCTTTTTGTCCTTTTTGTCCTCTGTTGGCCTCTCTTTTGATTTGGATGTCGATCTCTCGGGCTTCTCGTCATCTTTTTCAAATTCCTGCAGCGGATGATAAAATGGCTCGATTTAAAAACTCACACAAACATGTTTTTATTAGCAAGCTGGTTCTTGAGGAACAGTATTTTCATTGTGAAGCCAGATTAAAACTATGTTGCACCCACTGAACGATGTTTTTGTGCTCCTAATTGTACTCATGCGTACTTTTGTCTTTGTTGCCATTAAAGAATTCTTACTGAGAAGTTTGCTTTTCTTGCTCAAATACCTTCTGTAGCAGTTTGTTCCGATAGTGTTCCACGTGCTGTTGGATGCTCATTCCGGACTTCCTCTGCTTTTTGCCACTTTCCAGCTCATCTTGGAACTTCATAACCTTCAACTGGGTTACAAGGGTTGTGTTAAAATGTGTTCACTTGTATGGAGGTGGAAGTCAATTGTGACTTTCAAAATAATTTAAATATATATTTTTTTAAGGTAGCGAAAGAAAACTTGTGCAACATTGTGAATTCATAGAACACACAGTTGATCATGTAACATGGGTTCATGCTTTAACGTCCTCAGGTTTAGGCGCTTTGCCGCCATCTTGTGGCATTTACGCAGAATTAGAAAAATTATTTTCACATTTTGGCTATGTGATGCAAGGGTCAGACGCTAAACCCTGGAGGGTTCGCTGTACAGTACAGTATGGTGCAAATAAACCAAGCTGAAGGAAAATCTTGATGAAAATGCCTGTGACTACAGCAAAAGCATGTTGTCCATATTAGAACCAATGCATAAAACCAGATTACAATAGCAGTTCAAACATATTTCTTATCCATCATTTGGTGGACCATGGTCAAGGTCCTGGCTGATTATGGTGGCCAACAATCTAACTAAGCTTGACTGATTCTTGTAACCAAAACTTAAGTGTCTTGTAAACAAGACCCATGAAATAAAAATCAAACTCACTGGCCCAATTTTTCATATTTTTGATCTTTGTCAAACACTGGCTGCCCAAAAGAATATGGCCTTTTTTTTCCTTTATCTGTGATAGAAAGGAAATTTTTAAAAAATGTAGACAGTTGGATTGGCTAACGTCAACTTCAAAAAGATTCACTTACTTCCAGCTCTCGCAGCTTTTTTCTTTGGCTCTCAGACAACTGAAAATTTCTGAGTGAGCTCTGGAAATGTGCGCTGTCATGTTTGGGGGAACTGTTCGAGTCATCACTGCTGTCACTCTCAGAGTTGCCTCCATCCACTGACTTGACACTGTTCACGACAAAACCGTGACCGTGTTGACGCTGAACGCTTTTGAAATGTGTCAACAGACTGTAGATGAAGCAAAAACTACGACACAGGCACTTACTTACCTTACATTCACTTTTTTGTCATTGTCCTTCCCTGTTGAAGTGCCCCACTTGGACTCGGGCAAGGCTGAAAGTAAAACGTTACACACAATCTGTGCTCTGCAGAGGACAATTGTGAGCTGCGTTACCTTGCGAGAAAGTCTCGTCGTCGGCTGTCTTCTCCCACTTGGACAACGGCCCTCTGGGAAGAGTCACCTTGCTGTCATCCACTGAGGACAAAGGCGAACGAGGTCAGGACACTGTCACGCTTGAAGTCACACGCCATGCATACAAAACAACCGTGCGCTACTCACGTGGCATTCCGTCAATGTCATCGATGGCACTTCCCAAGGGAACGCCGTCTATGTCATCAACGGGAACGCCGTCCAGAGGGTCCCAGCCCATGGGGCACCCATCGAGGTCATCCGCTGGTCTTTTACTTAAAGGCAACCCGTCTAGAAGAGCAGCGTCCAACGGCACGCCGTCAAGTTTAAAGGACGCATCCTAAAAGAGGAGCGTCGAGTCATTTGGATACCGCATAGAGGACGGATAAAAGGAAGAGGATCGTTTCCACTCACTCCTGCCACTTCCGTCAAGTCTTCTCCAGCTTTGGCAAAGCCCAGGAAGATGTTTTGAAGGTGGATGAGATAAGGCTGCGGGTATATGGCCCAGTCTTCCCAAGCTCGAAAACAACTTGTGACCTTTTGCTACAGGAGGCAACAAAGAAGGCAGAGTAATTGTGTTTTTAGCTTTTTTTTCTTTTTAATACATTTATGAGCAAAAACTCCTCATCCATGAAAGACAGTTACCTTAAACTGTTCAGCTTGCAGCCTGGCTTGTATGTTTTTGTACGCTTGATGAAGCACCCCAAAAATCTGCGATAGCTTTGCTTCAAAACTAAAAAAAAAAAAATAATCCAAATTATAGTTATCATGAAACCCATGCATAAAAGGATGAATAAAAGGCATCTCTTACTGTTTGCGATAATACGAAGCCCCGGCTACTTTGGCGCTGGAGTTGTACAAAATGTCCGATACAAGATACAAGCTGGCGATCTACAAGAGCAAAAGTAGTGACAAAATGTCCGATACAAGATACAAGCTGGCGATCTACAAGAGCAAAAGTAGTGAGGTTAACACTTTATGTGTAAAATACCACCGACACGATATTGCAGTTTATCAATGTCTCATTTTTAAGCCATTGATTCTTTAAGGGTTTTTACAGTGCAATATATATCCCTGAATAATCTCTTTTTATATGTGTTGCTGCTCCATGCATGCCATCTTGAAGCAAGCACACTTTGGATCTTATTTTGAGAACTGTGCAAGTGAGCGAGTGAGGACTGCTAGAAGGATACAGGCTTTTTTTTTTCTATTTAAAACATGAGAAGCAAAAAAAAAAAAAAATCTATACAGCGTAAGTCTTGACGCGTGTGTCAAGAGAATCTCGCCTTTTTCTGAAGCGAAGTCTGAGGCGAGGAGAACGATTCTGTGACGTATCCAACGACTTCCTCCGCTGCGTCGGCGCGTTCGAGACAGAAGAGCATGGCGTCGGCGATCAAACCTTTGCTGGGAGTGAGCTCCTGAAGCAGCACCTCCAGCCTCTCTCTGTGCCTGCGTGTTTTGTATAAATAAATAAATAAACAACACTTAAGGTTGGGTGATTAATTTCTTGGTAATTTGATTCAAGTTAATGTTTGAAAAAGAAACTTGCTGAAAGTAACACGACTTTAAAGCTTGTTGGCATCAGGAGCAAGAGAGCAAACGACGACTGTTTGCTGTACTCACTCGGTTCTGAGCTGTCCCTTCTTCACCTCCTCCTCGGGAGAAGCCACCTCCTCCCTTTCCTCCTTTTCCTCATCTCCGTCCATGTAGCTGTTAAAACCGGGGGGCCTCCAAAGGGAGCCTCCACGGAACATCCGGAAATCTGTGGTCCTCCATTTTGTCAGGGATTCTCCCTGAGAAATGGAAGGCAAGACATACTCACATTAAAGGGCATCGTGTTCACGAGGAAATTACTATTATCGCCATTGGCTTCAGAAATTGGCCTTAACATCCAAACCCGACACAGGAAAGTTGCCGAATTTCAAACCCCCAATCATCCAAACAACTAAATTATTAGAAACAACTCTTAGCATGATGCAAACATTTTTTAGGGAAGTGAGTGATGTAATAAATACCTGGAGGATGGAGAAGAGTTTCCAGCGATAATAAACATGATTTTGACTCTTGTTGTCAAAAAGGAACCTGTGCCAAAAGAAAATTATTAGATACTCACAGGCGAAATGGTTAAAACAAACACAAATATCGTTATTTGTACCTGTACTCTGGGTTGTTTTTTTCTTTGTTCATTATTATGGCTTCAAACAAAGGACCTTCACGCACCACAAACTCTATCATTCGATGGATGAGGAATAATAAATTTCTGTTGGGGGGGGAGGGAGACAAAAAGTGATTTATTTATGTCAAATGTTCAATGTTCTCTTTGACTCAGTTCCGGTGGGGAAGGAAGATCTCTTAATACCTCTTTCCACTGAGCTAGTGACCCGTGCAAACTGCAGGCCGGCTCTTTTTTTTGCCAGTCTAACGGGCGTCAGTACTTGTCAAAGCGTTTACTGTTTGAAAATGTGGAGCATAAATATTTGCCCGTCTAAAAGAACCCCCCCACCCACCACCACTCCCCGTTTTCACTCATGTGCACAGTCACTGTCGTCTAAGAGCATTCATGACAGACTCGGATCACTTATTTATGGCTCAGTCAAAGAGGTAAAAAGAATTCCTCGGCAACAAAACATTTAAGACGTTCATTCCGACTTGCGCTATTTGACCTTCGATGATGACAAGCAATAGAGATCTTGCATCGTATCCATATGATGATTTGTTAGAAAAGTCCACAAGTTAGATGTGAAATAAGGGTAAGACTCACTCAAGACAACAAGAGCGTATTTATTTATGACATTATGTGTCCGGAGAGTAAATGACCGACATAAAATCATGATCTCATCCCAAATGACTCTAATCTGGGTCACACCGCGTACAGCAGGTGACGATTTAAATTATTACACGTTATGTTTTGTGCAGTGCACATTTCAGCACTTCTTAAAGCGATTCTTTACATTCAGACTACACTATGTGGATACAAATATTACCAAGATATTTTTACGGCACTGATTCAAAGCTAATTAGTTATGCAATTTAATCTGCTACCTTCCTGCTGTGGAGGCAATGAACAGGTCACGTCTACAATTTTTCTATCATAAAATCGATTTTTTTTACTTTATGCCATGTCTGCTCTGCAGGTTAAATAACACAAACATGGCGGTATCAGTCATGGTAAACAATCGCCTGTATTTTTTCCCCCCCTTTAATTTGAAAAAGACGCCAATTTGAGGTGTGGTATTTATAGTTCCGAATTGAATCATGGCGCACCCAAAAATTAAGCAGAGCAAGAGAGTGGAACCAT
The DNA here is from genome assembly GCF_059441095.1 of Idiotropiscis lumnitzeri. Lineage (NCBI taxonomy): Eukaryota > Metazoa > Chordata > Actinopteri > Syngnathiformes > Syngnathidae > Idiotropiscis > Idiotropiscis lumnitzeri. The sequence continues at coordinate 10,300,987 of NC_142407.1, forward strand.
CTAGAAAAACTGCACTGAATTAGAGGCCATACATATTTATCTACTTAGTCATTGTTATTTTTTTTTTCATTTAATTTTTTTGCGCGGGGCAAAGTTTTATTTTAATAAATACGTTTAGAGCACCTGCCTCTGTCCTATCACTTCTAACAGCTGGTCAGTCGAAGGAGGAAGAGTGTGTGTACCTTTCGGTGGGGATAACCACTTTGACTACGGCTTCGGACAGAGTCTGTTTGTGAAGTCAAACCAAATAGTGAAAATATGACAAATGTGAATATTTGTACAGATGAAATACTTCAGGACACAAACAGCAGAGAAACGATAGCGTACATGCTATGGCAAGAGGAATGGGTGCTAAGTGTGGCACAGGTTTACTATTCCGCTACCTTATTGTGAATAAAAACTGAAGACCATTCTAAAATTGTGCTTCATCAAACCTCTTCCAATAAAACACACCTGTCTAGAATACTCTCAAGTGACATAAATACAATTTGGCCTCCAGAGGATGAAGCTACAGTATAAGAGGTTAGAGCCCCCACTACTTCACTGTAGCTTGTTAAATGTCGACACTAACTGATGATAGGCCCGTATCGAAAAGTGAGGGATTATTTTGCTAGACTTCCCTTACGTTTTATCCTTCAACAAACGAACACAGACTCAGCCTACCAGTGATGCAAATTGAATGGCCATCACATTAGGTACACCTGCACAATCGACAGGAGTGTTTCACAACCCTGAATGAGTACTGTTTTTTTTAATGAATTAGAAAAATATCTCACAGCACACCACCATACAAAAAAAGTATTTAATAGTCGATACACATCTCAGTTTACTCAGTGTGCGCGGTTCCACATTTTCTCTTCAATGAATGAAAACAGGATACTCTGCGATATGAACCTTCTGCCATCTAGTGGAAAATTATTTAATTACTCTTGTCACCACTAAAATAAATAAATAAATGAATAAATGATATATATGCAGATGCAAATTATTTGCTAAAATCAGGGAATATATTCTATCAATATATGTTAAATTGATCACCCTCCCACCAAGCACTTTGAAGATCAATTTTTAAAACGGTTTGTCTCATGAGATGTGCAGGCGTACCCAATGACGCGTCTGATTGGCACGGCTGCTCTGATTTCATGCGCATGCATAAAGCAAAATCAAACAAGACGATACCTTGTCGAGATCGACTTTGGACAAGGCCAGGGGTTTGGTGAAGTCATTTCGAAAGCGATCCCTTGGCTGAGCGTTGAAAGGAAGGCCAGACTGCGGTGGCGGCGCGGCCCTCACCCCGACCGGAGTGTAGAGCGGCTGAGGTGGAATCCGAGCTGGTTTGCCCCATCCCAGCTTCATTTCAAAGCCCATAATCACTTTCCCTAAAACCCCACAAAACAAAATCGGTATCAGAGATATCCATGAGAATAAATATTCAAAAGAGCTTGTTTTTCGAAGTACCATCTAGCGCTGCCAAAGCGCGCTCTGCATCTTTCCGTGTCATGAAAGCCACAAAGGCTCTGTTTGAAGTTCTGCAGCGCTCCTCGTCCGTGCGGGGCCACATGATCTTGACGCTGGCCAGAGGACCGTACTTACCAAACTCTTTGCAAAGGATTTCCTCATTCATCTTAGGAACAACAGCGTGCATTGCGTTAGCGGCGGCTAGGCTAAAATGAGCGCACGCCGCGATCCAGTGCGAGGCTTACCTTTGGACTGATGCAACTGATGTATAGATTCGTGGTGGTCGGTATTGTTGGGTCATCATAAAATGCTGTGGAACACAACGATGTTTAGTAGGGCAGTGCTACATTTCATTTGAAAAATAAAAATCAATCGAGGATTGGACTACCATGCTTCCGTTTATTATCCTAAATGTTATTTCATGTGGTCTGCAAAAGCTTGACACTTTTTTTCTCTAACTTCTATGCAAAACTAAACATCTGTCATGACAATTACAATAATCAAATGCAGGGGCAGTTACATGACTGAGCAATTTTTTTCAGGTTCGCATACAGAGCATGCTGACATTTTTTTTTTTGGACAGAATGAGGTTTTTTTTTTCAATGGCCACCGTCGGCTTATTGACGTCGCACACCCTGAAAAACCCGCAAGACGGGTTGCTCATATATCAAGGCACCATTTTATTTCGACATTTTTGTCTAATGGAGCATGACAGGTTTCTTACTAGGCCGCCCTAACAATGGTGATTCCAGAAGTCCGTATCCTCCGCTACCAGTTGGTTCCGTTTGCTTTCTTTTGTGTCTCTCTTCACGTTCCTCCTGAATTCTAATTTTTTAAAAACCAAAAAAAAAAAAAAAACATACAATAATATATATTTTTTTTTAAAAACTGCACATGGTTTAAGGTAAATACCACATGAGGAACTTGTGTAGACTCACAGCTTAAGTTCTTCTTTGAAGAGCTCCAAGTTACTCTTCTTTTTTTCCTCTATCTTTCTTTTAAAAGCCTGTGAATCAGAGAAGCCATGGTACATGCCACTCACATGTTTTAGTGTTTTTTTTTTTAAATAAATGCAACGGCTAAATTTGGATATTCAATTGGGTCCAGACTTACAGATTTTTTGCTGTCTGCGGATGATGCTGGTGTGACATCATCAGGCAGGGGAACAAACTTTGAGGCAGGTCGATAAAGCCGACTTTTGGAGGCTTCCGCGGCTTCCTCATCTGCAAGAATAAAGTGTGCACTATTTAGTGTTGGCAGAGACATATAAAACCGTAGCAAGTCTTAACACCTGACCTTTTGTTGGGTTCACAATGCCACCGCGAACAAAGGTTTTCGCGCCACTCTTCTGGTTAGGCTCAAATGATGCTAAAAATTCTTCAAACACAACAGCTGCCTTTTCTTGCTCCTGTAACAGAAACAAAATCACGCAATTAAGTTTGTGAATCAACACATTTAAAACATTTCCTCTTCAGTTGACGTTCATAAGCGCCGTACCTTTTTCTTACGCACTTCTTTTTCCTTCCTTGTTAGTGTTTTGACTGGAGTGACAGTGTTTCCCTTTTTGTCAGCCATTCTTCACCTGCAAAAATAGAAACTTTTTTTTATATAAATTAATTCGCATTGAAAAAAAAAAGCATGGCAATGACAATCACATGACCCGAACAGCTCATCTCTTTTTGCATAGATCAGCCAAAGGTAATTCGTGTGTAATGGTTTAAGATAATATGATGTAATCCCAAACCTCCATCTTCTGAAATGAACTGTCGCACTGATTTGGTATTCAAATTAGCAAGGCTTGAAATCCCGTTACTGTTGCCCAGTATCTTTGCCTATGTCCTTCCATGCATTCAAGCATGACTCATGTCGTGTAATCGCTGCACCTCTCCTTGTAACCTCGCAAGCACCCCAGCGATAGCAGGAAGCCGCTAAGGTCAGGCAGTCATGAACCACAGGCAAGGCCAGATGAAATTGAGACCCGTCGCGTCCTCTGCATCCAACATCTTAAACAAGCTGCTAAGGCCTAAGTCTTTTGGAGCGAATCTAAATTCAACAGCAAGGCAAAGGCTGGAGATCTGTCATTTTGGACAACATCCTTTTCTCTGATTGGTCAGTGGGGCTGATCTGATGATAATAACCATGACTATATACGTACTTGTTTAATATTGTACTAATTATCTGGCTAATTATGGGACTTTGTGTTTGCTGATAAAACTTTGTGTCTGTGACTCATCCTGCATACATGCATGCGTTTCTGTGTTTAATGGTTTTTGTCACCCGCATGTGCTAAGGTTTTAATTAAGGCCGACAGCTGCTCACATACATACCTGGTCCTTGACTCTTTCTGCAATATGACCTAATCTGATGAAGCCCCACACACTTTACTTTGACGTCTACCTTGAGGCAAAACTGGTAATTTTAATAACGCTGGAATGTCAGCTCTTTGGCCAAGAGTACTTTTTTAAAAGGCAGGCATAGAAAGTAAAAATAGTAACACTTCAAAAGTCAAAAGATTAATAAAAGGGCAGGAAAAACAGATGCCACACCTAAATGAATCTTTCTTTGCATCTTAGCCAGTCCTTTTTATGCAAACTCCACTGTATCCTTTCATGAATGCTTGCCTGTCTCCTCCCATGCACTGTTGTATGTTCAGTTAACACTTGAGTACAATGACAATAAAGGGATTTCTGATTCTGAAGTATCGTCCCATCTATCTGTGCTTTAATCAATCCTTCAACGCATCTTAGCCCCAAACCCAGGCCTTTGTCGTTTCATGCACCTTTGCCTGTAATCATGTTCTTCCCCTTTATGCACGAGCATTTCATGGAAATGAAACAAACAACAGTCTAGTAGTCCACCGCTAAATTTGCACACAATGCGGTTATTATAACGTGACACAAATGTGGAGTAAATTCCAGGCGGCGTGTGAGGAAAAACAAAACACACCACAACTGTAGTAGTTTCTACATGGAGCTGCATTATTAGTGTAATCACATAGTTAGTCACACACGTCGTCGCTGGTTTAAAACAAAACAATAAAGACCGTCAGAGGTTAACACTTAACAAACAGCACTTTTAGAAATAACGATTATTTTAGAAGGCCTATGTCTCCTTACCTCCTACCAACGCTTCGTTTTGCTAGCATCGCTATGCTAACATCAACATTTCGTTTCGGGGAGATGCGGGCAAGCCTTTAAAGAAATAGACGTTTCTATAACATACCACCCCTCGAAACCTCCCTCACAGACGACAGAAAAAAAAATACAAAAACAAAACTAAAAACAATGTGAAGTAACCAAGCTCCCCCCAGTGCCAAGCTAACGCATCAGACCGCTACTCATTCGCTACGCCTAGCGAGCATCGACACACGTTATTAAAAGCACAACGCATACACACGAGAGCTTCCCAGCTTCATCTCAAAAGTGCGACTTACAGTGTGTTTAGTATTACTGCTTCACCATTCTGCCAGCGACGGTAGCGGATAATAAGAACATGCTAGCACATTGCGAAATGCACGGACAACCCGAGTTGAGTCGGCAACCATTGAGGGTTCATACATAATCATGAGGGGGGGGGGCATTTCACTCTTTGTTTGGTTCACTTTGGGCTCGCTTGGTCTCAATTAGACGTCGACATCAGTGTTGGACAATTTTTATTTAGCCAAGACACATTTTAAATGAGGACAACTGTCAAAAGTTATATCCCAGAACCTAAATCATGATACAGCCCTACATAGGTTAATTGCACCTTCTGCCATCTAGTGAAAGAAAATGTAATTTTTCTGCCTGTCACAATGTGTTGCTCGCATAGATAGTAAAATATCTGTAATAAATTGAAAAAAAAAATCCTCATGCGATTTCAGTGGAATTTGATGATCTCTCTCATGCAAAGTGGGTGGGAATCACTAGAAATTCTATTCATCCAATTTGGGCGAAACACAGACTAAACCCTCGACTGGTCGCCAGTCAATTATGTGACCATATGATGACGGATGATTCACATTCACATAGCGTGGGAACTGAGCCAAGTCGGGTGAGTATAACGCTACACAATGACTCAGTCTATATTCCAATTTTCTCAAATAATCATAAACTTAAAGAAAGGTACATTTTATTTGATTACCCCCACTGCACTTATTAATCAATTGGAGGGGAGATGTCAATGCCTAAAATGGCCACTGTAGCCCATCCACCACCGCCAGCATCATCATCATCACCTCCACCTCGGTGGTGCCCCCCACCCCACCCCCCACGCGCCTCCCCTCAGTAATGCACGCCTCTGCACCGCACGCGCATGGGCGTAGAATCTGCGGCTGTGCGCTGCTGCTGCTGTTATCATTCTGAGACTCAATTCCTCTTTCTTCCACCCCCTTTTTTTTAAACGAAAATGGCGTCTAGTCAAGGAAGTGTGGGAGCTGTGACGGCGCTCCAGAACCACCACCACTACCCGAGCGGACCTCACTGGAGCCCGGGTAGCAGCCAGTACCAGCAGCAGTACCACCAGCAGCAACAACACCACCACCAACAGCAGCAGCAGCACCAACAACAGCAGCAGCAGCAGCAGCAGCAGCACCTCACGGCCCGGAGCTTGGAGCGAGCTCTGGATGATGCCGTGTGCTCCGGGATACTCAACCTAAGCGGGCGGAAGCTGAGAGAGTACCCGGGCGTGAGCTACGATCTCACCGATACGACACAAGCAGGTGGGTGGCACCAATGCATTTTGGTTTTTAAAAACGTGTGCTGAATGTTCGCCCGAGTACCCGGATGTTACATTGTGAGGACAACGAGTGCGCGATTCTGCGATTGTCTAAACGTGTCTACACAAAGCGACCACTGTGATGATTTGGATTATATATTTTAAGCACAAGGGGCTCGGTGACTGCTCGGTTGTTTAGGGCGAAACCAGCACCCCCCCCCCACCTCTGTCTCCCCGCCTCCCCTTGAGATACATGAATGAGACATCGGCAGGCGCACCCAAATCATCCTCTGTGCAGCGTAGAGCAATGAACGAGAATATGAATGAAGACTTTCTATTAAATTCAAAAATATATTTTTTTTATTACGGTGCATTCATTTTGCTCGCATGCGGACGAAAGATAGTATTTGCAGCCTCACCCTTCTACGTGCATGCGTGCATTATGCTTAAAGAGCATGCAGAAAGGAGGAAGGCACTAGTCTCGGTTCCTACCTCTTATTCCTATTTTGTATGCAGTCGTTTGTACATTTTGAGGTTTTCTATTATCTTCAGCTCTTCCATACCCTGTAATTTCACTGTGCTTTTTAGAAGATGAACATGAAGGATGATTTAATTAAATCCCAAAGAGTCTTATCTCGTAGGCAGCCGGATCATTCAGTTATTAATCATCCTGTCAGCATCTTAAGTCATTAGACTTGCCAATTAGACGGTTTATGTCTCCTAATGACAACTTTCTTCTCTGATGTCCACATGCCATGCTGTTATACTTTGTCATGTTCCTCGGAAAGCATAACAGTGATTTTTTGAGAGTGTGCACCCGAGGCAATTAAATGTGGTCAAATTCTATTATATCCACAATAACTTTGCAACAAATGCTTACCAATGATGTTGGATAGACAAAACTCAACCTAGGTTCCAAAATTTAAAATTGTCCTTCAGTGTCATGCAAAGCACACTGAATGATCCAATTTAACTCGATCGTTGTACTTGCTGCAAGTGAAAGTTTTGTGGAAATTGTTATAAAAGTAAAGTTTACCTGGGCTGGTAGTGAATGAGTTTTAACCACGAAGTTGCCTCAGACCTTAAAAAGATTCTCCTTTTATACTTTTGTTACATGTTTAAACATGTTTATTTTTTATCCAAATGTGTGCAAGAGCAAAAAAAAATCTCACTTCTCTAAATGTGCAACATATCGTGACTCCAAACGACTCTTCAATGCTGCCAGCACCCTTTACTTTTGCAGGTGAGCTTTCAAAGCCGATTGAAAGGCGAGGTTTTGTGTTGTTGCTGTTTGTACTCAGGGCCTGGCTGAGTGCATGTCATCTGACTAATGAGCGGTGTTGTGCAAACGAAAGCAAGGAGTCTACTCGCATAAGGGTGTCTGTTTGCAGTGCGCCACTGGCACTTTGTCTCCACTCGGTTTGTTTTCTCATGGGAAAGAGCGACGGGCGGATGGCCTGACCTTGGAGAGGGTCAGTTTAGTAAACCTGGGCAGATGTTCAGGTTCATATGTCAGCGTTAGCTCACTCTAGCGAGGACCCCCATAGCCCCCTGATAGATAGTGTGACGTGTTTGCAAGTCACAGCATGCACATAATGGCTTAAGGGACTTTAAATTCTCCCGAATGTTCATTTACTGAATTGAGCAGTGATTCTCAACTGGTGGTTTGGGACAAAAAAAAAAAAAAGTGGGTCAAGAAGCCATTTTGGATGGTTCGCAGCCAGGTTGTAAATATGACAAGCGTTCTTTGGTTCTCTAAAAGTCGGTCGCGAATTAGCCACAATAAGAAAGAAGCAACACTCTTCAGTGTTGGTGGGCCAGAAGTTGAGATTTGGGTTGTATTTTTCTTGTTGTGCAAAAATCTTAAAGAATCGATCATGGCATTTGAAGAAGGGGTTGGACTTGTATTTAACTCATTCAGCACCAGCCGAGTTAAAAAAAAAAAAGGATCTTTGACGTCTTTAGCCGTCAATGGCATTAAATGAGTTGTGAACATTCCGGCCCTGGAAATATTATTGTATCATTACTATTAGTTATTATCATGTTTTTTTTTGCCTTCAACTCCCACTTGACTTGTTAAAATGGCTCTTTGACCAGTAATGGTTAAAATGTGTTATCCAGTTGATTTGCATGCTCAAGCACAACGAATAAAAGTACTTTTATGGCTTGTGTGTGTCCTGCAAAGCTCTCCCAAGTCATGTGTCATCCTCACATTCCTGTGCTTGCTTTTCCAAAACGCTTCACGAAGAACTGTCGGCCCTCAAACACGCATCTCGACATTCTCGAATTTAATGATCAACCTGTGTAAATACCGCGCTCGTCATTATATTCTAAGCGCGATGCAGGGCGGCTTAGACTTAAAGAAAAAAAATTACATCGGTTGCTGAGAATTCTAACTCCATTTGGCATGGTCGCAACCACGTGAGTTTCAATTCCTGCACAGTGATTTTCCGGCCTCGGGCTCTTTCATGATGTGCTTGTGCATGTTGAGGCACGACATTTGTCAGCGCAAAAACAAGGCCATATCACTTTAAAGGATGTCACAGTTATATATCTGACTTGAAGTACACGACTCCAGTAATTATACGTTGAATTTAATCTGTCATTAAAGGTTGTATTTTTAGCGCATTTAACAGTTAATGCATTTTCCATTTTATTCAATTATTTGACGTTGCCTACTGTATGTTTGCCCTACGCCAACTTAATTGGCTCTCGCTTATTTTTCTCTCTCTGCAGTCATTTAATATTAATGTGGCCAACATTTCACGCAATGAGGTCAACACGGGCACAGCTATTCAGTCTGATCACTAAACACAAGCTTCACACGGCTCGGTTTCCATTCCACTGCTTGAAGATTGTAAATCCACATTTGAACGATTTAATTTGATCCAATACTATAGCTGTATATCAAAACTGTTGCTTTTACAAATACAGTCGTACTTAGTTTACATTGACACTATTAGATGGTTGGTGGATAATTTTGTCTTCATTGGAAGCGCTCAGTTATGACATTGTAGTTGAATAACAAAAGTGTGAGGTCTCATGATAAGTATAGTATATTGTAGTTCGCACAGCTTTGATAACTATTAGTGAGTGTAAGAAGTAGTTGAGTACCAAATGCAATTCTTTAAGTTTTAAAATAGTTCTTTGTGAAAATGAGTCATCAGTTTGTAATTTCTATTAGATTTTGCGTGCAGATTGATGTTAAATACCATATAAAAATAATAATAATTTATAATACTTAGATACCCCTGTATTATAACTAAATGTGGTCCCAATATTTAGATAAATGTATTGTTACAAGCCTCCTTTTTGTTGATGACATCTTGAATGTTTAAAGGCTTACTTCCTGTTAAATCATTTCAAGAGCGACAGCAGTGAGCGACGCGGCGCTCAGCAGGATGTCTATTTTAGAGTTTGCTGTGTCATTGGCGGAAGTAGCCAGACATCATCTGCACCTCCAGCACAAATGAATGGATTGATGATTTGGCATCGAGGTGCGACAGAGTGGACTCGTGCTGGGAGCGCCTGCCAGCCAGCAGGTGGAAGAGAAGGCCCACCGCGGGCCACAGATGGCGTATGGTCTGGCCTGGAGGAGGGAAAGGGAGGTGTTCACGCCTGAGCTCCACCCCCACCGACCGATGGTGGTGCTAGGACCCCCAGCTGTGAGGTTTCTGTGGGGGGAGGACGGAAGGGAGTTTTCCCAAATGCAGCTGTGTTACAGCATCATACTCTTAATGGGAGGTGCTTACACGCTTTGACCGCAGCTTTGGTCTTCACACGGTGATAATTGGTGTTTCCTTTATCCCCCGAGGGCCGATTGCTGCGGACTGATGAGTGCCTCATGTGGTCTTCTCACTTCTGCCTTCTGGCTTTGGCTACTACGCAACGGTTTTATATCCTTATTGCCCACAGCATTCTGTATACCTGATTGATCTATTCAGCGTTAATTTAAGAGCTGTATAAAACATGTTTGTCCTTTCAAATATTTTCTTTTTACTCCCCTCTAGGAAGCAGAAAACATTTTACACACACCCTTATAAAATGTATCATTCATCTATAAAATTATTCTAATTACAAAACTGCAAAATTTTGTATTCATATTAAGATAAAAAAAAATCAAAAAATTAAATATAGATAAATTTATAACTAAGATTAACTTTAACATCGCCTGTAACAAAAGATTTGACATGCATCAATTTGCCAGAAATAAAAATAAAATAAGAGAAATGGGAGTGCCACTGCCACCTACTGTAGTGCTTGTGCAATTACACTTCATTCCAGTGCAGCAAAACAAACAAAAAAAAAAAAACAGAAGCATGTTCCCTGGGGTCGCATGCACCCCATTTGAGAAGAACTGCTATAATACGACAGACATTTCACATTTCTATTCAACCCTGTAAGCCCAATAATTAATAAGCACATATTAGTCGCTATAAAAAATCACATGTGTTAGGTTCGTGGACGAAGGCGCAATGACGTTGACTTATATTCATTGTTTATTTGTGGTTGGGCACTTTTTCAGGTTGGCCGCTAATGAACATGTCAGTAGGAGATGGGATCAGCAAGACACACATTCACACACTCATTTGCACAATCAATTGGTAGCCAAACGACATGCTCAGTATATCACTCCACTATGTCCCCATGTGCCCCCTTTGGTTTAAAAAGACCAAGCTTGCTTTTGTTGAAGGCATGGAAAGAGCAAACAAGATATTTTCAAACATTTTGAACGGTTGTATCATCACATTTATATACAAAATCACCCCCCCAAAAAACTATCTTAACTTTTGTTAATTTACACCCATAATAAAAATAGAAGCCATTTTGTTGTTTTCGTTCCTTTTTTTTTTAACGTCAATAACAATCATTGTTCTGTCCATTTTTATAAATCACATGCCATTACTTTAAGGCATTAATGCCACTTCCAGTGGGATCGATAAAATGCTGATATAGCGCAGGCAGTAAGACAAAGAGGGTTGTAATTTTAGACCGCTGCTCAATGATGACATGCTCACCACTCACTCAGAATTATTGATCCGTCTGTCTCGTAGTCAATGCCTCTTGCCGACTGCAAAGGCAATGTCCACATATAAGGTATGTTCTCAGTAAACATTATGCACCATGTGGACAAAAGTAGCTTACCAAAACAGTTTGGACAATTTCATATTCTCATCTTTTTGGCAACAATGATGTCACTTTGACGCCAATAAAACTTTGCCATCTGGATAAGCTAACATCTGGGGCAAATCATTTTTTTCCGTTTTAAGATACCATGTTTTTTTTTTTTTGTCTCTAGAGTGCGTTTTGTTTTTGTTTGCAGATCTGTCCAAGAATCGTCTCTCTGAGGTTCCTCCGGAAGTTTGTCTCTTTGCCCCACTAGAGTCGCTCAACCTCTACCACAACTGCATCAAGTGCATCCCAGAAGCCATCATCAACTTGCAGATTCTGACGTATCTTGACATCAGGTAATCACGCCATATCCGGATATACAATTATGTTTTGCATGTATGGTTTTATGGGCACACTTCTAAATGTATGTTCTTATGTTTCTTTTTTTTTTTTTTTTTGTCTCCAGTCGAAATCTAATATCCGTTTTGCCCAAACACTTGTTCAACCTTCCGCTCAAAGTTCTGCTTGTGAGCAACAACAAGTTGGTGTCCATCCCTGAAGAGATCGGCAAAGCTAAAGAACTGATGGAGCTTGTAAGCAACTTTGTTCTCGCCATGCTTAAAAAGCAAAGCACGCAAAGTATGTTTTTACTCTTGCGCCCCCTGCAGGATGTGAGCTGTAATGAGATCCAGGCGCTGCCAGCCCAGGTCGGGCGACTCCATGCCTTACGAGAACTCAACATTAGGAAGAACTGTCTGCAGATTCTTCCTGAAGGTCAGAATGAAAAATTGACGCCGAACCTAGCTGACTTTGTGTTTGCACTCATTGCGGACTGTTTGGATGTGACTTTTCACTCACAAACTCATTGTCCCCACATTTCAAGCGTCACGTGACAAACAATTATTTTCAAGCCAGCATTAAAAAATTGGGTTGACTAATTTCTAGATTACGACGCCAGCGATATAATCTATAATTATGTGTAACAATACTAATGACCCACAGCAACGGCAGCTCTTTGTGACACTCGTACGTCCTTTTTGCTGACAGAGTTGGCGGATCTCCCTCTCATTCGACTTGACTTCTCTTGCAATAAGATCACAGAGATCCCAGCAGCCTACAGGAAACTCAGGCAACTGCAGCACATCATCCTCGATAACAATCCTATGCAGTCTCCTCCAGCACAGGTGAGTCCAAAACATCAGCACCGACGATACGCATCTGGCACAACTGCGCCATCTAGTGGAGGAAGGACCACATCTCTTGGAAACGTTTCAGATTTGTCTCAAGGGAAAAGTGCACATTTTCAAGTACCTGAACATTCAAGCGTGCAGATCTGACAAAAAGCCAGACACCCTGGACCTCCCCTCCCTCGGAAAACGTTGTCTTCCACAGCCACTCACAGATAGGTGTGCCTTTGCTAAAATTTGGTTGTGTTAGTTCTCACAATTTTGTGTACCATACCCACTCGCCCACGCGTTTTCTCACCTGTGCACAGCATGGAAGATTTTTATCCCAGTAAGAACCACGGGCCCGACTCTGGGATTGGGAGTGACAACGGTGACAAGAGGCTGTCGACAACAGAGGTCAGACATAAAATATGGGAATGAATTATTGAAATAAGTGTTTTTTCTTTCATGTGGTGCTTCTGTCTGTTTAAAAAAAAAATCCCACTTTTGAGTGTAAAAGCTTTCCCTCTGCTGGACTAGGGCAACCAATCCCAAATTGACGACAAATTTGCGTCACTTGATGACTTCAAATCAAATTGAAATGCGACCGAAGCGCACGCAGGCTCACAGAACATCTCTTTGCCTCCTTCACGCAGCCTTCCGACGACGACACCGTCAGCCTCCACTCTCAGGTGTCGGAGACAGCCCGCGCCGATGCCCTCTCAATCCTTTCCAAAATGGACTCTTGCAAAGGTTACCAACAATAAGTATCCGATTACCCCTTTGAACGCAATAACAGAGACGAGGGGATTATTGAATGAAGTGCCTTGACGTATATACATAAGTGAGCGTTAATGTGATCATCGCGGATGCTTCCTCCCTCTATCAGATCAGGATCTGTATGACTTTATAGAACCCAACCCGGATGAAGGTCCTGCTCTGTCAGAGTGTGATGGACAGCAGAACTGTCATGTGTCGTGTATGAAGGTAAGAAGATGTCTGCACACGAAAACACGCTTGAATTCACAAGATAGTTGCCTAAAGCTCTGACTCCGAAGTGACAGTTTTCATCGGAAAGCCATATTAGGCAATAGGAGAAAAATCCTACGGAAAATATGTAAAAAAAAAAAAATAAATAAATAAATTAAAAATATATGTATATATAAATATATATAAAAATAAATGTGTTATTTCCATTGTGTATTTCAGGAATTGGAAAAGGTTCTTAACTTGTCTCACCAAAGCAAAGACAAGGAAAGCTGGAAAGAGGAGTCAGGGTAATTCAAACACAAATGAAAATGTCAATATGTAAATTGAAAAAAATAATAAATAAATAATCTTCTGCTTTCGGAGAAACTAAATACGGACAGCAGAAGTTTAAAAATGTATCTCAGTTTGTTGGCTGGCGACCCGTCCAGGACAACAACGCCAGAAAATGAATTATTGTTTGTATTTCCCGCGTTGCAGCTCCGACAAGGAGCAGCTACTTGAGGAGGAGGATGACGAACTGAAGGAGGTGCTGGATCTGAGAAAAATTGCCGTGCAGCTTTTGCAGCAGGAGCAGCAGAACAGGTGCGCGGCTCCTCCGCGACTCATCGCCACGCACGTTTTCATGCCTGTCCTCTCGCACTTTCTGCTTAGCACGAACAATCTTATCGGCTTCACGTCACTTCGCATCAGTTTGCCCTTCATCTTATTTATTTTTTTTTCCTCCTTCTCCTTCTGCGCTTCCCGTGTGATATATTGCTTCTAGACGACGGTCCTTAATTTGCAGAGCAGAAAGTCTGATCCATCGACGCAGAGTGACTGGTCGAGCTCACAGGTAGAGAAAGACGCTTTCCGTGCAACCATTTCCTCCATCATTATGTTTACACGCCCGAGAACACCAAATGGTGTATCATCTACAACCCTTAAAACATTCCAGTTACTACTTTCCCAATTAGCCTTTCTTTCCTGTTAGCATTTTCCTATTAGCATTTATGACTGCGGTGCTACAGCGACACATTTTTTTTTTTTTTTAATAATAGTGATCCAAATGTTTCATCTTGCATCATGCAAAACTGGGGCCGGAACTCTACAGGAAGCTTCCACCAAGCTGCTTTTTGCTGTCAAGCCTGTTAGCTATCCGCTGGTAGCCTCTGCTAGCCACGCCTCCGCGCACATCACAAAAAAATGTATTCAATATTGTTAGGCATCCTTGGGTCTCTTGAACGGTGCTATAAAAGTCTCAGCAATGTTTCTAAATGAATTATTGCTAACATTGTCAGGGCCGGTGCTAACCCTGAACTGAAAAGTTGTAACGGGAATTTTTAAAGTATTGCATCATGGATGTAACGTCTTTCTTATACATGATTGTGTCTGCAGATTCCTAAGTCACTCCGGGAGCTCCGGCAGCAAAGCCAGGCCTCCTCCTCAAACTCGTAGGTGCGTTGCTGTGCCACACGCACATGCTTCCCTGTTCCGCACACGCCCGGCACTGCTGGTGGATGAAGCTGCACTTTTTGAATCAATTATCTAGTAGACCATCTGTCCCCAAACATACCGTATTTTCCGGACTATAAGCCGCTACTTTTTTCTTAGATTTTGAACCCCGCAGCTAATACAATGGTGCAGCTTTTCTGTGTATTTTTCTTTCACCAGTAGGGGGCGCTCTATAGATCAGAAAATACGCTAATTAAATGTTTCTTTTTTTCCTGGGTCTGTTCTGTTTTAATTAATAAATTTGTTGCCATGTTAAAAGGCACTGTTTTAACTCATTCGCTAGCAGCCGAGTTAAAAAAAAAAATAAAATAAGGATCTTTGACGTCTTTAGCCGTCAATGGCAGTGAATGAGTTAACAACCAAAATTTAAATACTTAAAATAAAGCTGCACAATCTATTATCTTTTTTTATATTATTTTAGTTTGCATCGAGTCTCTGATTCGTGTGCTGGTAATTTAAATCCTTATCCTTTTTTTAGGGTTGCTGATGGGATAATGTGGTGCATTTATTTTTAATTGATGGTACAACTGTGTCTGTTGTTCATTATAGCGCTTCCTTGGACGAGGGAAGTAGTGGCGCATCGGTGCTATGTGGACAGGTAGATCGACATCCATATATCTTTTAGTTTTAGTTTTAGTTTTATGTCTGCAACCGAGTCTCTCTCTTGTTGTCCTAGCCTCCATCATCCTGCTCCTTTGACGGCAGCCTGAAGACCGATCAGTCAGATTCCGAGTCCAAATGGCCGGAGGTCCCGCCTGTTCTCAATCAAAATGAAGATCGCAAGCGAAACAAATATCTGAGGAAAGATTATCTCAAGGTGTGCTCACGCTCGTTAAAGCCGACCCCATTTCTCCTTCAAACGGATTTCTTGCTGAGCAAACCAATTTGATGTGCTCCATTCCTCTTCGAGCTCTTCCGCTGTTATCTTAAAATGTCGACTGAATTCCCAGTTATTCTTAATTCTCAGAGTTGCTTTTCTTTAAAAAACACAAAAAAAAAACAACAACAAAAATAGGGCTCCACCCTTACATGGAAATGACATAATCTTGTTTATGATCAAATGAGGCATTTTTTTGCAAGGAAGGTATTGCGCTAACGAAATCCATTTTTTTTTTTTTTGGCTTGCTATCGTGTCAGTACAAATGCCAGAGCGCCCGGAAAAACTGCAGCGGGAATGACGACTGCGAGGTGAGTGCGTTTATGGGAAAGAGACTTTGTGGTTAAACGCCTTCATCGTTACAAATGAAATTCATTTTGTCTGCAGGAGAGTTTACGCAACTCGGATTTCAGCACCTCTCTCACTGTGTTTGGACTCAAGCCAAGATCAGGTACTAATGTGCGCGCTAAATATGCATTGATATGCAAACATTTACGTTATGCGCGTGTAAAAATATAACGTTAAAAGTCACATTTTCTTGTCAAGCACTGTGTTTATTTTTAGAATATTTTAATTCTGTTAACAAAATAATGACATTTTATTTGATTGTTTTTTTGGGGGGAAACACGTGCTGCGGATAAATACACAATACAATGATGATTAACACTTACTAGGAAAATAGAAACATCCGATTTTTTTTTTTCTACTGAAGCTGAACTAAAGCGGAGTTCTGTGGAAGTGAGGAGGTTTCTCGGGAAACGTAAATAAAACATTTCATCACAGTGGAAAATCCTGGAGTAGTGGGTTCACGATCAACACTGTTGACATTTCAAGAAGCCTGATTTAGAACTAATAAATCAGTACAAATAAGCATTTTGTACTTCGCTGTTTAACGGAAAATGTTTCCCACTTCTTTTGAGGTTTTTTTTTGTTGTTTTTTTTTTTATTACCTGGAAGTCTTAACGGTTTTCCGAATTTTATGTTTCAGCCTTCACAAGAGGAAGTCATCAGGAGTTGAGCTCGACTGAGCCCAGCTTCACTATGAGGCGAAAGATGGAGCATTTAAGAGAGGAAATTGAGCAAATAGGAATCCTACGACAGGTTGTCTCATATCGTCTGTGGTTATTTTTTTTTTTTGAAATTATTTTACATATATCCACAATGGTGCGGCCTTCCTGTGTGAAGTTTGCATGTTCGGAATCGAACCCTGCACCTCCGCCCAATTTGAAATCCTATATTATGTAAATAGCTAAGTAAAAAAAAAAAAACTTTGTCGAATGAATCCCTCTCTGCCAATAAACACCACACACTCTTATTTTTGTCATTTTTTGCAGAACATTGAGTCGAGACTGAAGGTGTTGCTTCCAGACGATGTCGGGGCTGCTCTGATGGACGGCGTGGTCCTTTGTCATTTAGCCAATCACATTTGTCCTCGCTCTGTGGCCAGCATCCACGTACCGTCGCCTGCAGTGGTAGTGCAATTTGATTTAGTACAACATTTTTAGTGCAGAGGTGTCTGCATTTTTATGATGATCCTCTTTTTTTGTCATCTCAGCCGAAGCTCAGCATGGCTAAATGCCGTAGAAATGTGGAGAACTTCTTGGATGCCTGTAAAAAAATGGGAGTTCCGCAGGTAATCATTTACAACCGGGGTGTCAAACTCTTTTTTGTGGACGGGCCACATCATAGTTACTGTTTCCCCCAGAGGGCCGTTAAGACTGTGAACCTTACGTCATCGCATACACACAACAAATTGATGGAAAGCCACTTTTGAAATCAGAAGTCAGTCAATAATTGTTTGTTCAACAATTCTTAAATATATTTTAAAAGGGGAGGATTGGTAACAAATAAATGGCAATATCTCATATCTCGATATTGTGAAAAGTCAAGAAAATGTGCTAGAAACAGGAAATTGACACACATTATTTGCCCTCCGCGGGCCACATAAAAGGAGGTCGCGGGCCAGATCTGGCCCCCCGGGCCTTGGTTTGACACCTGTGATTTACAACTTTCCACACTGGCACACTATACTTGCTTTTAGAAATTGAGGATTTAGATCCACTTTAAGTATCGGAATCAGAACCAGTACTTCTGCTTTAGTACAGCGAATGAGTAGGGCCGGGTTTAAGAAAAATCGATTTATCGATTTTCCTTTTCGTAACCTGATATCGAGTCATAAAAACATATATCGATACTTTTAATAGCACATGACATGTTGTCACTACACAAAAGTAGCGTATCAAAACAAAATGCTTCAAATCTTAATGTAAATATTACCGTATTTTCCGTACTATAAGCCGCTACTTTTTTCCTCGATTTTGAACCATGCGGCTAATACAAGGTTGTGGCTTTTCGGTGGGTTTTTCTTTCAGCGGTAGGGGGCGCTATATAGTTCAGAAAATACGCGAGGTTAATCTCGATTTTTTTTTTGTCTGGTGTCTGGTTTGTTTTAATGAGCAAATTTGTTGCCGTGTAAAAAGGCACTGTTTTAACCGTTTATGTATCTTTGATGTGCATTCACCACACATTTTTTTCAACATGGAAAACTGCAGCTTTTAGCCTGGTGCGGCTTGTATATCATTCCCTAGCTTTTTTTTTTCTGCTAACGCAGGACAAGCTATGTCTGCCCCATCACATCCTGGAAGAGCGTGGCCTGGTGAAGGTGAGCATGACCGTGCAGGCGCTGCTGGATCTACCCGCCATGAAGCCCACGCAACTCTCAGCCGCTTGACGCAAAGCCGTCCGACTGGAACCCACGCCCACTTTACCAGGGACCACCTCCTCTTCCCACCGAGGACCCAGTGGCTCTTGGCTTTGCTTGTGCCTGACTGCAACTTGTCGACAAGAACGTCGACATCCTCCTGTCTGTGCGTATGATGTCAGACACTTGCTGTCCATCACGACTTTGGCTTGTATCCTCGTTCTACTTCCTCCACTGGGACTTTTTTTTTTTTTACAAAAGACAGTGGCTCTAAAAGAAGTTTCTCTGGATGCTCAGTGGTTACCGAGCTCACTTCAAGTGCCGGCTGTGACTTGTAACTGACTCGCCGAGCCGCACTCATTGGCGATCATATATTTCAATTCGGTGGCGTTTGCGTTGGTTCTCCTCTCAACAGCTAACTTGTCTGCCAGTTTGCTCTCTCTCCTGTTCCGAAACTTTGCCTTTCCAAATGCATGACGACCACATTTGTTGTTCAAGTCATGCCATAGCAAACCTTTCTGTAAACTAGTGTACAAAAATCCTCCACTGTGATGACAAGCAGCCCACTGTGGTTTCAGAGCATTTTCTCCTTGTTTTTATTTAAAGTCATGGATTTTTTTTACATTTTCTACCGGTTTTTTTATACTTTGCCACGCAAGATACAAAGAAGCTTTCTATCCTTGCTTTGGATGCTTTTTTCCGTGGAAGGATCCCGAACATAGCGGGATGAACTTCCACAAAGCACAAAGTGCACGCACTGTTTCATGCTCAGTCATGTCAGGGAAAGCAGAATGATTTATTGTTTGTTTGGCAATTTGGATTTTTGTTTTGCACATTTGTACTTTTGGCCCCAGCTCTGATCGTGATGCAGTTTTGAATTTGTAATCATATCCTCAACCTCATGTGTACTGGTGTGATTTTTATTTTGAAATTTGAGCTATTATTTATTTATTTAATGATGTTTTTTTTTTTTTTTTACTTTGAAAATATTTGGAGCCTTCTTGCACTGCCATCAACAGAACTCGCGGGTCATTTCCAATAACCTAATTTGACTGGAATATTGTGCAGGATTTGACTGAACTTCTTTCCCCAATTTTGACTCTCAGTAATTGTTTTGTAAAATGAGTGAATTTTGACTTTATCTTTTCCTTCCAACAAACACATACTTCATATATACTTTTTTTTTTGAAGGGTTGCAGAATTCTGGAAACCTTTTCGGGACTACATTATATGGGAATGTGCTAAACTAGGAATATTTTTTAATTTTTTTTTTAAACTGTCAAATGTTACATTTATGTTAACATCGTCGAAGCAGTCTGGTTGATCACGAGTGATGGTCGCGTTGGAGCTTTACTACCGTCATCTGCGTGATTCAGGAGGAAAAAAAAAAAGAAATGAAACCAATATGTAAGCTACCTCAGGCGTCACATGATTTGACTTCACCACCATACCCACGTATCTGTTTTTGTTTTCATTAATTAGTTTAGAATCACACAGCCAATATGCAAATGAATTGACACCGGTCTTAAAAAAAAAAAAAGCTGCTTGAGGGAGGGGGAAGTGACTGTCTTCTTAATATGTTAGCAACTGACTGTAACAATCTTTTCTGTGTACAGGTCGGTCCATCATGAATCATATGCTGCTGATGAGTCACATGACCCATACTTTGCATTTGTCAAATGATCAGAACCATGCGAGCACCTTTGAACGTTTTAATGATCTATGACTCGAAATGACCAAAAATTGACTACGCAGACATTTCCCTCTTTTTGCTCGAGGAACACAATGAACTGAGGTGCAAACAAAGAAATGTAAAAAAAAATAATAAGTCGTACTATTTTTCCATAGCATTTGGATTTATCATAACATGCACACTCATTCTTTATGTGCAAACACTCCCACTTGGTGCAAAAGTTGAGTGATATTTGGCCTCTGGGTGAAATTTCAGGATGAACCTAAAATGCACTTGACAGGTGAAGTTAGTGATGGGAAAATGAAGCTTCAAATTTGCTTCATGAACCAGTTGTTGTATTTTTGTGTCCTGTAGATGGCACTGTTGTTTTAAATAAAGGGTTTTAAAAAATGGCACGCCAATGTGCTTTCAGCCCAATGTTGAACAGAGAGTGCCATCTACTGGAGTCAAAAAATACTACAACTGGTTCATGAAGCACATTTGAAGCTTCATTTACCCATCACTAGGTTACGTTCATTTTAACTTGTCAAAACCTTAGAACGTACATATCCGAATGTCCTCTTTCTTTGTACTTTTTGCCACTTGCTGTTAACGAGCTCAACAGGCAAAATTCTGACGATTTTTTTTGTTGTCCAGGAATCGACTAATATATTTCCTCGTTCAAATAAAATGATATATTTATAATTCCTCTTTATTATGCTGATTTCGAAATGATGACAATTCTGTCAGGAGGCGAGGACAGGCAGGGATGTACGGAGCTAAATCATTGATGAACAAAAACACGAGCAGATGTAACTGGAGAAGACTGGAAAACAAAATCGGCAAAGTCTTCAAAATCAAAACTCAAAGTAACAAATGAAACACGTTACAACCATGAGTCACATGACATAAGACACTGCCAGAAAACAAAAACTGTACACAAACTTTTTTTTTCTGTATTTTAAAAAAAGGTCAAGTGCATGTGAAACAAATGAATGACCCAAGCGCTGTACATATCATGTGTAATAACTTTCCTCTAATTTTCTTACCCAAAAAAACCCAAACAATGATAATTATAAATAAATTCTTTGCAATTCATTCTCTTGTGTTCTTTTTTTCTAATATTCTTCAAATTGCATGTTTCAGTGTGAATATTGTAGCAAGCAATCAAAAAGAATGTGCACTAACAGTTTTGCCTTGACCAGTAGTTTTGCCATCATTAAAAAAAAAATATATATATTTTTTTAAATCAACTCACTTACTGCCATTGACGGCTAAAAAGGTCCAAAATCATTTTTTTCATTTATTTATTTATTTATTTATTTTAAAATCGGCTAGGAGCGAATGAGTTAATAATCACACCATCATTTTATTTTCTATCGTGCTTATTCTCATTTGGGTCCCGAGTGAGCTACAGCTGACTTTGAGCAAGACGTGACGTACCCACCGGGCCAGTGAGAACATGAAAACCACAC